>NW_028277097.1:22613333-22915500 GCF_059951505.1 Python bivittatus | reverse complement strand
TGAATCTAAGCCATAGAAGAACTAACTGGGGTCAAAAGTAACCTTGTTAGAATGTCATGCAGATGCTTTTGCTAAGTCTTTACCTGAACCAGTGTGCTGTTTGAACACATCAGCAGATTGTTGAACTGTGGAGTGCAGTACTACAAGATCTAACTTGGTACAGCTTTAAAAAGAGTTGAGACAAATTCATAAAGGGAACTGTGGCTTGCAGTCATGACAACAGTATCAGGGAAGAAACTGGCAGGCCACCGTAAGACCCTAAACCTGGCTGAGACAGGCCTCTTGTCTAATCCAGCCCGGAGGTTACGTCTTCCTGTGAGATGACCATCTGCTGCTAAACTTTTTTGTGAAGCAAGGGCTAGCTGGGATCACCGCAAATTAACTAATCAAGGAAGAAAGGCAAATCCTCTTCCAGTCCCAAGTCAGCGGTAATTCAACCAGAACCCGGACTCTCTCTCCCTGAATGCCGAGGAGCCCAACGCCCTACAATGCCCCTCACCATGGCGGCACCTTCAGAGGCACCTAGATGAGACCCGAAAGCAGTCTGGAGGCTCAATCCAGGATGGAGTCCTTTTCATCTACGGGAGAGACGTGAGGAAACAGAGCCTGCTCCTCCCTTGGCAACGGCAGCCGGCATGTTCGGAAGCCACCCTCTGCCTTTCCCCGGCAGGCTTGGCTTTCCACCGCTTCGTCTAAACAGGTTGCCAACCAGCCTGCAGCACTCCAAAGGTGGAGGGGAGGGGGTTGTTAGGAAGACGCAACCGCCCAGCCCTGCTCAAATCACTGAAGCTGAGAGTGGGGCCGCTTTGATGGACGGCCCCCTTGCTCAGGGCTGAGCTGACGCTGCCATTTCAGGAGGAAAACAGACCAAAGGAAAGATGGGCTCCAGTCCATGCTCAGCCAAGAGGCCTGGAGCATTTTCATGGCCTGGAGCATAACCAGGGGGAAGGGGGGGCACTCCCTGGGGAGTCAAGGTCCCCCCTTGGGAAGTGGGGACAGGCCCCATCCATCTTGGCAGACTCAGCACAGAATGGCTGCTCACGCCATTCCCCACTCCTACCACAGGGCCTCAAGGTGCGGGAGCTCGAAACAGCCTTTCCCAGCCAAAGCTTCAAGCAAGTTGGATTCTAGCTGCAGCCCGGATGACGTGTAACCAGCACAAGGCAAGCTGATTGAGGCTGCTGAAGAAAGGAGAGCTTCAGACTGCAGTAGCTGGGAATCTTGGGGCCTGTAGTTGGGGACATCTGTCCCAGGAGATTCCACCGCTCAGCCATAATCCTGCTGGCTGTTTGACAGAAGAGAAAAATCAGGCTTTCGGTTTCTGCTGGCTAGGGGATTCTGGGAGTTGAAGTCCACCCATCTTTAAGTTGCCATGGTTCAGAAACACTGATTTAAATGATCCCCTTCCATCTAAAGTTTGCTTGTGGTCTATTGGGAAGCAACAGCTCTAGTCAACAGCAGCAGAGGAGTGACTTAGCCCTGTTCCTCGCAGGGCTATAGCCTGGAGCTTGCCCTCTTATCAAAGGATTTATTAGATCCTTGCAGCATCAGATGGAACTGAAGATGGAACATCTTCTGCTCTTCACCCAGTAAAAAGGCACACAGCTACTGTACTTGATAGGTAGGAACTGGCCAGAGGAAGCTTGCAATTAAGCCACTATTTTTAGGAGAGAGGCTATTCAAATATAGCCGGCCACACCACCAGCAAAAGCTAGAACAACAAAGTGCTTCTGCCAACGTTTTGGTCCATGTCCTGCTGCCCTGTTTATGCCATGGGCCTGCTGGGTCACAATGCTCCACAGGCAGAGAGCCAACCCTCAATGGCATCTGGAAGCCCTCAAATTCCAACCCTTTCTGGTCTGTATCTTTCAGGCCTCCTTGCTGAAAAGACCTGATCGGAATCCAACTTCTCAATGCCATTCCAACATTTTTTCTCACTGCTACTTTTCAGGCTACAGTGTTTTATCCCACTTCCAGTTCCTATTGCTAGCTCAGCCTCCAGCCACTCATGAACACCTTGTGCACTAGCATTTCCTCAGGATCCCTTTGCTTCTTTTGTCTAAGTATCTCCATCCAACCTTCTTGGGCTCATTCAGTCCTCCTCCTCCTCCTCCTCCTCCTCCTCCTCCTCCTCCTCCTCCACCACCACCACCACCACCACCACCACCACCACCACCTTTCCTTCATTCCCTGTGTCTTCTGCTGGACTGTTTCTCCTGAACTTCTTGTGTGCCATGTTCCTTGCAGAATATTCCATCCCTTTATTTCTGTGTTCTTCCAAGCAAAGGAACATTTTGGACCATACCAGCACCAAGCTGTAGGCTAAATGGCTGTATTCACACAACATAACCAAATCATATATACAACATGCTAAGCTTGGTTGGATTTAATTCTGTTTACATGTTGGGGGGCCAAGATTAGCTGCGTTAGTTTGTGGTTCATCGTGGCAGTCCTAAAGGGACAGAGATCTGTATCTGGTTGAAATCCTGTTTCCCATGGAAATCCCACCAGCAAAGTGCAGAAGCAACAGACAGACCTCCAGCAGCTACTAGCTGGTATCCAGTGGCCCTCAAGCCTCAAAATTATCATGACAAGCAGTTAGTTCAACTCTCCTTAGCCATGAACTCACTAGGTAGCTATGATCATCTGCCCAAACATGAAGACTGATTTAGTCTTTGAGTCAGTCTTGACTCCTGATAACTACGTGGAAAAGTCCATGCAGTTTTGGAGGCAACATTTTTCGGAAGTAGTTTGCCCTTGCCTTCTTCTTCCCAGGGCTGAGAGAGAGGGATTGGCCCTAAGTTCCTCAGTGGCTTTTGGCAGGGCTACAACTCAGGCCACCCTGCTCCAATGCCTTAACTACTAGGTGAAATTGGCTCTCTATGAGGATATTACTGTTTAATGGGTTGTTGTGACAGCACAATATTGGGCACTATTTACACTCTTCTCTCTCTTTTTAACTATAATTAGTTAGTACACACATAATGTATTTAAAGATGAGGCAGATGGAACTACAGTTGGACTACAAGTAGAATAACTCTTTGGGGCAGATCAGACCAAGTATCAGATTTAATGTTGGGGCAAGTCACAGGGTGTAATTTCAGCAGTTGCTAGTTTGGTTATTTTGGAATCTTTTTGGTTTGTAGTTCTCAAGAACACTGACAGGATTCTGCCTGCTTATTCAGTCTTTGCTCCTTCTAGCTGATTAAGACCACAGTGGCTTCCTAAAGCACCAAAGTGATCAAGGCTTCTTTGCAGGAAGGAAAACTACTGGACTTCTACTGAAGAAACCCTCCACTGACTTGGCAGAACACTGGGTGCAATTATATGTGCAGCCTAAAACATTCAATAACTGGGAAATGTGATTAAGAAAGTGGCAGCTTTGCCCCTCCAGCTATATTTGGAAGACCATTATTATCTGGACCCATTTCAATCAGGCTTTCAGCAGAATATGGTACTGAGGGTGCGCTGGTTGTCTTGATGGATGACTTAGGTTGAAAATTGGATGGTGAAAGTGCAGCTCTGTCAGTTCTCCTACACTACAGTGCCTTTCAGCTTCATCAACCTTTTGGACTATCTCACAGGATTGGCCTTGGGAGCCCTGTTTTGCTGTGACTCTGGTCCCTCCTGGCAGATGCTGAATAGGAAGTGACGCTGAGGGACTAGAGTATAGCCAGCCATATTTGGTGAGAGATACCCATGGGTGTTTTGGTGGCAATCTTCCTGGATGACTGCAGGTACAGCTACCCTTGGAGACGCAATTGGTGTTAAGAGCTGAACTGCTAACCTGTGTAAGACAAAACTTACAAGAAGCTTGCTGGATCAGGTCACAGACCCATCTAGACCAGAATTTTGTGCCACACAGATGCCAACTGGATGTGGTTGGAAAGTGTTCAAGTCTGGATTGGAAAACAAGATCTCACTCCCCTGTCATCTTCCAGCAATCAATATTTAATTTATGCTGCCAGTGATTCAGGAGGCAGTAAACAACCATCCGTGTTCATAGCCACTGGTAGCCTGATCCTCCATGAATCTCCAGCCCCTCTTTTAAACCATCCAGACTGGCTCCCATCCCCACAATTGCTGGCAGCTAATTTCATAGTTTCACTATGTGCTATGTGCAAAAGTATTTCCTTCTCTAGGTTGTGAATTTCTCTGCATTCAATTTCAATGGGTGACCTTGAGTTCTAACACTGTGAAAAAGGGAGAAAAAACGACCTTTTTCTCTGTCCACATTATTGATGCCATGCATGATTTTAAATACCTCTACCTTGTCTCTCCTGACTCCCCTTTGTTCCCAGTTTAAAAGCTCCAACTGCTATTCCTTTCCTTGCAGGGGATCTGCTCCAGCTCTCTAATCATTTTGGTTGTCCTTTTTTGCATGTTTTCCAATCTTATAACATCCTTCTCAAGGTGCAGGGCCAGAACTGTATCAAACCCCAAGAGCTGTCTCTCCCTACACTTGTATAAGGCCATTATTATACTGGTTCAAATTCCCTATAGGATTTTGAACCAGTATAATAATAGTCCTGATAGGATAGGATAACAACTTCATCGTCATTCCACTATACACTGCACACCAAGTGCATAATAAAATGAAATTCCATTGCAATTGGCTTACAATCAAAAAATGATTCCCAGCATGGAATTTCCCTTCCTTACAGCAGCTGTGCACTGGGTTCAGTTTCATCAATTGATCCACCATGGCCAAAATCCCTTTCTTGATTAACCAGATCCCATTAATGTATATCTGAACTTCTGCGTGTGTGCCCACACACCTCAGTATGCATTTGTTTACGCTAAGCCTGTTCACAATCCCTTCTGAACAGTTTAGCATCATCAGCAACTATGGATAACACACAGCTCCACCTTAGCTTTAGATCATCACACACAAGTTAAAGAGCAGTGGGCCCACCCACAATCACACAATGCCTGTTCTGAAAGAATCTGTACTGTTGTCACTTGCTCATGGGTCACTCTTTTCACTGTTGGTGTTAACTTCAAAGCTCTATATGGCTTAAGACATCACTATTCCAGGTCTAGGAGTAACTGTCCCAGCAAGGGCCTGCACAAGAGGTCCTTTAAGGATGCCGCCATTGTCAGAGTCTCCCCCAGGAATTACGTATTTGTCTGTTCTGTGCTCAGAAAATCCTCAAAGATGCATCTCTACTGCCAAGGTTTTAACTGTTCATCAATATTAAATATTAATTGTATTTTATCCTTCTGAATTTTTTAAAATGTTAGCTATGTTGAATACTTATTACTCAGTTAAATTAATTTTATCAAAGGCACTTTTCCCCACTCTTCTATCATACACCCAAGGAAATGTATCAGAAGGAGCGCTATTAATTAATTAATTAATTAATTATTAAATTTATGTGCCGCCCATCTCCCCCAAAGGAGACATTTAGATGTGAATGTATCCAAAAATAAGTTAACAGGCCCAAGATAATGGAAGCAATGGAATAGCCAGCCCAGGTAAATGCTTTCAGCCTTTTCATGTTAGTCACCTTTAGCATTCTATGAATGGAAAGAAACGTAGTATTACAAGTTACTATCTGTTTTATGTCATACAAGTTATTTTAAACTGACAATCATTACTTCAAGATAGTCTTGATATAGGAGTCAGATAAATGTTGATTGTATGCATCAATAATAAATGATTAAGAGTGTATTAAAATGGTGGTAAAATCTTGGAAGAATAAAAGGCACTTGTCAAACTTTTCTCGCGGGTGACCACTATGATACCGATGGGTGGGGTTGGGGGGGAATTCCAGGGAGCCACCCATAGAGGAGACCACCCTGAGTTTCACAAAGTCTCAAGTTGCTGTGCTGGTTGACGGTGGCCCAAACGGAAGCCTTTCCCCCACAAAATGTGGCAGTGCTTTGTCTGCCCACTTACATTATTTAGGGGTTTAATTCACAAAAGCCTTCTGGGAAGTAAAAATAGCTTGCAACAGCGGTCACTCCCACCTTGCTCCTTATAAATATTTTAGGCTGCATTTTGAACTGGAACACCAACCTCCAGCTAAGTGACACTCGCGAGCCAGCGGCTGCCTGATCCAGCTCGACCAAGCCGCCTCCGTGGTTCTCAGTCTGTACTGGCTCAGATGCACCATTCATTCCCTTCCTACTGCTTCTCCCCTCCGCCCCCGGACAGTCACATGGACGGTTAAGAACACACAGCAGCCTCCTCCATCGCAGGCAGCCGTGCCGTCTCGTCTCCTCCTCGCTGGGAGCAGCAGAGAGAATTATTTATAGACTGGGAAGTGTAAACCGAGGCGCTGCTGCAATGTTACACAATCCTGCCTTCCCACCCTCCGTCCATCCACGCAGCTGTCCTCCCCAGAGGAAAAGGCGAAGGTCCTTTCCAAAATCACAGCATCCCACCTAATTGCCAGAAGGGCGGCTTTCAGCTTTCTGCAGCTGAAATACATGCGCCCAGGCAAAACCCTTCCCCCTTATTCCCCGAATTGCCACTTTCCCTCAAACTCAGAGGCACTGCTCACAAAACAGCAAAACGTGTGCAAACAAGGGCCTGAGTTATACTACTTAAAGGGCAGATGAAGAGTCGGATGGAAGGAGGGAGATCTCGCTTCCTCCATCTTCTAATCTAGCTCCCCCCAGCCCCCCCACCAAGGTTCACTTTTCTTGACTGTGTTGGTGGCACTTTAGGGAAGACAGGACCGCAGCATATAAAATGACTATAGAAACATAATATGGGAAAGGTGGGTAGCTTTTAGAAGCTTAGGATGGAGGGTAGTCCTTCAAAAGTAACACAGGGTGAACTGACACCAGTAAAAAGGAAGACTTTAAGCCAGGTTTTCTCAACCTTGGCAGCGTTAAGACATGTGACTTCAACTCCCAGAATTCCTCAGCCAGCATATGTTGCTGGGGAATTCTGGAAGTTGAAGTCCACACATCTTAAAACTGCCAAGGTTGAGAAAACCTGCTTTAAGCAATGCATAGTTAAGCACTGGTGTTTGCTGCTGTCAGACACGGAGATGGCCCTCAAATCAGATGGTTTATAAAGGGTCCTGGACATGTCCGGTAACAGAAGTTTGGTGGTTACTGGTCTGGATGGTTTGAATGCCAGGAACTGAGCAGCAACAGTAGAGGAGCAATCTTGTGCCCACATCCAGATTGGTGACTTCTGAAATGCAGAAGTGGGTGACACAAAGCCTCCACTCACCAGTGTCCTTAACTTGGTTGTTTTATTAACCCATTTTTCTGAATTTGTCTTACATGTTATGCAATTTATGGTTGTAACAGGCCAGATTTGCATAATAAGCTAAACACAAAATAGTTAGCCATGATTAACACCAATGAAATATAGCATGCATTAGATCTTTACTGACCTGATTAAGTGCATTGAGCAACCATAGTTCAAAAATACTGTTGGGTTTAGTCCAGCAGGATTCCTTTTATGTTCTCATTTTTACCACGTATGATAGAATAAGGCTTCTGGGAACAAGGGGCGGGGACCCATTTGTTTTCCAGTTACTCTCCAAAATGCCATGTTTGTTCATCAGCCCTGGTAACCAAGTGGTAAACTTAATCTCACATTCCCTAAGGAACAGCCTTAAGTACACTCATTTTTATTATTTATTTATTTATATATCAAATTTGTCACCACCCATCTCGTTAAAAAGCAACTCATACTTTTTCTATCCTTTTTCCATCTGCAAGAGAAAACCAACCAAGATGCTGGCATCTTGCACGCAAAGCATTCCAAATACTAGACACCCGCATATTCTTGCAAACGTCTCTCTACAGCTGAGAGAGTCCAAAACCTGTTCTCTCACACAATATAACTCAATTAATTACCCCATACCCTGGGCTCACATTTCCTGAATCACAAAGTAAATGGGATAAATATGCACATAAGTCAAAAATAAAGAAACCATTAAGCCAAGTTAAAACTAAGTTTTGCATGCTGCCTGAATATAGCTCTAGGGGATTAACTGAGCCAATCAGACATGTTAGGTGAAATCAACCAGTTCTGCAGGATTTATGTGAATATACATGTAAGATCATGTCATTTTGGTGGGACCAAGGATCTGCCTGGTCCATGAACAGCAAGGAGCCAGCTCTCGCTATCTACACTAGCTAGTCATCTCTCTGCTCCCCATGTCCAGTGATTCCAGTCCACTCTCTAAAGTAACCCAACAGTTTTTTTTAAATGGAGCAGTGAAATGTCTGTGCAAACCACTGTATTGAATCTGGCTTGTTTTTATGGATGAACCTTCTCCTGAACTGAAGTTATGGACTTCTGCCTTCCATCCACAAGTTCATCTTAAAGAAATTTAAGTCACAATTCATTATATTAGTTTCAGCTACTTCCATAATCAAGAACAGCAGTTTATCCTTCTTCAGTTTCAGAATCATGGTTAACTTCTTGAGATATTACTAGATGGCTTCTAGTACAACAGCTTACAATAAAAGCTAGTGACCAGGACCAACAATTCATTGTCTGTGTTCACCTGACAGGTTCCCTGATGATAAACTGGACCATGGGTTAGTCAATTAACCCATTTTCTGGATTTGCAGAACACACTGAACTATAAACTAACCACACTAAGCTAAAATATGGCTGTCTAATTTATAGTTTGCTAAGGGATGCCAATGGAGACACTGGGAGAAATGTCCAATTAAACATTTAGGTTTATTTCATAGGTATGTGGGCTGCATTTAGACTATCAAAGTTGCAAGCCAGAACCTGAAATGAATCCAACTACTAACCAGTCCTCATTGGCAATGCCTCTTCAAACAGTAAGTGGGACACTGCATCTATAATTGCTAACTTTATACCAACATTTGTTAGGAAAGATGCTCATCCTTGAATCAGAGAGGAGGCTGACACATTCAGAGTGTTTCTTTTTCCTTTTTAAAATGCCACCCCGCCATGCCTTTTGATTAGTCTTTTTCAACTGGAGTTAATTTCAACCCTAAACACCATGGGGGTGATGGATGGACCAGCAACTCCAGTTCACAGAAAAAGACAATGCTTCGACTCTTTTGTACGTCATACTCTATCCGGCCTCAGCAGATGTGGTGTCTGAGAATAAACCTTACTCGGTTTTATGAGAACGACTATCTGCACAATGTTTAATTTATATATGCTGTGGAGTCTGCAAAACAAGAGACTATAAAACCAGAAGCTTCCTTTCCAACAAGGAGAGCAGTCTGCAACGTGTCAAGGAAGACCCAGCTGCCGGGGCACAGTTGGAAGGCCAAAGAGGTGTGTGAAGACCAGGCGGGTTTCCATTAGCAGCTTAGGAGAGGGGTTGGTATTCCCAAGCATCTTTGAGGGAACAGAGTTACAAAACAGTTGCCCAGCCCTTCTAAAAACCCTAGAAATTAGGCAACATCCCATGCATTCAAGTGTTCCAGATTTGCTACTAACAAATCTAACTCTGCTTGTCTATCCTAAAGCCAGAGAGTTGATATAGTCTCCAATGGGAAGTTCTGATCTTAAAGAGCATCTACTATTCACCCATGTGTCAACGAGAACAGAAGCTAGCTCCAAAGATGGCTTCACAATTTCTGAGGGTGCAAATAAGTGTTTCAAGCAAACCTCCAGCTTGTGGGTCCCAGTTTTTCAAGCAAGGCTGAGGAACTGGGGCAGTGGCTTGCTGCTTGCATAACTCCCAGAAGAATTACTTCAGCTTGGCTATCAGTGACCGGCAAGGGCATTTACCTTAGCTAAGAGCCACTCACTGCCCTAGACCGTTGCTTTTCTGCTATTCGTATCAGATCCAAAATAGCTTTTCAGGCAGAAACCGAAGCTGCATTGAACAATGCAAAGAAACAGAAGTCAAAAAAAAAAAATCAGTGGGGGAAGCAGGGCGAAACCCCGTTCTTGGGTAAAAGTGCAGTCTAACAGCCAAAAGAGCACAACCCTGAGCAGCGACTTTCGGGGTGTTATCTTGGCCCTCCAAGCATGATTTCTGGCTCTGGTGTCTTAAGCTGCTCTGGTCTGCGTTTAAAGAAGTGCTTGTTTCAGAATTTCTCCTTCGTAAGCACAGGAGAAAAGAAGGGGGGGGGGAACAAGCAACCTTATTTATGACTTGCAAGCACGGCACACTGAATTTACCACTGTCAACAGATCCAAGACTCAGCCTTCCTCTGCTGTGACAGGATAAAAAAAGGGAGAGAGAGATGGAGATAGAGAGGTGGAGAAAGAAAGAAAGAAAGGAAGGAAGGAAGGAAGGAAGGAAGGAAGGAAGGAAGGAAGGAAGGAAGGAAGAAAGAAAGAAAGAAAGAAAGAAAGAAAGAAAGAAAGAAAGAAAGAAAGAAAGAAAGAAAGAAAGAAAGAAAGAAAGAAAGAAAGAATCTGCTCTATACAAGTCAAGTCTCCAGCCACCAATGCTGGATGCCTTCCTCGCTGCCCTGCCCTGGTGTCACTTCCGGGCTGGGCTCAGGAAAGGCAGACCCAGAGAGAAGGGGATGGCACTGTTGGCCTGACTTCGTGTTTATGATCGTGTTTGTGATCCCTTCCCACAGAAGCCTTTAAGCCTCCTTGGAGGAGGTTAGCACAAGCAAACTGAGGGTACACAGGCCACAGAAAAAGAGTTAGAGGGTTGCACGGCCATGAATTTACTTCCTGATCACGCGGTAAGAAGAGTAGAAAGATTTTTCCTCGCGCAGCCAGCTGCTTCCCCACCAGCCAACTGAATCCAGTTCCAAGGCAATGTTACCTGCCATTCTTACCAAGACTTACCGAGATATGATTAGGCTCATTTAAAAAAAAAAATCAAAATGCAAGGCATTTATTCTGCACTTACATAGTAGCATGAAAAAGTCAGGTTGAATTGTATATTTCAATGAAAGTTAAACATCTTTCTGCAAATTGGAATGCATACTTACTATTTATGTGCAATTGTTTACAGATTCAAAATCTGTGTATTAAAAACATTAAATGTGTTAATAATATGTGTTAATAAATTAAAATAAAGAAAACATGGGATATAGCAGGGTAGAAGTTCGGATATCCTGCTACTCAATAGACAGGGATTCCAGATAACAGCTTTCAAGCATTTTTTGTACCCATCTAAGGATCCCTCTATTCTTGTTTTTAGAATTCTTCCCTATTCTTCCCTGCAGAACTCTTTTAGCTCAAAGGTATTCTTAGGTCTCCTTGTATGCACTGCATGTCTGAGTGCCACCCCAACAATTTTCAAGAATACTGAAGTCTGGGGATTATGGGGACCACTCTGTATCTTTCCTGAAAAGAGCCTCTTTTCAGGAGCTTCAATTACTTCACTGATTGTGGGATCTTATCTTATAGCATGTGTTGATATTTAGTTGAACCCATTTTCCTTCCACCCTGCATCACTTGCTGAGGAGCAAACTGGAAATTGTAATAGAGCCATCCCCTTAATAGCTGAGGAGTTATTTTCTTCAAACAATTTGCCCTTTTTTCTCCAATTCTGTGTGTGTGTGTGTGTGAGATTGTGGCTGTTTGCTTTAATTTTTTGGTTCATCAGTACAAAGCATTTTGTTCCAAACTCTTTGAGGCCTATCAAGGTTTTCTTTTGCCTACTTTAGATGATGACTTTTGTGATAAATGAAAAGGCTTCTTTCTGATAATTTGCCCATGCAGACCCTTGCTGTCTAAATAACAGTGGGCTACTAATCCAGTGTTAGCTAAACTTTTAAGCAGGGCTTTTGCAGTGATCCTTGGGTTCTGTTTTGTAGATCCGATCAGCTTGGGGACATTCTGCAGAGACTTTTCTTAGTTTTCCTCATCTTGCTGTGTTTCTAACAGTTCTGTATAACCTTCTTTTCTTAACATTTCCCACAGCTGAAATTGTTAGTTGGAAGCATTTAGAAATTTCATTATAGCCTTCCCCTGATTTGTAAAAGTGAATTACTTTCATTTTCAAATGCTCAGACAACTGCTTAGAGAAACCTGTGACTGCTGAAAGCAGACACAATAACCAGAACTTGAGAGGTTAGAAGAGCTAGGGTACTTCTTCACCTGTGGAACTGTCTTCTTCTGGCTACTACATCTATCACATTTTGGGGCCTTATTAATGATTTTACAGTACAGTACAGTACTAAAGAAAAGTAGCACTGAAATCAATTGCAAGAGTGCCCAAGCTTCTGTATCTGTATCTGACATATCCTCTTATTTGGAATTTGTAAACAACTGCACATAAGTAATAAGCATGCATTCAAAATCTGCAGAAAAACGTCCTGTTTAACTTTGTATCATGTCATCGGCTTCTGTACAATTAGGGATTCACTGAAACATGAATTTCACCAGAGGTGCCTAAACTTTTGCATGCAACTGTATGTATCTACATGCACTGCATACAGAGGCACATACAAACCATGATTTAATACTTCAGGCTGTGTCTCATGAAAACTTCATGCTACATCTTTTCAGTTCATCAAAACTCATCTTAGTCTAGCCTTTTCGTAGACGTTTTCAGTGATTCAGTAAACAAAAGCCCTTCCCGCAAGTTTTCACCATCCTTAAGTGTGTGCAATGAAATCTTTCTGGATATGAGGTCTCTTCTCAAATAATACGCATTCTGGAGAGTGAAAGCAGCACTTCCATTTGCAGACCAGATGCTGTTTCAAGTCTTGCACCAGTCCTCAAAACCACTTTTGCACATTCCTGTGCTTTGTGTTCTCCATCACCTCTGAAAGCATTTAGAAGGAAAACTCATCAGCTGTGAACCTTTGGCTCCAAAAGTCAACATTCACACCATACTCTCCAGGTCTGTGTTGTAGAGATGTGGTAGTCCACACAACAAGCACCTCCATCAAATAAGGAAAGGGCTTGTGGGATGCTGGTGGCCTATCCCCTCTACAGCTGGTCCCAATACTTGGGGCCTTTTAAAACTATGTAAATGCAACTGCCCAGCTCTCCCAGGCTATCATCCAAGTTGTTTTTAATGTGCTGATGTGTTCTTTACTAACTGCTGTTTTCACTGTTATTTTTAATTTGGATTTTTGCTTTGCTATTGTTTATTTGTGGTGAGTAGATCTGAGAGCCAGTTAAAATAAAAGCTAGTTGAATTCTTTATAAAGAAAGAAATATTCCCCAAAGCAAGGCATTATATACCAGCAGCCACCGACAACCAACTCTAACCAAATTAGTTGTTTGCAGGAGTTTTCCTATGCATGGAATATTAAAAGGGCAACTTGCCCTTAACTCTACTCCTACACAACAGCAGGATTATAGCTAATATGCATAGAAAGCTACAGATTTTAGAAGGCATTTTTAACATATTATCACTGGCACTTTTTAAAAATAAAAAGACATTATAAATCTTTTATTAATAGCCATCTTGCTTTTCTAATGTGACTTCCCAGCAAACAGAAATTGACTAACAAGAGAGCAAAATCTATCAGCTTTAGCTTCAAGTCAGTTTCATCCAGCTACTCTACAGGTAGACCTTGCTTACCAACTGCCTTGTTACCAAGGTGTAAAAAACAAAACAAAACCAGCGTTGCAACCAATCCTCACATTTATAATCAAATTTATGGATTTGCAAGCTTTCCAACTTGCTTCTGACAAGCAGAGTCAACAGAGAACATGAAAGTAAAATTCAAGTTACAGTCACATGTCTCACTTAATGACCACGGCAATTCACTTAACAACCAAATGGGAAGTGATGTCATGTGTTGCAGTCATGTGATTTTCTCCTTAGTGACTGGTGCTTAGAAACAAAGTTGCCAGTCCCAACTGTGGTTACTAAGCGAGGACCACCTGTATTTGGGTTTAGGGATAGCAAGTAATTAAAATCCAGTTCCATACATACAGATACATAACCTTGGTCAAAGAAGCCCTGGTCTCTGCTGTCAGGAAAAAATTAAAAATAAAAAGCAAGACTAAATACAGATATGCTTGACTATTCTGTAACTTGCCTGTAAACTTTCTAAAAAGGGCCCCAGGCTGCTAGTAATCTCTGGACTATCACCTGAGAAACTCTGACTTAAAGCAACCCAGGCAAGGAAGTTTTTTTTTTAAACAAAGTTTAAAATCAAATCTTAGGTTTCTCTAAAAAGGAAGGACATATGAAAAGCAATATTTATGGTTTTGCCAAATATTTCCTCATTGTATTTCTGAAGCAAGAAGATGTCCTTTAAGAACACAAATGTTCCCTGGACCCCCAGCACTTATTAACTACACACTACCCTACTACCCCCAGTTTTTGGCAAGTAATGGGGCCGCAAATCTCACTATCAATGATTCCAGATATCCTCAGCCCTCCAATTGCTGTGATGTGACACCACAAAGCCAGTTTGGGCTACATGCTTGCTTCACACATCCAAAGCTGAAGCAAAGGCAACACCTCTTACTCTTGCACAGGGTGTATCTGCCTAATTCATCAGTGCAAACCACCAATCTTATCACTAAAGAATATTTTTCATTCACTAAGAAGTATTGAGGGTGCCTGGAAAAAAAATTGTTCCACTGATATCCAAAAGCTCCGAGTAGCCAAACCTAATCTGTTTGCCTGAAAGAAGAGTTTCTAGATAGCAGGGTGTCTGAACACGTGCAGGCATTGGGAAGGTCTCATGGAGTGGGTCCATATACAGTAAAGTCTTGGTTGAAGGAACCTTTATTTGGTAGACTTCAGACACAACCAATAAAATTTTCATTCAAATGACACCCCATTTAAAGGACTCATATCCATTACATTGGGAGGAATGTCCATCTAGTAAATCAAGGATTTATTGCAAATCACAGTATTTATCTCAATTACATAATTTCACTAATGACAGGAAATGAGGCAAATGACATACATTCAGATTTAACAAATTGCTCCCTCAATGCTCCACTAAACAGAAGTTTTATTGTAGGGCCAAGACATTAAGGCAGGAGGGACCATCTTTGGTGGCCCAATGCAGGGGTTGCCCTTGAAAGTTCTTGGGGGTCTAAGAGCTGCAGAGCAAGTAGAGCTGCCCAAGGGGCAGAATCAGATCCAGTGGGTTTAAAACTATAAGGAAGTATGTTCAGGCTATACATCAGAGCCTCCCCGACTGTTCAAGCTATGTAAGTGATGATTTCTCCTTAGTTGCAGGTCTTTGAGCAGAGGTTGGAATGTCTTACGGCCAAAACGCTTTAAGGATCAAGCACTGTCCTGATTTGATGATTTCTGAGGCCCCTCTCTAATTCTATAATTTTGCAGTTCACTCTTGGTTCTTAAAGTTGGGACATCCATTTGAGATGGCCAGCCTGTAACTTTGTACTGTGTTTGCACAGTGCAAGGTGAGTGCAAAAACATGGTACGTAAAAGCTGTCACCTTAAGGTAATCAGGCAAATCAATCAGAATGTATAGCGATTTTTTTTTTAAAAGACCAACACTACTGAAAACAGGAACAAGCAACTTACAGCCTGCATGGAACCCCACCCAGTTCCCCACTCAGTCTCTCTCAAGATCGTGCTATTAAAATCCTACTTTACTATTAACGTAACACCTTATTTGGTGTCTCCAGGACTTTGTCATCTTTGGTGCTCGATGGGGTGGCACTACCCCAGACAGACCCAGTGCGTAATCTGGGGGTCCTCCTAGACTCACGGCTCCTGCTTGAAGAGCAGGTGGCAGCCGTGGCTGGGAGGGCCTTTGCACAGCTTCGGGTTGTGCATCAGTTACGCCCTTTCCTGGATCGAGATGCCCTTCAAACAGTCACTCATGCCCTTGTTATCTCCCAGATAGACTACTGCAATGCGCTCTACATGGGGCTACCCTTGAAGACTATCTGGAAGCTACAGCTGGTCCAGAATGCGGCTGCGTGGGCGATTTTTGGAGCCCCAAGAAAGGCCCATGTAACACCTTTGCTCCGTGAGCTGCACTGGGTACCAGTTTGCTTCCGGGTCCAATTCAAGGTGTTGGTTATTACCTTTAAAGCCCTACATGGCATGGGGCCAGTTACCTAAGGGACCGCCTCTCCCCTATGACTTCACCCAGTCCCACCCGGTCGCACAGAGAGGGCATGCTTCGGACCCCCTCAGTAAAAGAACTCCATCTAGCGGGGTCCAGAAGGCGGGCCTTCTCTGCGGTAGCCCCCGCTCTTTGGAACATTCTGCCCCCGGAGGTGCGATGGGCCCCCTCACTCCTGGCCTTCCGAAGGGCCTTGAAGACCTGGTTCTGCCTCTTGGCCTGGGGTGGGGAGGGAATACTTCAAGCAGGGGGATGGCTAGCCCTGTAGTGGCCAGCTCTCTGCAGCTTGATTTGCCATCTGCTTGGATCTTCCTTTCTTTAGTATTGTTTTAAATTTTGGATGTTTTATGTGTTTTAGATGTATTTATAGTTTTAATGTTTTTTGTAAGTCCCCCAGAGTCCCCCATTGTGGGTGAGATGGGTGGCGGAGAAATCTAATAAAATAAATAAATAAATAAACGTAACACCTTATCCCGGTGCCTGGAGGGTGTGAGGATCAGGATGGGAACAACAGGTTTCAACTGAACCCTGGCAAGACTGAGTGGCTTTGGGTTTGGGGTCCTGCTGGTTCTGGGACTATACCATCTTTAGTGCTGGATGGGGGGGCACTGCCCCAGACAGACCCAGTGCGCAATCTGGGGGTCCTCCCAGACTCGTGACTTCTGCTCAAAGAGCAGGTGGCAATCGTGGCTAGGAAGGCCTTTGTACAGCTTCATGTTGCACTCCAATTGCGCCTCTTCCTGGATCGGGAGGCTCTGCTCAGGGTCACTCATACCCTAGTGACCCTAGTCACCTTAGGACTGGACTACTGTAATATGCTCTACATGGGGCTGCCCTTGAAGAATATCTGGAAGCTTCAACTGGTGCAGAATGAGATGGCACAGGCAGTTATGTGTGCTCCTAGAACACATATTACACCTCTGCTTCGCAAGCTTCATTGGCTGCCAGTTTGCTTCTGGGTCCAATTCAAGGTGCTGGTTTTGACCTTTAAAGCCCTTCGTGGCATGGGGCCGGGCTATCTGAGGGACCACCTCTCCCTCATTGTATCTGCCCATCCCCTTAGATCCGGCAGGGAAGGTATGCTGTGCGTTCCATCGGCCAGGGACTTGCATTTTGTGGGTCCCAGGAGGCGGGCCTTCTCTGCCGTGCTCCGTCCTTGTGGAACATTCTCCCCCCCCAAAGTGAGGCTCGCCCCTTCCCTGCGGCTGTTTAGGAAGTCCCTCCAGACCTGGTTGTGTCATCAGGCCTGGGGGTCTTTGGAACTGGAGACATTCTTAGATGGCTCCACTATGATTGACATTCTGCTCGGGGGGGGTTTGTATATTTTAAAATTTAAAATTTTTAAACTTTTTGATAATGTTTGCAGTTTAATAATCACTTTACCTTTTATAATGATTGTTTTTATCCATTTGTTATTTTATTCAATTGTTGTACGTTGCCCAGAGATGCTTTGTGTGAGATGGGCAGCTATATAAATGTGATATATAAATAAATAAATAAATAAAAGGAGAGGGGAAATTCCAACCACTGGCCCAGCGCTGACACCGCTGTCATGACCCAATGGGCCGCAGCTGTCCTCCCCCAAAGAATGACTTCAGCTATAAAAAGGCTGCTCTTTCCTATTGTAGAAAACTGGATGACATTGGAAGGTCTGGCAAGTTCTAAATCCTAGTTTTCTCAAAGGAGACCAACAAGCCATCATAACCCAAAGTACAAGTAAAGTAAGCCCTCTGAGATCACTGATTTTTTTTGGGGGGGGGAGAGCTGGTGAGAAAAGGAGGGAAAGGATCCTCTGGCATTCCCACCCAACTCTCCATTTTCTAGGTCTTTATTGGAAAAATACAAACCCCTTACAGCTCTCCTTAATCATGAAGGCTAGCAGCTCTTTTCAAAGCCTCTTTAAAAACAGCGCCAGCTGATGGCCCCATGACATGTTCCAGGGTGGAAGTGCAGCCGCAAAGGTTTCGCAAGAGATCCTGTAACCCCTTTCTATCCCTCCTTCTATCTTCAAAGCAGACAGGCAGCGTAACAGCTGCTCTGGGCACCGGCAGGATCAATTAACTCGGCACATCTGAAGCAGAGTTTCTGGCGTGCAAAAAAACGCTCACACATATGTTTGTGGCAACCAATGTTTAAGAGAAGCTATCACCACACAAATATAAAAGCACAGCTACTGTTAAGATTAGGATTTCAGTTCCAGACTGGGACACACATACTGTATGTGGACCAAAACAATAGCAGATGTGTGTGCATGTCTTAATTAAACTGCAAATTTGCATCTTGAAGTAATTTCCTTCTTTCAGGATCTTAAAAACAATTATACCCAAGTTTTTGTGATATTTGGATTCAATCAATTAGCTGGGTAAAAGCAAGTTAAAGAATTCTAATGAATACACATCCTTTAACATCATATAAATCTGACTTTCACTCCTAATCTTCAGTCCTGTCTTTGGTACCTTGAGGCCCCTCTTACATTTTGCAAATACCCATTTTACATTCCGAGCATCCTATATTCTCTGCAAATTTTACCCTATCTCTGAAAGTGAGTCACTATTAGATCAATATAATGCATGATTTAGCAACTTGGCAGATCCGTAAAATTGCAAACATGAACAAACAAAACAAGGGTGTAGCATGAGGGTTTGGTATTGGTACATTACACCATTGCTATGGGACCTTCACTGGCTACCAGTTTGTTTCCAAATGCGATTCCAAATGCTGGTTATTAAAGTCCCATATGACTCAAGATCTGGGGATCTAGAGCCAACTATCCTAAGTACATTCTTTCCAACCCAGGCAGACAGAGAACATCTGCCAAAGGTCCCCTCCTATCAGGAGGTACAACAGGCATGGGCAGGGAGGTAGGCTGCTCCCCTCCTTTGAAACACTTCAGCCACCCCCAGCAAGAATGCCTTCCCCTTCTTATAGTCTTCTGAAGAACAGTCAAGGGTTAGTTTTTCTGGAAGACTTGTGGAGATTAAGCAGCTAAAGTAAGATCAGTACCAAAAATGGAGCTATTTCCTGCAATTGCTTATGGGTTTACAATTATTTGCATGTTATAATATTATTCTGTATTGCACTATTTATGTTTTATATGTCACGTGGACTGAGGTGGCTTATAAATATTATAAACGAATGAGTAAAGTCTTCTACAGAATTTAAGGTTTATGTTAATGTTCAAGCTTGAGTCAGTCTACTATCCTTCCAAAAACAGCATCTGAAAGGTACACCGCAGCCATGAAAAGTTTCAAGCTGTGGCAGAATTTCCTCTATTTCATTCTTGAGCAGGTTTTCCAACAAGAAGCTTTCCATGTCCTATCCTAGTGTGTATGGAAATGCAGCCATATAGTTTGCTTGGGAATTCTTTGGATGTCATTGTCACTGCTACGAGAGATGACCAAGACATCTAAGAGGAAGTGTCATAAAAATCAATGGTGGTAAAATCCTGGTTGGATCCAAAACTAGATGCAGGAAAGGAGCTCATCTTTTTACTTCCAATATTCTGGAAGGAATGGGGTCAAACTTCAATCTAGACAGGACAATAATCTGCTGATATAATGAAACACCTCACATATCTAGTATAACCAATATGTTTAAACAGAGCAACAATAAAATGATAAACTATTAGAATTTGTTTCCAAACATACCTTTTCTTTCAATACTTCTGATATATGCACTGTAACTATCTCAAGTTGTCTTAATCTGTCTTATTGTTCCTATATTCCACTCTTTTTCTTCTGGCTCAGGGATTTACTGCAATTGTTTCTGGTTTTATTTGCATTTTGAACTTTTTTTTGGTGTTGTATGTGACTTTATTTTGCACATCACCTGGAGTGAGGTGGCTGATAACTCTTACAATAAATAAAGGCAATATACCAAATTCAAGGTTGATCTCAAAGTTCAGACTTAAGTCAGTTTCCTATTATTGCAAACTTTACCATTAATGGAGGGTTAATAAGAATAGAAGCCCATGAGCAAAAGCATTCTCCACTTTACATACTATCCTGATGCTGGATAGAACATTTCTAGGGTTTCAGAGTACATATTTTGAAAAACTGTCCAGGTCAGGCCAATTATAACATGCATTTTGCATATCTGTCTCTTCTGGAAGAAGTGGTGGACTCCCTGTCATCAGATGGATTCAACTGGGGTCTGACCCTCCATCCGCCTGCTATTGACAAAAGGGCTACTTTTTGCTGTGGCACGCCTATAGTTTCAACTCTTAAAAGTTCCTGCACATGAAGTATGACCCAGGCAGACACAACCCCCATGCGCAAAGTTAAGAATTAATCATTACATTACTCCTGATTTTCACATTATGCACATTTAATGACTTATCTGTTTCAAATACTCTTCCTCAGTGCACAGAACACCGCTACTAGAAGCTGGTGCAGTTATAGTACTGCTCAACCTTTAACAAGACTTAAGAAATTGGGGGAGTGGATCATATGCCCCCTTAACTAGAAGGAAATAATGGGATAATTAATAATAATTAATAGGGAATGCTAACTAGGGTTTATGTGTATCAAGGGTGAAGTTTATTTGTAGCCCAGCCTTGTGTTTAATTACATACTTCACTTCCCACAGTAGCAGGAAATACCAGGCACACTGCATGGAAATCCATCTAAATATGTGAACAGGTTGACAGAAGAGACACTGTCTCCTTCATTCTTCCTATACCAGCCTCCATAGTCTGCGTGATGGCCATGAAGAAAGTGAAGTCCCTCTGGCCACAGCCACTGCAGAATCCTATTCAGATGGTGGAGGACAGACAGCCATGCAGGCCTCCACTGCTATTCTGTGGGCAGAAACCAAGCAGGTGAGTGGCCAAGCCAAGGATGGATCACTCCATGCCTTGGCATTTATCATTGGTTAAACATTTTACTAGCCTGCTTTTTGCTCTCAGGGAACTGAAGAGGAAGGACAGAGCATGCTACCCATTCCAGCCTAGAAACATTTAGCAACTAAATTGAGGAGATTGTTGTAATCAAGGAAGCAGGGCGAAGGGGCAGAGTTAAGGTGGACCATCCCTCTGCATTCAAGCAGGCATCCTGCTGGGATACTTGCTCTCAGTCATACAGTAATAGCCTTCTCCAACATGGTATGTTCTGGGTGCCCTGTCCTTCAACTCACCCAGCGTGGTTTGTTTGGTTTTTTGGGGGTGGGGATGGTGGGGGAAGAGACACATATACTCCAGATTACGAATGACGTCTCAAAAGGTCCTACTTCACTCTTGAACTGTGCACCTGACTCTCCTGAAGATACACAAACGCAGCGCCACAGCTCTTCAGGAGTTACCTATTGAAGTGCTGATGAACTTTACTTCGTGCTTGGGTGGCTAATCGCGAGCTGCACAAAGGTCAACTCGCAGTTGATTAGGCAACTGTTTGAATAAAGTGCCGAGGGTCAGCAAGCGTTTGAAATATTTCACCATAGGCAGTCACAGAATACCTTGTTTACAGTCTCCGAGGAAACCAGACGCTCTCATTTGCTCAGCTAACTGACACTTCGAATAACATTTCTCAATTCTGTTCCGGCCACCGAAGCATCTTTCTCTTTACTAGTCTCTCCCGGACACGATTGCTTCATACAGATCAGGAGGTGGGTGTGAACCAAGCCACATTAATTTCTGCTTCCCCAGGCAAACAAGATACAATAATTTCTGCTGCGACATGCAGAGATTACACTACAATATTGGCAACACAATTCCACTTGTCATTGTCAGTCTACATGCAGTTGTAACCAATTTAACAGCCTCCCAGGATTCACAAATGCTGGTGTACTTTGAATACATTATCATTTGCACCCCCAGTGTGAGCATAACATATTCTTCTGCACCTGCTAAATAATGTTTGGCACTGTCTTAAAAGCCAGTTTTTAATTTTGTTCATTACTATGAAAAATACGTATAAAAAACAGTTAGTTACCCTGTATAAGATTTTCACAATTGTGTGCTCTTTCATACCGGTTTTACTAACTCCACAGTTCTCAGCCCAAATGGCCAAGATCTTTAGACTTCAACTAGCAGGGCGAAGGTGCTCTGCCTTTTGCAATTAAACGAAAGTTCACTGTGTTAAGTAATGGTTTGTGCATGGAATGAGGTTGTCTGAGGAGCACCCACACCTGTGCACGGAAACAGGCACCACAGCCCTTGTTCCTGCACATGCCACGCCAATGTTTCTTCTGAAGCTTGGAAGAAGTCCAACTGTAGCTCAGCGTTTGTCAACCTTGGCCATTTGAAGATGTGTGGACTTCAACTCCCAGAATTCTGGGAGTTGAAGTCCGCACATCGTCAAGACACTAAGGTTGAGCAACACGGAGCTAGCTTATCTGGGGAAGAGCAGGACCTGAACCATCTTAGAACCACCTCCCCCAAAGGAGAACAGAGATAAGCAGAACACAGCCAGAAGAAACAAGCCATGACAAAATGCTGGTTTATGTGTCCTATTCCCTGAGACTAGCCTGAGACATCCAGAAATCTCAAGTCAGCACACAGTCCCTAATTCTTTTTTGCTTCAGCCTTCCAGAGTGCTTCTGACTGCACTGCCAAACATTGACAGCACTGTTGACTTTTTTTTCTTTCTAAAGAAACGCACACACGCAATATTTTTTAGTCGTTTTGGCAGCTGTCGCCAACTTGTGAAATTTCTTGTCATCAGATATTTGTTCAGTGCCACCACCTTTACTTTTCAGGCATAAACCGATGATATCATTTTCCCCTGCCCTGATTTAGTGGGTCTTCTCCCTGGTTCTCTTCTTTTTGACTGGCTGATGGGTCATATTTTTAACTGTAGCCTAAAATGTCAGCTGTGTTTTAAATTTTGTCATTATTTTCTTAAGGAGAATGTGAGGATAAAATACGTCAATATTTAAAATAATTTTAAGGAATGAACATATTATTATTTAAAGCTGCAAAATGACTAATAATTTTTAAAGGTTTAAAGGGGAAAGACCAGAAAGTCTTGGCTATTGCATACGTGAGTGACACACAGCCACACATATTTTGCATTAATGTAATTTTTGGTCTCCCATTCACCCCAAAAATTAAGTGCAGCCTCTGGAAGCCAAAAAGGAGCCAGTCCGTATACTTAGTGAAGACCTGTCCTTCTCATTACGCACCACAGAATTCTATTTTAAATCTGCGTCTTTTGCAAAAGGTTCATTCGTGTAGCTATAGAATATGCTATACTTTAAGAATATGCAGCACAAATTAAATGCTACATGTTAATTCCAAGCCAATGAGAAGGGGAGGACGGAAAGCCAACTCAGAAAGCGTATCACAGACCCTAGTCCAACTATTCAAAAGCGCAAACGTGAGGAACAAAAGGAGAGCTTCATTCTGTCTGGAAGGGGAGCGGGCTCCACGCTCTCGGCCCCCTCTAGGATCCTAGCCCTCGTTTAGTTTTCTCCTCCACTGCAACAGCTGCTGTGGGAATCCCGTGCCCTCTCTACCTGCTCTAATCTTTTCTGCAATGCAGGAGATGACATACAGCAGCCAGGATCTGTTTGAAAGCGGTGTGCTGCATCTTCTGCAGCAACCTCAAAACCTCTCCCTGGATTCGGGGTCTCATCCGCCGAGCACAACTGGCCTTAACAGAAGCTTCTGCAGGAACTAGCACCCCAACTCCTTCCTCTGCGCTGCTCACCCCAGCAGCGCCAAAGCCACCTTCCTATTCTCTTAGCGAGTCCTCCAAATCAGAAGCCTCCACATTCAGAGCCCGCCCTCCCCTGCATCTTCCATCGCCGCAGCTGGCGCTGTCAGAGGCTCGGTCCCCCCTTGCTGCCTCGCTAAAGAAAGAGGACTCTTTGCAGGGTTGGCAGCAGAATCAAATGCTGCTGGTGAAGATGCTGCACCTGCCAAATGGCTCCTGCCTGCAAACTGGGGGAGGAGGGGGCAGCCAGAGGACTCAAATGGAGAACTTATAAATAGCAATTTCTTACAGTACACGCTCTAAGTAAAGGGTTCACACGCAGTCAGGCAAAATAGTGAAGTACGAAACTGTAAAACTGGTGACGTGCGCCAGGAGGAGGGGGGGCGACAGCAAGGGAAATAATGTTGATAGAAGAATATACACTATTATTGCAATAAATAAATGAAATTTAGCTGCTAGTGGAAGGGCAGGGTAGACTGGAAGGAAACGGAATGGAAGAGGATTCATGAAAAAGGTATGGTGCGAAGAAGAAAAAGATTATTGTTTTAGGTAGGAATTTGAATCGGGAGGGCTGACCCACTCCCTAAAAAATACTGGCTGGGAATTCTGAGAGCCGCGGTCCCAACCAATCGAATGATACTGGGCTAAAGGAAAGCTGGTACACAGCACTGCTGAAACTGCTGCAGTGAATGCTAACTTAATACACTACAAGTTTATTATTTTGACAGAAATGGCCTCAGCCACAATATTAAGAGCTGGCAGATTTTTTCAATACTGTATGAAGCTTAGTAATACTGAACAAAGCAGAATATAAAGGAACTATCACATACTGTCATACGTAAAAATCTTCATAACGCACATGGAGAAAAACACCGTCTTCAAAGAGACATGCCAGCTTCTTAGCCTACACCTGGCAAAGCAAGGCACGCAAAAATGGAATGCAGACATGAAAAGTGTTCAGTCAACTCCGAGGTTTCTTGGCCCTTGCCTGCGCCCAGAACCTCTTTCCCAGGGATTTATTCTTCAGTTCAAGAAACTATTTCTGTTGGAACACACCTGAATTTAATAGGGAGGCAGGATTGCTTAGATACGTCAATACGGCCAACCTCCCCAAACTCGGCCTCCCAAGGCCATGGACCCACTCAATTAGAAGCTTCCAGCTCAAGACTCAACACAGCAGTCATCAACTCTCAAGGCCATTTTGTGCTTTTATGGCCATGACTGCCATATGCTGCCCTGAGTATATCTGGCTGGTAAAAAGGGAAGACTCATTGCCTGCAAGGCAGAATTGTCATGGAAACTAATGAAGAACTCAGACTCCCCCAAATTACCATTTTGCAGGCAAAGAAGCCTGGACTGGCTACAACAATTGGTTGCTTCATACATTAACCCCTACTAAACTCAAAAACTGTGGCTTTTCAATAACCCCCTACCATGGCCCTCACTGTGCAAATGATGGGTCTTGTAGAAGTCACAGCTAGCAGCGTGTGCATGTCTGTCAATCAGATCTCTCCTGCACCACCAGCAGCTCCTAGTTGCCAAGGGAAACTCAACACAGGGAAAAGAGGCATTAGCCAAACAGGGAACCGTTTATGACGTTCTAGGTCTCAAAAGAAGGACTCATTTAGAATATTGTCCAAGTGCTAGAAAAACATAATCTCCTGCTGTATTAGCGTAACATTGGTCGTACTGACAGAATATTTACCCTGCAAAAATCCGGAATCTTGAAAATGTTGCAGTGGCCTATTGAGGGTAAGGAACCCACAGCAAAAATACGAGATTCTGCCAATTTGCGTCTTTCATCCAAGGGTAAGTGATCGCAGACAACAAAAAAGTTAGGTCTAGGGTACACCAGTGCTTGATTTCACAACAGTGAGGTAGGATGCTGAAGTGCCAGAGACCCAATGGCTCTCTAAAAAGAGGAAACTGCTCAGGCTAACAGCACCATGACCATCTGAATCACATAAGCTGGCTTCAACACATCAGTGAGCCAGTGGGAGGCAGTGGTTCAGGGGTAGGCTGATGACCCAGACTGAAAACCTCGCTCAGTAACCCAAGAAGCCCCCGGGTGACTCTGAGCCAGTTGCTCACCCTCAGCTCAGTCTACATCTCTTCTAGGAGGAAGAAGTGCTGCATATGCTTCCTTCAGCTCTGGGAGGAAGGGCGCAATGCAAACCTAACAAATAAATAATAAAAGAGACACTGAGAAATCCACTGTATTTATATAAAAAGCACACTCTACTCGGTTTAAAATAAACATTTTCTATAATTAATTAAGAAATATTGTTCTATTCCAGCAGAATCCAACTAAAACACAATTTAGCTAGCACGGTCCATCGACAATTCCTTCTGTGCGAGCCCCAACCATAATAATCAGTTTCCAACCCAGGCCTCGGATGCCGCTGGCGTTTTCCATTCCTGATTGGTATTCGGGGCTTCCTGCAGAAGAGGGCCCGACTGCCAAAAGTACATCAGCTTTAGCTGCGCAGTGTGTAGCCTAGCTGAAGAATGCACAGTTAAGGGCCATTTGTAAATACATAACAAATTAGACTGAGGAGGGAGTTAGCTAGGTCTTGATTGTTAAGAAGTCTTCGCAAACTCCACACGCCTTGAAAACCGTTATCCATAATACTGCTCAGGTTTTTCCATTTCCAGAATTCATAAGCGTTTCCATCAGCAAGGATCTACCACACAAACTGAGGCAGTTACACAGTCATCTGAGATAAGAATTATAACTGGGGGAAATGACAAGGATGTGAGGTAGAATACTTCCATTCTCATCTATCCAGCCAGCTCTCTCTTTAAAGCAGAGACAGATAAAACTGCTGGCTGGGAGAGGGAAACTCAGCCCACTCTGTCGACCCTCTCTGGATCAGCTGCAGAGGGTGGCTGCCATTTGCACCATACACAGCCACCCCTACACAAGCTTGACCAAAGTCCAGGTTCCCAGCAGACCTTATTTTCCTAATATGGCAAAGACAGTGTCAGATGTTTGGAAAATGATCTCAGGGGTATTACGGTATGATCTGTTCAACATTTATGCAGAGGCAGCCACATCTTTCAAAACAGCTAGACTACATTTGCATAAAATATTTATAGTCTAAGTTACAGACCCTCAAGGGCTGCAGAATCTATGTTTTCAGGCATACAGAAAATATTGAAAGAGTGTTTCTTACATTTCTAGAGCTATCACTTCTGCAGTAATAGCTGCCTTTCTCATCAGTTACTCCTTGAGAATTACAGCATCTTGAACATTGTGACGTTTGGCTATTAGAATAAAAATACATGGCAGCACAGAGACCACATGGCTCAAAAACCTGAATGTATATTATTTTTTAATTCTGCTGTGAGCTTTAAGAGCTCTGAATTCACACTCTGATAGTTCCTCATTCTGCATGGCACACTGCCTGCTTGTTAGCACTTTCAAATGGCCGTATCCATCACACATGCAGAAAACCGCTGCTCTCAACTTCAAATTCTGACTGCTGCACGCTGAAAGCTTTTAACAGGCAAGATATAATGTGATAAGGGTAATTGTTGCGTGAACAATTCATATACTACCTAAGTTGTTAAACTGCAAATCCTCCTTTCAAGTCAAGTTCAATGTCTAGTGACTTCAGGGTATGTCTGTGGAGTTTTCTTGGCAAGAATAAGGATGTCGTTTTGGGGGTTTGTGACTTGTCCAGTCTACAGCCTGGTGCTCCCTGAAGATCTCCCATCCAGGGAATAACCAGCTTCACCCCGCTTAGCTTCTGAGCCCAGGCTAAGTCAGCTTCCAAGTCAGAGGCAAAGAGGACTCAAGAATTGTTTTTCCCCAATGGGTTCTGCTGGCTGGGCTTCCCATTTCCTATCCCTATGCAGCAGCTTAAAAGAACACTCTGTGCTGAGTTCACATCTCAAATGCATTCCATCAGTTGTGCCTATCAATACAAACAGATATATTTAATATCACAACTTAGCAGCTATTCTTCATTTGTACTTCTATCCTCAAGTACAGCTAACTGAAGCTCTTCTGCTTTTTAAGTATCGCTAAATAATGCACTTCCATTGCCTGAATTCTTAACAAGACTGCTGGCTATTCAAGTAAACAGCAGTTGCAACTCACTCATCAAGTGTACACTGCAGAGTTGAAGATAATTTCAGACATTTATTTTGACTGTTCATATACTGTCTTTCCCTTTTATAGAAAATAGAAAATCTCAATAGTTGATAATAAAATCAAAATGAGGTACAATTAAAGCATCAGCAAAACCAGAAAGGACCAAAACAGTTCCTCTATTGCAGTGTTGTCCAAACTTGGCCACTTTAAGATGAGTGGACTTCAACTCCTAGAATTCCCCAACCAGCCATGCTGGCTGGGGAATTCTGGGAGTTGAAGTCCACTCATCTTAAAGTGGCCAGGTTTGGACAACACTGCTCTATTGAGTTAATAGAGCTCTCTGTGTATTGATTAAGCTACCTAGAAGTGAAGTAGTATCTCTGACAAACTGTTCCATAGAATCATCATTCAGAGAATCCTCAGACCACCCCAGGCAAATGGCTGTCCAACCTTTGAAAACCTCCCATGACCAAGCCCCTGTGATAGCTCTCATGGTCAGGAAGTTCCTCCTTTCTATAGAAGTTATTTGAATGGGAGGCATGACTTCAATTCCAGAGACAAAACTCTGCACATGTTCCCCCAGCAGCCCTCACTGTTGGATGGAGTTCTCTTATGGCCCTTCTTACCTCTCATTCCTCCTGTCCATAACACAAAATGAAAATTCCCTTCACAGTCCCATCTGCTACTCCATGTTGTAAAGAAAAGGGATGGAGGAAAAAGTAGGCTTAAATCAACATATCCCAGTGGGTAAAACATTGAGACTTCTCAACTCGACATCTACTGAAATTCTGGCTTGTCCACAGCAACTTTTGACTCACAGCCATGGTTCAGATCCCATGTCCCCCCATCCCTTTTAGCACTTAATTTGTTTTCACACATTTCTGTCTGATGTTATGATACCTCAAAAGAGAATCCTACCGAGGACCGTACTGCCTCCAAATAATCTCTATGTCAACAATATATCTATACCAGGCTCTTCCAAATGTTGTGTAAATCTTTCCAGGCTGAATTCCGGAAGAATGGAGTAAGGCAAACAAGATGGCATCAGAGTATTTAGACTTGGACAGAATAGGATGCAGGTCCAAAAACAGCCAGTTGGAGACTAGATTATAAAGACTGTAACACAAAAGGACCTTTCATTGCAACACTGCATCCCTAGGAATGAAGTTTAACTGAGTACCTACTACCTAAACACACACACAGAGCTGCTGACGTCTTTCCCTCCTCTAGAGCTTTTCTAATTCTGCCTGGAGTAGGAAATGGCTTTGAAATGTTCTAAGCACATCACAGGTTTGACAAGCCTAGACTGCTTTTTAGATAACAAAAACACTCAGTGAGATAGAACTTCATCTTTTGTATTTAAGCTTTTGACTGGTACAAAGGAAAATTATTCCCATGCGGCTCTAGGACATTTCTTCCTATTTCATACGTGTCATCAGGAATCCTTGTAAGGAAGCAGGAGGTGACATCCTTTCTAAAGTGTTGAAAAGAACCACCTGCTATGTGCTCGCAGACTTGGAATTCCACTTTTAAAAAATATTTCACTGAAAGTGATGCTTTTTCCTTCCTCCTTTTACAGTTTGAAACATCCTGCTCCAAACTCTGACAGCCATTTTTCAAATGGTCACTATATGCAATCCAGCTACTGTAAATAGCTGTCAGCTGCAATCAGCAAGTTTGCATCAGCTCTAACCCCCAGTAGCAAATGATCTACCACAGTGAAGAACCACACGGTCCTTCAGGCAGTTCTATGCTGGACTTGCTTCAGTGTCTTCCAGCCTTGCTGCGGTGTGAGATTGCCATTCCCAGAGACAAGCACAGGCTGTGCAGCAGCCAAGTGCCTTCTCCCAGAACCTGCAACCTCTCAGATTTTTGTCACCTACATTCTTGCTCCAAAGAAGAAATAAGATGGTGCAAGTCCAACAAGGTTGGAGTCTCTTCCAGCTGAGCCAGTGCCCCTGTCACATAAGGAGCCTGACCCTTCAGCTTGCCAAGGGATATAATACAGTGAGAATGACAGCAAGATTGGATGTCTGGCCTCTACTGGACTATAGTCTACAGGAAATGCACTTTGCTCCTTTAACTGCTATCAGTATGGCCTTTAATCTCCCATCCCTGGGCGGATTTGTCAAAATAGTTTTGGCCTCAGTCCTTCTGTTACAAGAGCCAGTTGGTGTAGTAGTTAAAGCAACAGGCTAGAAACCGGGAGACCGGGAGTTCTAGTCCTGGCTTAGGCACAAGGCCAGCAGGGTGACCTTGGGCCCTTCATGCTCTCTTAGCCCTAAGGAAGCACACAAGGGCAAACTACTTTCAAAAATTTTGCCATGAAAACCGCAGGGACTTGTGCAGGCAGTCAGCTGGAGTCAACACTGACTTAAAGGCACACACACAACCGCCCCCCCATACCTTCTATAGTATTGCACAGCATAAGAGCTGCCAATTAATTTAATTTCTTTTGAATGAAAGAAAAAGCAACATTCCAAGCCACGCATCACACAAATGAAAACACACACTGACCCTTCTAAGGAGAAAGACTATTGAGTCTGCAGAAAGAATCATGTGGGGCTCTCATGCGCTCTGAAATTTTACTTCAAAATACATATAAAGCCCAATATAAACCAGCTGCCACATTAGTGGCAGGGAGGAATGCCAACCATCATGCCCAAATACTTAAAAACCTGTCTCCCTGACCAGTGCCAAAGTTTGCGTAACACCTGCTATATCTTGATATTATTGGCCATTTCTTCCCTTTGGCAAACAGCTTTGATCCCTGTGTTATCAGAATTGGAGCAATACCCCCCTCCCCAACCAAAATAAATAAATAAATAAATACCACCACTAATGGACAATTATACACAAAATGTAAGAGGAGTAAAATGGTAAAGAGCACCAATTAACACATGAAATGAAATAAAGAAAGAAAACTACACGTCTTGAGCATCTGTAGAACTAAGAGAAAGGAGGAGGATGCAATATATTAGAACGAAGGTGGGTTGACTTTGTGGAATAATAATTTATTAAATTTATATGCCACCCGACTCCCTGTGACATTGGGTGGAATGGAGGTAAGATATTCAGAAAAGTGAAGGTGCAGGTTTAATTATGAATCAGGGCAAAAATGTATATCAGAAAGTATCGGCTAGGTTGTTGTGAGTGTAAATGAAGTTGGTGCAATTTCCATTCCAGTATCTGGAAAAACCAGATATTAGTTTAGGGGAAAACTGCAACATTCTGAACAAATGCAATCCCAGGAAAAAAATAATAGCTGTAACATTCCCCTTGGTTATAGATTTGTTAATCTTCTGGTTGGTTTCCCTAGGTCCAGAATCTGAGCAAATTCCAGCACACCACATTCTGAAAAGGCACATGCAAGAACCAAGTTCCAGCTACAGGAATAACTCCAAGTAATTGAAATACCCCAAGAGTTAAACAGAACCCACTAGAGAAAGTACTCTCGCCTCTGATGGTAAATTCACAAATTCCTTTCACAGCTAATTTCTGCCAGTGTCTGCTGTGTTCCTGAAATGCTAGCTAACTGCAAATTCTTCAGTAAAGTTTTTAATCATAATGTTGCACAAGAATGTGACTTTGCACTGTTCACAATTTTTGCAATAAACACATTTTCAATATGTATACCATAGCAATAAAAAAAGTAATCCTATCAATTCAAAAATAGGAAAATAAGTTTCACCAAAAAAGATGCCATAATTAATCTAGCCCTTTTCTTTTAGAATTACAATAATCAGAACAGTTTGTCCTTCAGCTTATACTGTCTTCGATGTATCTTTCTTTATGGGTCTGCAACGCTCTTGCAATTATTTCAATCCAAGTTCTTATAAAATGAAATCTTAAACATTACTATCCTAACACCAAGTGTTCAATAGAAAAAAGGAAAAGATCAGATGCACAACCTTTAGAAGAGTCCAAGTTTCACTGATCTGCACTATACCAGCGGTGGTGGTGAAGCAATGGCACTACTAGAAGAAATTTAGCAAGAGACAGACTAATGGAAACCCATTAAACACCCTCAGTTGTATACCCAGTTAAGGATCCAAGTTATGGTCCCACTTATCAGGTACCAGCTGCTTGTTCACCCCATGAAGGAAGCTTGACTCCATGTAAAACAATGCCTCAGTCCTGGAACAGCTTCATACAACCAGGTATCTCTGAACTGAACTGAAATTCTCAGGATTTCTAGAGAACTCATCTGGAAAGTAATTCTAGGAAGGAGAAGGCTGTCAGCAAATGTAGTTTACATTTACAGCAGACAAGCATTCCCACAGGCATTCAAAGAAGCCTAACTGCCTGTTTACCTCTACTTGCTTGGCTCTAGTCAGATAATAGATAAAATTACTACCACCGCTACTAGGATTTGAGAAAGAGGCTGCCCCTTCTGCTATTTAAAAAAGAAAAGCGATGTAGAAGCAGCATTAGAAGACTGGAGAAGAGCTAATGTTGTCCCGATCTTTATAAAAGGGAAAAGATTTTCAGGAAGCTACAGATGGGTCAGCTTAAGATTGCAAACACCTTGGAAGGAACAAGGTAATTGCTAGAAGCCAGCATGAGTTTATTAAAAACAGGCTGTGCCAGACCAATTGTAAAATTGCTATTTTTGATAAAGTGACTGAATTAGTAGATCAAGGGAATGTGATGGATAGGATGTAGTTAGATTTCAGTATGGCGCTTGATAACATTGACTACAGCTTCCTTCTTGATAAAATGGAACAATGTGAGATGGATGGTCCCACTACAAACGGATTTTCTGGCTGAACAACCCTACTCAGTGGATCCCTACTTAATGGATCTATATCAACATGAAGGGAGGTATCCAGCAGGGTAACTCAGGGTTCTGTTCTCATCCCAATACTCAACTTTCTCTTAAATAATTTAGATGAGGGGATAGAAGGGATGCTCAGTAAGTTTGCTGATGACACAACGTGGGACAGAGGGAGATGGACTGCTAACACCTCAGAAGACAGGCTTAAAGTTTAGAAGAATTTTGATGGACTAGAATGCTGGACCTTATTCAACAAAATGCTGTTCAATGGCAAGAAATAAGGTTCTCCACTTAGGTAGGAAAGATCTAGATGCACAGGTACAAGATAGGGGATAACTGGCTCAGCAATAGTACTTATGAGAAGGATCTGGATGTTCTCAAAACAGATTAATTATAAGCCAGCAGAGACTAAATCCTATGAAGAACAGTTAAAGGAATTGGATATGTATAGCCTAAAGAAGAGGGAAGAGAGCATGGGTTTATTCATCAGAGCTCGTGAAGACAAAATAAGATCCAATCACTGGAAGTTTTACAGAGGGAGTTCCAAACATGAAATAAGGAGGCATTTCCTGACTGTGAGCACTATTAAACAGTGGACTGATCTGCCTCCTGGAGTCATGGGTGCTCCACAGCTGGGGGCCTTTAAACAAAGATTAGATAGCCATTGGTGTGGGCCTGAAAACTTCCAAGGTTTCTTCCAACCCTTATTACCAAACATATATATATATATATATATATATATATATATGGAAGGGGATTAGTGGCTAGGGCAGTGTTTCTCAACTTTGGTGACTTTAAGGTATGTGGACTTCAACTCCCAGAATCCCCCAGCCAGTCTTAAAGTCGCCAAGGTTGAGAAACACTGCTGCCAAGGTTCTGACATTTTTAAAATGCAGATTTAACACACCTAGATAATAGGTAATTGCCAGTTACATACACCTTGAAATTAATACAAAGGTCATCTTGGTTGCACTATTTAAGTGGGCTTTACATGAAATTTACCACTGATAAATACTTCTTCCTTAGTTACCACTCTAAGGCTAGTATTTTGCAGCCACTTACTCTAGTATGACAAGGACAACCAGTGGCTTGTATTTGGATAAGCCATGTAGCCAAAACTGCACTGGATCCCTGAAATCACCCTTTTTGACAGAAAAAGATTCTGAGAATAGTCCTTCCCCAATGTGGAACCTGCCAGGTGAGTTAGACTGCAAAAGTCACAATCCTTAGCCAGCAAGGGCAGTGGTGGGACTAATGAACACCAATCTAAAATCCAGGCTGCCTAATGGATGCCACTATAAAGAGACCTACCTTTCATCAAACAATCATCACTGTCATTCAGAATGACATCACTCTCCCTTACAGTGTCTCACTCATTTGTTAAGAGCAGCAGAGTTGTTGCAGGTCACTTTGGAAGCCTAAGGAGAAAAATGCCTCAGAGCTGTCGGTGCTGAGAGACAAGAAGAGGGTGCACCTGTCCTGCTGTCCATGAAATGACATCTGGCGGGTTTCAGTGGCAAATAGGCTACTGAATTAAGCAACCCCTCTCTTCCATGGGGCAAAAAAAATCTCTGTCCACCCAAAACAAAATGACAGTGTAACAATGTTCAGAGGTTTTGGGTGGACAGAGACCTTTTTCGCCCATCATATCCTATCTAGGTTGCTTCTTGTCAGTGTGAGCTCTTGCTTTATAAAGAAACCACTACTACATAACATTCTTAGTGGGACTGTAATTTCTGCACTAAGCGACACACACATAAAGCATGACCACATCACTTAGCGATGGCAATCCCTGCAGTTCTGGTTGCCGTTGATTGAATCCCATGGTCGTTAGGTGAGACAACTTCCTGCCAGCTCCCAAGTCCACGGGGAAACTGGCAGGAAGTTACAAGTCCCAGGCCCACAGTCAGGTAAGTGACTTAACAGGTAAATCCAAAAGGACACTTGATGGGGGAAATCTAGTCTAATGATTCTGATAGTTAATTCCTACCAAACTGTATAATTCACAGCTTTCTCAGCAGAAAAACTGAATTTTTGATGAGACAAGAGTTTAGAGTACTTTAGGATGCCTTTATATATGTTTTCAGGAAGGGTTAACCCACCCCCTACCCCTACGATCAGTACCCAGGAATCCACCTGCAACAGCCTTCAAAGCATAACTAACTTAGGCATAACTAAGGCTGCTAATTTTATTAATACCTGCGTTTCTGCCCAAGGCTATGTATAAATCTCTTGCCTCCTAAGAGCTCTAGAAAGGAAGAGCAAGCTATATCATACTGGGCACAAACCTATCAAATACTAATTCAAGGAAACCACCAATCCACCAACCTCTTTTAAAGACTGCTTGCAAGAGAAGCTTTCCACACAAGTCTTATCTACTTTACCTAGTCACTTTGGCAAGTTTAACTTCCCTTCAAATACCAAGGTGACCACACATTGCTTCAAGTTCTTAGATCTGGCTGGAAAAGCAAGTCACACATTTTATAATAAGCCAGTAAGTGACCCAAATCATTATAATTCTGAAATTCTATAATCTAAATATTTTCCAGTTCTGGTCTCCAGAAGATAGCCTGAACTATCTCCTGTCTAAACACAGAGAGCTTTTTGCCACACACATTCTGAACTACCAGCAATTATTTGGATCTCCATGCTCTGAAAAAAATATTAAAGGAAGAGAATGAATAAGATAGATGGCCAGAATCAAGGAAATCACTGGAAAGCCCTTCAAAGAACTGTAGATTTTTGCCAGGCTTTGTTGTTCAGTCGTTAAGTCGTGTCCGACTTTTCATGACCCCATGAACCATTTTGCGCCAGGCCTTCCTGTCCTTCACTGCCTCCCTGAGTTTGCTCAGTTTCATGCTCATTGCTTCAGTGATGCTATCTAACCATCTCATCCTCTGCCGTCCTCTTCTCCTTTTGCCTTCAATCTTTCCCAGCATCAGGGTCTTTTCCAAAGAGTCCTCTCTTTGCATTAGGTGACCAAAGTATCTGAGCTTGAGCTTCATTATCAATCCTTCCAATGAGCAATCAGGGTTGATTTCCTTTAAGATTGACTGGTTTGACCTCCTAGCAGTCCAGGGGACTCTCAAGAGTCTTCTCCAGCACCACAGTTCAAAGGCATCAATTCTTCGGTGCTCAGCCTTCTTTATGGTCCAGCTCTCACAGCCATACATTACTACTGGAAAAACCATAGCTTTGACTATGTGGATCTTTGTCGGCAAGGTGACGTCTCTGCTTTTTGATATGCTATCTAGGCTTGCCATAGCTTTCCTCCCAAGGAGCAAGCGTCTTTTAATTTCATGGCTGCAGTCTCCATCTGCGGTGATCTTGGAGCCCAAATAAATGAAGTCTGTTACTGCTTCCATTTCTACCCATTCTATTTGCCAGGAATTGATAGTTGAAAGATGCCATATTCTATTTTCCCAGATCATAAAGGAAAACAATGTTCTTGATAAACTGCCAGGATAGTGATACAACTATTGGGAATGATCCCCTAGAAATATTCACCAAAATAATTTGGCATCTCACTGGTCAATCATCTCAGATAAATTACAATCAAATTAAAAGGCACAGGTCCCTATACAGATTCCTGAAAGACTCAATTATTTGTATCACTCCATTATAAGAACTGACCTCTGATTCATATTCTCTGCTTAAGTTCTTGATCCTCAAGAAGACCTGTTTTATATTATGAGTGCTAAGATTACTCAGGAGTAGCCTCAAGGCCTTTCAAATGTCTTTTGAAAGTAAAGCAAACAATATTTGCTCAAGCAAATCTACTCACATACTGATGTACTCCAAGAACTCAAAAAGATTTGTGAGACAAGACTCACCTTTTCAAAGCTACATTGATTCTCCAATATTATTAATAATTTTGTTTTTAACTTTTCTAACAAATTTCCTGGGTAGGCCTTGAGCTAAACCAATTTGTAGTTTCCTGAATACCTTTAAACTGTGTAATTACATTGGACTCTTTCTAATCCTCCAGTACAATAGTTGGGTCAAAGAAATGTTGCATATGTTAATGAGAAGATCAGAACTTTCACATTTGAATTTTTAAATAATTATTTGGTATATATGCAATCCTACAGACTTGTTTCAATTTTTTATCTCCAGAGGTCATAACTATTTAACTTGGTTATTCAAATTCACTTCCACTATCCCATCACCATGAAGGAAACTGTTTTCAGGAATAACTGAACTTGTACTATGGTGATATAGTTCACTACATACTAATGAGCATGTATTTCAACACTATTTATCCATAAAATAGTAGACAATACCGTACAACCTACCCACACATGGGTTATGGTTGGGCTATAAATAATCATGTAATTAGCCACCCAGAGTCACTGGTTTGAGATGGGCGGCTATATAAATTGAGTAAATAAAATAACTAAATAAAATCAGTTTACAGTAATGTATAATATCAAGTCAATGGTGGATACAAATTATTTTTCAGGTATAGTATTGTACATTGTTTAGCAGCATTATTTAGTGAATTCTGTATGTTTGAAGATGAAGATTCTATATGACAATTATAGACATCACATTTGTACATTAAAACAGATTCATATTTCAGGGAGGAACTTTATCTGGAAACATCTGGGTATTATTGCTACATGCCCCAAGTGCACAATTTGATAAAAAATCCTGCCCACTTATTTTATCCATACAGACAACTTTCATCTATCAATAGTCTCTTCCCATTAATTCTTGTGGTAGAAAGAAGTCCAAATGCACATTTAACAAGCAGGCAACAAATATATATGTATTTAAACAGCCTTTCCCATCAACGCTCTCCAGATGTATTGCTCTATAAGATGAAGAAGACCCCGCTAGGCCTAGATCAGACCAAACTGAGGAATGTATACCTGAAAGTCTTCATTTAGCATAATTAGCTAATATCATTAGCTCCAGACTTCCCTTTACTCACCACTTAACCTATCCCTTATTCCTGCCCCTTTTCTTAATTAAGGATACTGCCAGTACCAGAGGGATCAAACAATAATGTTTCCTCTACTTTAGCCATAGCTGTGTCACCCCTTCAAGCAGAATATTTATTTACTAGAAAATATGAAGGGCTCAGCTCAGCTCTCAAGCATGAAAGACTTCCTATCTATAGTTGGAAATAGCAACTGAGGAAAAGGCTCCAGTTTATCATAGAACTTGCCAACGTCAAACTCTAAAACGAGACCCCTCCGGCAAATACAGCTGCAGTGTTTCAGGAACTTAAAAAGTTTCAGAATAAAGCTGGCTTGCTTGTTAGGCAGGTAGATCTGAGAGAATGGGACAAGAGGATTTTTGGAACAGCACCAAGGCTTTCAAAATGATATTTTTACTTTGCTGACTAGGAACGGTACGGTGCATCCGCCCCATGCTGACTGCAAGCGATCTGGCCCACATCCCCAGTCACTGTCGCCAAGCCCTTCATACCCATCGGAGTCTGGAGTTTGTGGAAGGAGGGCGCATAGCTCAGACAAAGAACACATGCTTAGCATGCAGAAGATTCCAGATTCAATCACCATAATTTGCAATTAAAATAGGGCTGCGGGGACCCAAGAGTTCTCTACCCAGGGTGTTTGAGTGCTGCTGCTGTTGCCAGAGTAATTTGGAGCAACATGAACTAATGGTTTGACAAGGTGTAAGGGTAACGTATTATATATAATCAAATCAATGCAGATTTGAATTGGTAATCGCTTGGAAAGGGATCAGGGTATGAGCTGCTCTGCCACTACTATGAAACGCTCAGGAAGGAGACGTGGGGCTGCTCAAGAGAATCCCAAGCAGCTAATCAGATAATGGAAAGCTCTTGGGGAGGAAAGGAAAAAGGTGAGAGCGGCGAGATCCATTTGGGGCTGGAGCATGGGCTGTGAAGACAACGGCTCTTACGTAACGCCAAGAGCGAGGATAGCGAACTGCAGGCAGAACGAAGAGGGTCGATAACACTTTTACCAGATCGATCAAGGAAGGAATCTTTGTTTCAGAAATCCCACCTGGACCTTTTTGTTCTACATCAAGGGAGGCGCAGATCTGGTCATTTAGCAGACTCACTGCACAGAGAGGGAAGAGCCCATACAAGTGGGGCAGCAGTGAACAGTGGCAGCCTCATACGCCAAACTAAACGGGAAAGATACCGGCTGTCAAAGTGGCAAAGAGATTCAGGTTCCAGTTGGCAAGAATTCCCTCTGGCACCGGGGCAAAGTTTGGGAGCGTGGCCATGCGCAGAGACTGTACCGTAGCACGCTCGGGGCCAGTGCAAAGGAGCGTCTCTTACAGCTTCTTGGCAGCTGATCTCTGGAACAAAGTCCCTTCAGCCAGTACTACAAATCCTACTCCATGGTTCACTGATTACCGCAGAATAAATAACCACCTCTTTCTTCAGGACAGAGGTGTTCTAAATAAGTACTCAGTGTGTATCCAGGTGCCAAAACCATTTAAAATGGACCCGCTCAACTTTAGCTATCAATTTCAGAAGGTCGCAACAAGCCTTAATTTCTACTTGCTGTAGCAGATCAAAATTGTTTATGCAAAACTCTATTGTCATGCCACAATAACTCTGCCCAAAAGAGCTATTTTCCCAGCAAGAAAACAAGGTTTTAAACCTTTTAATGCACACAACAAGCTATGCTGAGAAAGTACAAATATTCCTTCTGCCAAGGAATAGCCTTGCTTCACCACTCTAATCCTTGGAAATGATGCAGCTGGTACTGGCCATCAACAGATTTGCTTGGGAAAAGGCGCATAATCCCCTGCTTAGCCTGTGAGCTTCTCTTTCCTTCAAGGCTGCCACAGAAGTGAAAGGTATTGTCGAAGGCTTTCACGGCCGGCATACGATGGCTGGGGTGGGTCTTCCGGGCTGTGTGGCCGTGTTCTGGAAGTCTTGTTTCCTAACGTTTCACCAGCACCTGTGACCGGCATCTTCAGAGGGCAGGAGCACAGGCAGGAGCAGTTCTCAGGCTGGGCACAGAGAGAACCGCTCCTGTCTGTGCTCCTGCACCCTGAAGATGCCGGTCACAGGTGCGGGCGAAACGTTAGGAAACAAAACTTCCGGAACACGGCCACACAGCGCGGAAGACCCACCCCAGCCATCATGAAAGGTATTCTTTAGACTAGCCACAATTAACTATACAGTGAAATCCAAAGTACCTTAACAGCTTCTTTCCATTAGCCATTCCTAAGGTTAACCATAAACTGAACTTGAAATGAGGTTACGGTTGGTCAAAAACCGATGCGAATAAGAGCAGAGGGCGTACAAAGAGACTCACTGCTATCCAGTCTATAGTTGAAAATAACATCCCAAATGCAATTATTCTGTATTTGGACTGCAGAAAAACCACGTGTTTTTATCTGAGGCTCATATCCTGCCTATTGTCCAGGACCTCAAAGCAGTGTGCACAGTAGGCCCTCCTCCACTTTTTCCTACAAGTCTGGGAGGTAGACTAGGGCTGATTGATAAGTTTCCTCAAACACTGTAAAAAGCAAAACAAAAAAAAAACCTTTTAAATTATAACATGAGCGTCTGTGTATATCTATCATGTTAAAAAAGCAAACGAACCCGATGCCTCTGAACTACCGCTCCTGGAATGGCCGTGTTTTCACTTGTTGATTATGACACAGAAAAACTTGACAGGAGCAGCAGAAGACCACCTGTGGCAAAAGAGGTTCTCTTACGTTAAAAACCCTAAGTCATCCAGAAGAATAATGGAGAAACGTTCAGAAACAGGCAAGGAGATCTCCAAAGGATGCAGGGATCCTCAGAGGCTACGATGGCCTTCTTGGTTGGGAAGCCACACTAGTGGAAAGCCCTCTCCAAAAGGAGGTGCCTGATTTCCTACTGATATTTTTCTAGGAGAGGCACTTCTTCTCCACGAGGCACTGTGCTCCATCTGACTTTAAGTGCTTGCTGTTTATTAAAGTAACAGATTATATCCCTTAATGCTGCTTATTGCATTGCTCTGTTTAGTGGGCTTTACCCATCTTTTAAAAATGTTTCAGAAAATTTTAATTAACTCTCTAATTTGCTAGAGAGCTACCGTTACTGGGTGAATTAGCGTACTCTATATTTTATATGTATTATGTCTAACAGTTGCAGTGTTGGTCACGAAGCATATATGTGCTTTGTTTTAAAAGGACTGAAGAAAATCACCCTCTGTGAATATGCAGCTCTAAGCGCTGAGAGTTAAATGGAATTTTGTTGTACAGATAGAGGCAGCATCTCTGAATAACAGATGCTCTGGAAAAACAACCAAGGTCATCACCACCCCCGTCTTGCATGCTTTCCAGATACATTCAGCTGCCTGTTGTTGAAAGATACCTGTCTCGGTGGACCTTGGTTTGATCCAGCTGAACAATTATACTCTTAATCTGACTTGCATAATATGACACTCTCCTGATGATCTGGACCAACTTCCATGCATTCAGTTCTCTTTGCCTTCTACAGATCCATGAAATTTCATATTCAGGACACAAGACTCACAATGCCAGCTTTTTAAAAAGCTGTTTTTCATTTTTATGTTCTCTTCCTCCAAGGAGTTCAGGCCAGCATCCCTTATCTTCTTATGTTTACAACCACTATGTGATAACTACTGCTCCCTGTGGGTTGAAAACTTCCAGCTGGCATCTTCCAGCTATTATTCCATAGAAGAGAAGCATGAGAGGTTTATGGTTCCATGAAATTTCTTGGACGCAGAGCTGCTATGAAGTTGGTCGAAAGGTCATGGGCTACAAACATGCTGCAGCCTAGTTTCTAATGTTTAGCCCCACTCCCTTCATTCAAAATGTTTCCTCCTCGGTAACACTGACTCTCAGTCCACCTGTCTACCCTGTTCTTGCCTTCTCGTGAAGTGTGCCCATGACTAAGCTTGACAATAATAATTTACCATTCTCTGACATTAGGTTTAAGCGCTTTGAATAAAGAGAAGCACACGTCAGTTTGTAAAACTCACACTAATCAGCAAATTGTAGTCCTATGACCACTTCAGTCACAACCAATTCTGTGATTCACAGTCAGAAGAGGACAGCTCTAAAATTAAAGCCAACTCAGTTTTTAGGGTACAGCTATAATAAGCCAATACACAGCTCCGCTTAAATGAGGCAAGTATTAACTGAGGAACAAAAACACGTAACACTTAACAACTAAAGCACATCTACTTGGACAGCCTGAGGCAGAGTTCTCTGCAAGATACATTTAATAACTGTTTAGGGTCCCTTTGCATTCAAAACAGCCATTAGTCTCCCAAGGAAGGGCTTAGAATACATTTACCAAGTAAGTAGACAAAAACCCAACCAACTATTCACCAGAATCACCTCTCTGCTTCAGAAACACCCCGCAAGGACCACTATTTCCTCACATATGACAAAACACACATGCATTCGTGGGAAAAAAATAGTTTTCATTTAACAGGGCATTAATGTATTTTACCACAATTTGCAAAGCACACTTTAAAAGTTCATTTATTCATAATCTAACTGCAGATACTGCATTCAACACCTTCCCTATCCAGCTGAAATCAAAGCATGGCAGAATCCCTTTAAAACACTTGGACTGAAAAAACATTCCTTTCCCTAACGTTTTACACTGGAAGTTAATACAGCCACGGCACCTCCACGCGGGCTGCAAAGATTGACGAAGGGTAGGAGCAAGGGGTGCCTACGGGTCTGGAGATCAAAATAGTCAAGATGGGAGCCAGGGGACCCACCTGCAGACAGGGGCAGGGCTGGCATCCCACGGCCACACCTACCGTGGTAACTTTCTTTTCTCACTCTCCCCCAACCAGATGCCCCTGCTTAGGAGGGTCTTTCCATCAGAGAGAATGGAATATAGCAGTGTTTCTCCACCTGGGCCGCTTGAAGAGGGGTGGACTTCAACTCCCAGAATTCCCCACCCAGCAAGGCTGGCTGGAGAATTCTGGGAGTTGAAGTCCACCCCTCTTCAAGCGGCCCAGGTGGAGAAACACGGGATTGAAGCATTCACAGACCCTCCTAAAGCACAGGGTAGTTCAAACGGAAACCCAGGTCAGACAGGTCCACCTCTGCGCCGGACACACACGCACATCAGGCCAGGTGTCTGTGGGGTCCAGGCGCCCCCTGGACCGACGCTCCTCAAGATGCCGACGGCTACAGGCGAGGCGCTCCTCTTCCTCCGACGGGGACGGGCGGCCCCGTCCCCCGAAGACCGGCCCTCCCCACGGCAGGCCGATCCGGGCGCCCCCCAGTCCCAGGAGGCTCGCTCCTTTGTCCCCCGGGGGAGGAGAGCCGGGGCCGGCCGGCCTTTTCCCCCCTGGACCCGCGGGGGAGGGGCGCCAGGGCCCGGCCCCGGAAGCCTCCCTTTCCCGAGGGAGCGGGCCCGCCGCCTCAGGTTTCTCCCGGGGCCGGCGGCCGAGAGGACCGGGCAGACCCTCCGCTCTCCCGGGACGCCCAGGGCGAGGAGACGGGCGCCTCGACGCGGGGAGCCCGGCCCGCGCTCACGGAAGCCGGCCCCGCGGGCCCCGCGCCCGGCGGCGGCAGGACCCCCCGGCCGCTCACCTTGAAGTACCCGCCCTCGTAGAGCGTGTTGGGCGGCCCGAAGATGGCCACCTCCCAGTTGTACAGGTCGGACTCGTCCACCAGCGTGATGCGGAAGCCCTCCACCGGCTCCTCCTGCAGCCCCTTCAGCTCCAGCATCAGCGCCTTCTGCGAGCTGCTCACCTGCTGCTGCGCCATGGCGGCGGCGGCGGCGGCGGCGCGGCGCGGGGGCCGGTCAGGCCGGGGCGGGCCGGGCCGGCGCGGGCCGGGCCAGGCCAGGCCGGGCCAGGCCGCCCGGCCCGCCCGCCGCCGCCGCCGCCGCCGCCGCGAGCCTCCTCCTCCGTGCGGGGCGGGCGGCGGGCGGCGGGCGGCGGCGCGCTGCGGCCAGGCCCGGGGGCGCGGGGCGGCGCTCTGGCCCGCCGGCGCCGCGGGCCCGAGGGGGGCGAGGAGCGCGGCCTGCGCGACCGAAGCGAGACAGCCACGGACCGAGGCCGGCCGGCCGGCCCGCTTCGCTCCCGGGGCGCCCGACCAGCGGCCCCTCGACGCCCGACGCCGCCGCCGCTGCTTCCTTTTGTGACGGCGCCGCCGCTCGCGCACTGACGCGAGCGCGCAGGCTCCGCGGCCGGCCCCGCCCCGCACGGAGGCCCCGCCCCCTCCCGCCGCCGCGGCGCTTCCGCCTCCCTGGCAGGCGGCGCAGGCAGGCCGGCCGGCCGCCTCTTCACGCACGCGCACCCCGAGACGGCCTTGGCAACGCCCCCGGTTACGTGAGAAGCGGCTTTATTGGGCCAATTTCAACCGCACCGCCCCCCCGCTCCGATTGGCTGCGTCGAACCGCCCATCTCTCCCCCCCCATTCGCAACGCCTCGCTCCTTTCGCCCAGTGGGCAATGTTTAGCCTAGTCCCGCCCTCCGGCGTTCTTTTATTGGCTGAGTCCTCATCCTCATGGGTCACGCCCTGCGGGAAGGGAGCATTCAGCCATTGGCTGCTGGTCTTAAAAAGAACTCAGCCCTCTTCCGTGATTGGTTGACCTTCGTCTCTGTTAACCAATCTCTCTTGCGGTGGGGGGAGTCAGCTTCTCTTAAACGGACAGAACCACTAAGCCTTTGAAAGGGTGGGGGTGGGCGCTGGAAGGCTACGTATTTCTCAATGAAAAATAGCCTGTTTTCAGTGCTAATTTGTTTATTGAACGTTATTTCCAAAATCCTTTGAAATCATGGATGCAGGATATTAATGCAAGAAAAAGTACAATAAAAGGTAGGCAATGGATCAATTAGGACAAATGCTGATAAATGAAATGTCACACAACTCTGCCACAGTACATGGTTTACAACCAGGGTAGCTGGTTTATGCACTAATCTGAAGCACCTCCTTGGACCACATCAATGCATTGTTCCAAACCATGATGTGTGAACCACCATTGGGTGAAGCCTTGATGTAACCACAGCTGTAAGCCATGGTTTACAGGGGTTGAGTTCATTGCACATTGTAGACCAAGTTGAGCAACCTGGTTATGGGTCAATGGGTTGCGTCCACCAGGACAGTATAGTCCTGTGTTTTTCAAACCTGGCCACTTTAAGATGGGTGGACTTCAACTCCCAGAATTCCCCAGCCAGACCTGGCAAGACCTGCATCAGAAGAAGAGGAGCTCCGCTTTGAAACCAGGCCAGCTGAGGTCTCCAGAGTCAACTGGGGAAGGCGGTGGCTGTTTCATGAGGACGTGTCTTCCACACAAAGGTCAACAGGGCATCTTCGTGCTGTGAGGATGAGCTCCATATACTTTAGCAGCAAAAGCTCCGAGGCAGACAGTGCAGTTTTGCAGCCCCTGAGGCACTGACGCAGTACACAAGAGTTCAAGTATACGGAGCTCATCCTCACAGCACGAAGATGCCCTGTTGACCTTTTTGTGGACGACGTGTCCTCATGAAACAGCCACCGTCTTCCCCAGCTGACCATGGAGACCTTAGTTGGCCTGGTTTCAAAGGAGAGCTCATCTTCTTCTGATGGAGGTCATGCCAGATGAACATTTGGTGACACCTCACCAGGAATGATGGGGTAGTTAAGCGCAGCATGGGACATATGGTTAACATTTTTATTATCATTATTACAGGTAGTCCTCATTTAATGATCAGAATGGGGACCGACAACTCAGTCGTTAAGTGAAGCAGGTAAAGTGTTTAATAATATATATAATAAAATGTGAGGATAATCTTGGGTTTCCTGGGAATACAGTAAAGGAGGCAGGCAACATCTTCCTATGTAAACTTCCTTTGGGATGGTGATCTTAAATTCAAGGTTATCTTACTTCAAGTAACAATAGTAGTTTGGGGGCAGATGGAGTAAAAGGCCCTTGGTTGACATACCTGGGTTCACTGATCATGGGAATATGCTCGGTGTTGGCTTATGATGTGTGATCCTAACCAATTATGGTTTATTCAATAATCTGCAGCTAAACAAACTATGGCTTATTGTAATTTATGCATCGGTCAATGAGAGCCACGGATGGGGACTGGATGGAGGGGCCCCTGTGGGGGAGTGTAGAGAAAGTCAAGGGGGGGTCCAATCATGTGATAAAGCCCTGGGTGTAAAAAGGGGCAGGGTCGCCTGCAGAGGCCTCTGCTTCCTGAAGCAAAGCTGGGCTGAGCTGAGCAGGGCAAGGCAAGGGCGACATCTGCTGGAAGCCAGAGAGGCTGGGAAGGAAATGGAGCGCTGCTATGCTTGTGCGGAGGTCCTCCACGAAGCTAAAAGCTGGTCATGATGGCAAGGCAAAACGTTGTGGTCTGGAGCCGCACGGAGCCCCTTCTGCACGCCCGTAATGCCCCTGTTTATCCCCTCTCAAGGGGGTGGACTGAAGGCCAGGCAGTTTGTCAGTGGTGTCTTTTCATTTGCCCATTGCCCGTTGGTAGCTCCCAAATCAGTGCCAGCCTGGCCCATCACCACGTGCACCCTCAGCTGGTCGCAGTAGCCAGAGCAGGGTTTCTCAGGCAGGCGCTCAGCAGAACCCTCGGCGGGAACCTGGAGGACTGTGGGGGATGCCAAGGGGGAAAAATTCACTCCAGTGCAGCCCATTTTCTATCGCTAGAGCTTTGCCTTTCGATCAGCTCTGGAGATTCTTGTCTTTGACTAAGAGCTTCCGCAGCCTGAAAAAGTTTGAGAAGCTAAGCAGGTTCAGCCAGCTCTGGTTTTATACGAGGAAGACCATGTGGAAATTCCAATCAAAAATATCCAGAAAGAGGCACTGGTGAATCCAAGCAAACAGCAGAAATTCAACCATCAGGAGTCAAGCTCAACTCAAGGTCTTTCCTCATCTCATCTCATCTCATCTCATCTCATCTCATCACATCATCATCCTTCTCTTTTTCTTGTCTATTACTTTTACCCATTTGTCAGCAAATTTACTCTTAAAACTCACTTCTTTCTTGATGAAAATCCCTAAACCAAGACTTTGTTAAACATAATTTATTGCTTGCATCAGGAGAAATGACCATATAGGATGGTCTGTTTTGATTGCAACCAGGACTTTGCAAAATCTACCGTTTTGGAAAACGAAGTTTCTGATTGCAACCTTCCCAACAAGATCTTCCCATTTTTTTTCTGCAATTGATGCATGTAATGATGCACGATGCATCAAACCCCGAGCCTCGGAAACTGTCATACCTCTTCCTTCTGTAGAAGAGCCAGTGAAGGTGGATAACTGAACTCGGAAGCCGCCGCTGCAGAGAGTGAGGTCGGACCACTCTACATTTTTCTTACTTCTACAGGACCAGCGAAAAAACCAGCGGGGCCCAGCGGCGCTCCGGCAAACCTCCTGCGACTCCCAACCAAGCGGCGGGGGTGGGCGTGGCTGAAGGACGCTAACCAATCGGAAGCAGAGGACGACAGGCTCGAGCGTCGCAGTCCCGCGCTCAGCCGGAACCCGGAAGGGCGCGTGACGCGCTGTCGGCTCCACGTGGTTTTGCTGGGTTCCACCCACGTGGCTGCAGCCGCGGGCCGGCGGAAGGTGGGTTGCGGCCGGGCGAGGTGGGGTGGGGGCGTGATCCGGGGAGGCGAAGTCCCTTGAGCGCCCGGGTGCTCCCCGTCTCAGACTACGGCCCCCATCGTCCACGGCAGGGGGTCGAGGGCGATGGGTGTTGTAGTCCGGGGCCATCCGCGGTCTCCCCCGTCTCCTGTTCCAGGGTTTGGGGGCGCCCCAGCCTGGCCATAGCTTGATCGGTTGGACTGCGGCCTTCTTCGCCCCTCGCGAGCGGGCTGCGCTGAGTAGGTACGACGGCTGTCGTAGCCCAGGGTGGCTCTCATCCCCGGGCCAAAGGCCCCCTCGCGCCTTGGAGGCCTCTCAGCGCCCCGCCGTTTGCGGGCAGCTGCTTTGTTTGGGCCGGAAGCTCCCTTCCGCCGCCCCCCCCGAACGGCCTCCCGCAAAATGCGCTGGATTTATGCCGTATCCCGCTTCGTTCAGGGGCTCAGGCAACGCGCGAGCGCTCTGGGCTTCCCCGCAGAAGCCGCCGGGGGGGTCCCGTGGCTGGGCGTGGAGCGGGCCCGCGTCTCCATCCCGTTGCCCTGGGATTTCTGGTGGCCTCCTGTCCCAGTGACTTCCAAGGGTGGACCTTATTTAAGGGTAGCTAGGTACGGAAGGAGCGTAAGTTAAGAGCCTTATGAAAAGAGTGGGAGGTGCCGGGCGGACGCCTGGCCCACGCTTGGTGGGGAGGGGTAACTTCCTTAGCAGTGGTTGGCGGAATAAGCCCCAGTTGACCAGATTCCTCCATCGCTCTGAGGCGGTGTTTCTTAATCCCAGCAGCTTCTAAGATGTGTGGATCAACTCCCAGAATTCCCCTGCCAGCATGAAAACAGCGGACTAAGTCAATGTTTCTCAACCTTGGCAGCTGGAAGATGTGTGGACTTCAACTCCCAGAATTCCCCTGCCAGCAACCTCTCTTTCCAAAACCGTAGATCTTGCAAAGCCCCAGTTGCAATCAAAACAGACCATCCTACATGGTCATTTCTCATGACGCAAGCTGGCTGGCTGGGGAATTCTGGGAGTTGAAGTCCACACGTCTTCCAGCTGCCAAGGTTGAGAAACGCTGGACTGAGTGATCTGTAAGACCTCCTCCGGCACTCACTCTAGAAAAACTTTCAGAGATGTTCCCATGGCAGGTCCCCAAATCTCCACTTGAGCAGCTGAGGATGGGAGTTCCTGCCTTCTCAGCCACCCTGCAGGTTTCTCAGAAGCATCGGGTGCCACGGTGGGAAAGCTGGCGGTGCAAATCGGCTGCTTGCAACTCCTATGGAGAAAGTCTAAGGCTAGTTGGAAATTCCTGGAGTTGCTCTTCCAATGCATTTGGTTTGAGAAGAGTGGTTTAGATCAACCCAGCTTGGTTCTACGGATCGCACTGGTTCTGAATGTGAATCAGATAAATTTTTCCAGCTATTGAACCTTGTTTTTAAAACTCTAAAAAAGTAGTCAAGTACAAGTAAAGGTGGTAGACAATAATGATAATAATTGTTTTTATCGTTTGCTGCCTTTATCTTTTGTTTGACGCTTGGTTTTTATGCAACTGTGTAAATTTATACTCTGTGTAAATGTGTTTTTTAAAATAAATTTTAACTATGTATTTATTTATTGTTTTAATCTGTTGTAAGCCGCCCAGAGTCCCCCATTGGGGGGAGATGGGCGGGGATAAGTTTGATAACTAACTAACTAACTAGCCAACTAACTAACTAACTAACTGTTGTGAGCAACCCAGAGTAATGTTTCTAAGATGGATGGCCATACAAGTCTTTTATATAATTAAACAAATAACGTTTAAAAGCTCACGAAGGAGTATTAGCTGGCATGTTCTGCTCCTGGGCTTCAAAGAGGTACTTTGGCATTCAAAGCCAGCAGTGAAAGTACCTTTGAGATTCCAGATCCTGCCTCATCCCACGGAGCTTGATGTTCTCTTTGGGCTTATGCATTGCATTACAGGTAGTCCTCAACTAATGAGCATTTGTTTAATGACTGTTCAAAGTTATGGCACTGAAAAAAGTGACTTACGACCGGTCCTCGCACTTAGAACTGTCACAGCATCCCTGCAGTCACATGATCAAAATTCAGGCACTTGGCAATCGGTGTGTATTATAAAGGTTGTAGTGTCCTGGAGTCGCGTGATCACCATTTGTGACTTTCCCAGGGGGTTCCAACAGACAAAGTCAATGGGGGAAGCTGGATTTGCTTAAGACCGTGGCAAAAATGGTCGTAAAATAGGGTGTGACTCACTTAACGACCACATCGCTTAGCAATGGAAGCTCAGGTCCCAATGGTGGTTGTAAGTCAAGGGCTACCTGTAAACCATACTGGGCTTTACTTAGTTTGGGCATCATGAGTTGTCTGAACCCAGCATTGCTTATACCTTAGAGTGGTGTTTCTCAGCCTCAGCAGCTGGCTGGGGAATTCTGGGAGCTGAAGTCCACACATCTTAAAGTTGCCAAGTTTAAAAAACACTGACTTAGTCCATCTCCACAACCAAGGTGGAAAAAAGGGTCTAGAGCAGGTGGAAGAATGCAGTGGGAGGGGGCTCCTCTCTTTTGTGGCCACGATGGAAAAACAGACCACTTAGCAGGAGGGTTAAGACAAAATTAGCAACCTTATTTGGGTGAATAATCATCTTTTTTGTTACTTGCAGATGTCTGGAAGTGATGAGGAAAGTAAAGGTCCGGAGAGAGAAGAGAACAAAGATGGCATCCATAAGGAAGGGAAGCTGAGGGGCAAGAGACGGTCTTCTTCCTCCGAAGGCATCTTGCAGCCGGTGAAGCTGGGCAAAAGTGAGCTGTACAAGGTGCCCACGAATGAAGAACTCAGCCACCTGAAAGAGACAGAGAACCTGTTCCATTCCAACCTTCTGCGCCTGCAGGTAGCTGGATGGGCGAAGCAGACTTGGCAGGGGGCACGGGAGGGGTGATTCCTATAATGAAAGGAGGATCCAGAACACTTTAAACCTCCTGTGGATGAGCCCAACCTTTTCTGCGCTGGGTGAGAAGCGGAAACATCCTTGGGCTTCTCCCCGTGGTTCTCCCTGTTCACGTGACATGCCAAGCCATTTTTAACAGGTTCAGTGGTTGCATGTGCCATGGCTCGGGTTTTGGGCCCTTTCAGTTCTTTAGCCAGAGGGGATGGCTAGAAGCCCACCCTTCCCAGTTTACAGAAACTGACATTTGAAGCCAGTCTTGGTTCCATCTTCCAGTTTCTGCAAACCATCAGTGTGGCTGGTCAGGATTGAGGTGACCAGGCAAATCTCTCCTCCGATTAAAAGGTTGGGCTCGGTGGGGTGAGAGCTGACGGTGCAGAACGTGCTGTGAAAGCGCACCTGCTGTGTTGAAAGAAGTCAGGTATTTTTCAACATTATAGCTTTCTTCTCGCTAGCTTTTTTCCCTTCACCATGTGCACGTTATGGTGCTGGTTGCCATTTTATATTCTGGATTTCATATTTATATATTATGCATGTGTTAACATGGTTCTTTTTTGGTTTGTAGTTGGTTTTTTGTTGTACGCTGCTCAGAGTCATGTTGTTTTGTTGGGTGGCCTTATCAATTCCATGGTAAATGAATGAATAAATAAATAAATATTGCTTTTCAATGACGCTTCTGTTACATTTTAGGTAATCTTCTGGCCCTGTTTTTCTCCTAACTTACGGAACTAATTTCTTAAGAGACAGGCCATCACTATCTGTACATACCTGGAATTTGTCTGCTGTATAAAAGCCTCTGGCTCCATTTGACCCAGCAATTATGCCAGACCCCAGTCGCATTGACAAATCCACTTACAATCCATTTGGTCTTTCTGGTTAGGGATGATGGGCCTTGTACCTCAGTGCTGTCTAGTATGGTGGTCAAGGTGTTGGACTCTCACTGAGGAGACCCAGGTTGAACCCAGGTGTGGACCCAGATTCCACACCTTTTGCTGGGGAAGTTCCTGCGTGACTCTGGGCCGGCCCCTTTTCCTCAGCCTAGCGCGTCTCGCAAGGCTGGAAGGAGAAGGGTGCCGTTTCTGTTGACAAGGCAGGAAGAAAAGTCCTATCACTTATATGTGTGCATATTTATGTGTACACACCCACACGTACAGTACATAGCACTTTCTCTCTCCGTGTGGGGTATGTATGGTTTCTACCTTGTTTGTAAGAAGGCCACTGGTCAGCCATGTTATGTCTGTGAGTTTCTGCTCTAAGCCAGATGCTGAGCACAGAGTTCAGTCTGGAGATATCAGGTGCCTGGCCTGGCCTGGCCTGGCCTGAGGTCTAGTGGACAGGTCAGCTGGCCTGGAGCCAGTAACACCTGGCCGGTAGGCACCCACTGAGCTTCTGACCTTTGTGGTCCCAGCCCAGGCGTTCATCAGCTTCTGCCCATAGGCCCAGATCATTTCCAGATGGCAACCAGAACAAAATCATGTCTCACTTGCGGACTCTGGGTCAGCAGATTTCCGCGGGACGTTCTTAAGGCTGGAGCACGTAATTCTGGTGTTCTGAGTGGCGGCTGACCTCATGATTTCTCTTCATGGGCAGAGAGCAATAACATTTTAGGATGTCTTGTATTTTTCTCTTTCTGCAGATTGAGGAGCTTTTAAAAGAGGTGACCCTCAAGGAGAGGAGGAAACAGAGAATTGATGCCTTCCTTCATGAAGTCAGGGCCATGCTCAGCACTGTCCCGGAGGCTCCAGCGAAAGATGTACGGTTCAGATGGGTGCTGTCTTGACATCTTGAGGCATGTTTTCCAGGAAGCCCCTGTATTCAGGGGGCTTCCTTCCTAGGAAGTGGGCCTAGTGTTGCAGCCTTTATGAGCGCTCACTCTCATTCCTTGGTAGTCCCTTATGATACCTTCCCTGCTGCTTTCCAAATTTGGGGTCCCTGTGGGATGGCTTGCAAGCACAGCCAAGGGGTTCCTGGTTGGGACACTGGGATCTGTGGTCTAATACAGGGTTCCTCAACCTTGCCGACTTGAAGATGTGTGGACTTCAACTCCCAGAATTCCCCAGCCAGCATGTCTGGCTGGGGAATTCTGGGAGTTGAAGTCCACACATCTTCAAGTCGCCAAGGTTGAGGAACCCTGGTCTAATGTATCCAGAAGAGATTAGATTAGGAAAGGCTGCCACATGTGGGCAGAATATGGGCAAAGTTTTTTGAGGGTGGCCTTTTGGCTGGATTTGGCAAGTAACCCCAAATTTGTGGTTTCCTGGGACCATCTTCAAGGTCGCAACCCAGCCCCCAGGGGTCTATCCTAGCTCTGAACTGGGATGGCATGGTGGAACTTGTTTTGATGCTGTACGTTGAAGACGCTTGGAGAAGTATTTCATCCTGAGCTGGGGATGGGAAGGGACAGGACACCCCACACCAAGGACTTCCTAAGCATAGTATGGTGGGGAGGGTCTCCCACATTTGGGAGGAAACTCCAATCTCATTGCGATGGTATAGAGAAGGTAGCAAGTGAGATTTTGAACGCCTGAATAGAAATATGGCCTCTTCTGAGTTAGCGTGGCCCCTCCTGGTGCAAGACTGTTTTGCTGGCCATCGTGCCTCTCCTGGTCTCTGCTGCTGTAATTTCTTCCTAGAGATTCTTCTATTTGGGCCCCCGGGACCTCTCCCACTGAACTTCAGCCTGGTCCTGTCTGGGTGATAAAAGGGTTGGATCCTGCTTTTCTTTCAGATCACTGACCAGTCCTGGCTCCCGAAGGGAGTGAAGGTCCCTTTCCTGCAGGTCCCTTTCAAAGTGAAGGGCAAGTTCCATTTTCTGCCCCCAGCAGAGGTGAAGGTGGTGGGGAGTTACCTGCTGGGCACCTGTATCAAGCCTGAGGTGAACGTGGATGTGGCAGTGATCATGCCCAAGGTGCGTGCGGAAATGAAGGTGCCCTTTCAATAGCAACACTGGAAGTACACTTAGCACGTGTGCAGAGCCCGTAAAGAGCTATTTCGTGCACATTGGTGTTCTGCTTTTCTTGCTTCTTCCCAGGACCGTTTCCCCTGTAATGAAACACCCCAGCACATCCTCACAGCCCCTGATGTTTGTCCTGGTGGCTGTGCTGTTCTTGTGAGTTCTTCTGTGAAATCAAGATCAGGGTCTCAAGCTAGCAGGGACCAAATCTGGGTCGAATTTTGAGGTCCTCTGCAAGGCCCTGGATCATTCGCTGCAGAGGCTTGTGGCGATCTCTTTCTGGTCATCCTCTGAGTTGTCCAGCACAGCCTCCCCACTCCCCCAGCAGGTCACGGAAGAGGTGAACCCAAATCAAGGTCTAAGGTCTGGATCAGGGAGTGGAAGCTGGAGCCCAGCTAAATGGAAGCACTGTTATGGTTTCCTTTGACCGTGGAAATGGAGTCTGTTTGTTTGTTTAAGTATGTATGTAGTTATTAGGCGTGTATGTTGCTCATTCCTAAAGGCCTTGAGTAGCTAACCATCAGAAGCATCATGAAAAAAGAAACCCTCAGTTAACATAAACCCACTGAAAAAAATTGTGATAAAAATCTCAATAGAATCACAAGAGATAGATAAATACATACATACTTACAAAGTCATGTGCCTGCTGATGCACCCCAGTGTTCAAAGCATGCCTTCCCCCTGGGCTAGATGGAAAAGTCAGGTCTTAACTGCTCTCCTGAAACCCAGGAGGGAAAAGGTAGAGTGGATCTCCATAGAGGGGGAGTTTCTTTTTCCTTTTTTAGTAATAATTTTAGTGAACGTTACAGTTAAAAAGATAAAAACTAATACAAACTAAAAAAAAAAGAATAGGAAAAAAAATAGAAAGGGTAGAAAAAAGAAAAAGAAAAAATAGAAAGAAAAATAGAAAAGAAAGAAAAGATAAAAATATAGTAAAGAAAAAGAAAAGAAATATACAGATGGTCCTCTACTTGCGAACGTTTAAGTTATAAACTTTTGCTGATACAAACAAACCTGTCTGCAACTCCAACCTAGAAGGTCCTGGAACGTGAGAGAAGGCAGGAAAGGGTTAGTTTACGGTGAGCCGTATCCGTACTCTTGGCAGCACCGTCGCATGTTGGGAGGCAATTTTTTTATACTTGGTTGCACTTACAAACAAAACTTAACGAACAGCCTCTTGGAACGTAATCTGTTCGTAAGTAGAGGACTATATAAAGCATGGCTGGCTGGGAAATTCTGGGAGTTGAGGTCCACACATCAGCTGAGGTCGAGAAACGCTGATATAGATAATATAGTATGTAATTAAAATTTATATTACATTTTATATAATAATATAATACCAGTAAGACATTTTATAAAAACGTAGTGGGGAAAAAAATAAAATCAGTGAGGAAAACAGTCAGACAAGCAATATTAAAGAAGTTAAACATTGCAGCAGGATTAGTGCTTCATTAAAAGCCTCGGGAGAATAAAAAAGCCAAGAATAGTGGCATTGGGAGTACCTCAGAAAGGAGGGTGTTCCAGAGTTGGGGGGCTACCATTGAAAAGCTAGACCCCCACAGCAACATCTGCCTTCAAGCAAATGCGCACGATGCTGATCCTTTGTGAAGAGAGGACTGAGCAACCATCGTGGTTGATGGAGCACATGATCTGAATAAAAACTGCATCTCTAAAGGGCATTTTTGTCTTGTTAGGAAGTTTTCCAAGAGAAGGATAACCTGAACCAGCGCTACCACCGCAAGAGGGCCCTCTACCTGGCACACATTGCCCACCACCTGGCCAAGAAAAAGCACTTTGGGAGCGTGAAGTTTGCCTACATGAATGGCAGTCATTTGAAGCCCACCGTACTCCTGCAGCCACAAGGTCAGCGGGGGGAAGCGTTTTGCATGCTTGTTCGGTTGCTGAAAGCGAGGAAGTACGGGTGCCGACGAGTGGAGTCTTTGAGAGGTTGTTTGCTATCATCTTCTTCCAAGACTTGGCTTGACTTCCCCATCGGCCTGCCAGGCAGTCCCCCATCCAAATATTAGCCAGGGCCGATCCTGCTTAGCTTCTGAGATTTAATAAAATCTGTGCTCACCTTCCCACCACTGTGACTGATTCCTGTAGTGGATCAATTGTTCATTGTTTTATGCTTTTAAAGGTTTATTTCAAGATAAAGCCCAAAGCAAATCAGACAGGACTCTGTGTGTGTGTGTGTTTGTATTTGTATTTGCGGGGGACAAGTCATTTTTAACAAGGTCCACATCGCTGGTCCTTCCTTTTTAATCTCTTCTCTCTCTTCTTCTCCCCACCTGCCTGGGGCATGCAGGGAAAGATGCAAAGGTGGTGACAGTCCGCCTCCATGCCTGCCCAGCCCCGGGGGTCTTCAGACCTGTCCGCTTGCACCCCAGCAAAAACAACATCCGAACTGCTTGGTTCACGGAGAAGGACTTGCCTGGCACTGGTAAGCTCTGAAGAAATGTGACCAGAGAACGATTGACGGGCAGGACTGGTGCTTAGATGCATTTGAGTCTGCGCAGTGTGCTAAGCCTGTTTGCTTAACCATGGTTTATTGCATAGCCCACAGGTGGCTGGGTTTACGGCGCACACTAAACCATAACTGTGGCCTGCAGTTCACTGAAGCTGGGGTTCAAGTAGCTCTTTAAAGCCAGACTAGACCGAATGTGTGAGGTTGTGAACCAGACCAGAAGATGTTACAAGCAGGTGGAGAAAGGCCCCTTTGGGTCAGGGGACTCTCCAAACAGCCCAGCCGGGATCTCAGTCACGTTTAATTTAAAGCTTCTGAAGTACATGGGAGTTAGTTAAGTTAGCCAGTGGTTGATGCAAGAAGAGATCAGGAAAGGCAGGGTGCTGGCTGTGCCTTCATGATCAAAACCACACCCCTTTACATGCACATGTTGCGCCGTGCACACACATGCAAATTGCAGGGCTTTGACTGCACGGCATGACGGCCACCTGTCCTTGTCTTCACTGATTTCAGCCTCCCCGATTTTGTCAGATCTGCTCTGAGCGCAGCAATGCCCGGATCTTGTCCTTGAACTGCAAAATTCAGAGAAGGTCTATGAGTTGCTATGAGGCTGTTGGCTTCTGTGGCCTTTAAATAGATGAGATGCGTTCAGGGAGAGGAGCAGAGCTGGAGGAACCTCCATGGACAGTGGAAGTATACCCCTGAATGCTGGCTGCAAGGGAGTAACAGCGGAAAAGAGATATTACCTTTATCCCACGTTTAGATTACCTAGACACTCCTGGGTGGCCATTGCAGTTCGTATAAAACGATTACACCGGTGGTGTTTTATTTATACACACACACACACACATCCCCCTACATAAAAATGGTGCTGTTTGAATGTTAGGAAAATAACCTGCAATGGTTTAAATGCATTAATTTTACTCTATTTATTTATTTATTGACATAGTAGTTAAGGCAGTGTTCCTCAACCTCAACAACTTTAAGATGTGTGGACTTCAAGTCCCAGAATTCCCCAGCCAGCCTGAATTCTGGGACTTGAAGTCCACACATTTTAAAGTTGCTGAGGTTGAGAAACACTGAGTTAAGGTGCTGAGGTTGAGAAACACTGAGTTAAGTCTTCGGTTCATCCAATAGCAGGATATTTAATTGAAATATCAGAATATCTTTATGCATCTGATATCTCATCTTTAACTGTTCTGCACGCTCTTGCCTCCTCTTTCCTCCAGCTAGACAGGAAGTTGGGCAGAAGCATTCCCTCTCGATGGCCAGTTGTGATGGTCCTTGGCCTTCCATCTCTCTTTGCTTCTTTGCAGGAGTAGCTGAGCCACCCACACCCCATTACAACAATTCCATTTTGTGGGACCTGGTGATGGAGACCCACCTGCTCTACCTCTCCGAGGCGGCCAGCGCCTTTCGGGGCATGCAAGATGGCGTGGCCCTCCTCAAAGTTTGGCTCCGCCAGCGAGAGCTTCATCAGGTATCTGGTTTGCTGGTTGACCTGGGCAACCGCAGAAGCTCTTTTGAGGTTCCCCCAACCTAATCTGGAACTAGAAGCTTCACAGGCAGGGATTCAAGGACGCCGCTCTTGAAAAGTCTGTTCTGTTGCAAGCGCTAGAAATCCAGCCACCGCCGAGCATACGACGCAAGCCGTATATGGGCCAGAGTCCGAGTTCAAATCCCCTGCAAACTAATGAACTGAACGTGTCTCACTTTTGGACAGGTGGAGTGGTTCACATTTGTGTGTTGTTATTGTCAGGGGCTGGGGTGCTCTCAGGCCTTCTGCTTCTGGCGGTGCCTGCTGTCACCCTCCCCTGCTGACCTAGCAAATTGAGCCTCTTTTGAAGGTGTGTTTGGAGCACCGCTCCATCTGCACAGGCCTGTAGTAAAGCCATCCAAGGGCTCTTCAAGGGTGCCATCTGGACCCCTAAACATCTGCAGGGATTCTCCGGTAGAGCCAGAGAAAACAGCCCTTTGCGTTAAACGGACTAAACGCCTGGCATTTCCTTTTTTACAGCTCCAATTCTGCCCGACTGACTCGGTATCGGTTAGTCACTCTGCACAGCGAAATGTTTTGGAGGATCTCAGATCCGCCCGGTCAGCCGTGGAAAATTCTTTTTAACGCCCTGTTAGGCGTTTCATACAGACGTGATATATAAATAAATAAATACGTAAAATAAGAATTTCAAGCAAAAAGGGGATAGGGGGATTTATCTGAGTATTTTAAAGGAAAGCTGAGGCTCTCTTGAGCCTCCCTCAAGGCTGCGTTTTTGGAGGTTTCTGCACTCTCGGTCCCGTTTCGCCTTGCTTTGTGAACGTTGGGTCATTGCAAGGGAATTGTGTTCCCAACCCCAGAGCTCACTAGGCTCTGATTAGCAGGAGTAAGGGAGGAGAAGGAGGCGCGTTAACAGTTCTAGCAAACGTATTCTTTTTCCTTTAGGACCAAAATCCGTCTACGTACATCAGCCTGGGGCCTTTGAGCCCTTTTCTCACAAATGTACAGGGTAACAGCAAGCCTACTTGTCTTTGCTCAGATACAGAGAGCAGGCTCGTTGCCTGCAGCAGTCTGTCGTTTACAGGGGGCATCTATAGGGGTGGGGTCAGAAAAGTCAAGTTGGTGGTCATGACTGTATGATTGAAGCCTGCCCCTTGTAAGTTGGTGTCACACACCATATAAAAAGGAGCTTTGCTTGGCCTGTTGCAACCTCCATCTTGGCTTTTTTGACCCCCCCCCCCGTTGTAGAAGCCAATATTTGTTTAGGTGATGGTGGCTTGAATTCATATTGAAACAGCCCTTACGGCAGCGACAGCTTCTTTTCCCTTCTCTTTCTGTCCAGATGAAGAATCGAGGGTAGGAAAAAGGAGAGATTGGGGGGGGGGTCTGCAGGTTGAAAGTTGAGGTCAGTTTGTGTTATGTGCAAGGAAGTTCTACAATACCCAAGCATTAGGTCATAGTTCTTATGTCGATTATAAGGTTTGGGTGTGTTTGGCTGTGGAGGGTGGGTGTTCGTATTAACCTTTCACTTCCCTCCCTGTTTCCAGGGTCTGGGCTGTTTCAATGGCTTCATTGCATCCATGCTGGTGGGATTCCTCTTGGCCACTCACAAGATCAGCAAAATGATGAGTGGGTACCAGGTGCTGCGAAACGCCCTTCATTTCTTAGGTAAGCTCAAGCTTTGAGTTTCAGCCGGGAAGCCTTTCGAATCAAGCCGGTCCTTGATGGTAGGACTTCTGCCCTCTTTGAGCTTGACCTGCAGCTGTTGACCTGTTTGGCCAAATCTCAGATGGACCAGCAGGGAGGGAGGGAGGGGGGAACGGGGTTCTTTATTGTTTCCCCATCAGAGAGTTTCCTCTGTACAGAAAAGGGAATGTACATTTCCTCTGAAATGCTGAGTTTCTAGATGTAGGAATGGTGCAACAGGGAAGTACGTAAATGTAAGAACCTATATGGGGAATGCTGAAAAACAAATCCTTTGGCAGATATAATATAGCTCAGAGGAGCATAAATAAGTTGCTCTGCATGTTCTTTTTTTTTTATTGGGTGCCATATCTACCTGTCCCTTCATTTTTTAAAAACCATACACTGGTGTGGTCCTTCCAGTTTGCAGTTGGAAATAGTTGTAAATTATCATACAGTCCATAAAATAAGGATATCACAATTAAGCAACTCCGAAACTGTCCTTCCAAATCCAGCCTTGTCTTCATGTGGGACTGGACCCATTTTATGGACCTCACCCTCCAATTATTACTGTGACCTTTGCCCACTTTCAACTTTGTCTTCAGTTATGAACAAAGTGGAGTGTCTGTTCCTCAAACCTTCTCTTTTTCCCCCTGGAATGGATTGATTCAGGTCTTCCAAGAGGGTACGTATTTTTCCAGAAGTGTATCTTCAGCCATCAGAAGTGGTTTGCAGTTTTCTGGATGTGGTTTGGCCCCTGGAAAACCATTAAGTATTTGATGTTTTGGAAGAGAACCACCCCTGGAATGCTTGGATGGGCGTGTTCCCAGGGAATAGCAGACCATTCTGGGAATGGACCACTCTGTTTTGCACATTCCAATCACCCACCCCTATTTTATTCCTTTGCCTTCCCGGAATAGTCTCCACTTTCCCAATCCTATTCATTTTTAATTTGCAGGGTGGTTTGAAAGTGAGTGGAGTGCTAGGTCTCAAGTGCCATCAGCAGAGCCTCTGATAGGGAAAGGTTTCTTCCAACCTTACTCCTCCCAGATGCCCCCTCCTTAATTTTTTAAGAAACACATCTATCCTGTGTCCCCTCCAGATTCTGAATAAATATTTCCCAAGGTATGTGCTCAGAAGCAAAGGAGAATATTGTTTCAGGTTAGCTCAGAATACCAAACATTGACTTCTCGGTTCATGCCCTGAGCATCTGTTACATGCCTTTGCCCTTGTAGTTTTGGAGAAATTATTGCAGCCTACCAGTAAGCTTGGGTATAAAGAGATCCCTGCACATTTACATTCTTCCACCAAAGGAAGAAGCTTGCCCCTGGCTTTCTGGATGTTTGGGACCATAATTCCCATCATCCCGGCATGGCTCCGAATTATGGAAATTGCAGCCCAACAGATGGTTGGGTATAAGGATATAGGATGGGGAAGCCTGTCCAAAATGATTAACCTCTTTTTCCTCTTCCTTCCCAGCTACTACAGACCTCACTACATCCGGAATCAGCCTCTCAAAAGATGGAGAACCCACTCTGGTGAGAGCGCCATTTAAATTATTTACTGATGGATTCAGTTTGAGATGTAGGATAACATTTTAAGTTGTATGAAACTTATTATTCAAAATGATGAGAATCTCAGGGCAAGTTGGTATTCATGAAAAGTTGAGGTATGGTTTGGTCAGTGTGCTGATATAAGCTAATGTGGGAGATCCAGTGGCATTGTAGTTAAGGTATGGTGTGGGAGTGGGGAAATCCAAGTTCTTCTGTACCCTTGGAAGCACCCTGAATGACTTAGGCTGAGAAGACTCTGTTTCGGCCTGATTTACCTCTGTTGGGTAAAATTGGTGGGAACATAACTATGGAGGTTGCTTTGAATTCAGGGATTGAATCTAAATCTGACAAATGAATTGAAACAACGAAGTTCATAATGAAAATACTAAATGAAGGGCAGCCCTTTGTCCCAGCCTCTATTTTAGAGTGTGTGTGTGTGTGTGTGGGTGTGAGAGAGAGAGGGGGGGGGGATGTAGCTTCTCTTGAAGTGGTAGCTTGGAAGCTGCTACTCATATTTTAATTAAAACCATCTTTGCAGTCTGAGTTTCTTGATCTTCTTGTAGCCTTCCCTGACGGACTTCCACCAAGCGTTCCAAGTGGTGTTTGTAGACTCTTCTGGACTAGTGAACTTGTGCGCAGATATGACTGCCAACACTTACAAACAGGTAAAGATGAGAGAGGTGAACCAGTGCCCGGAGTCAGTTACAAAGAGGTAGCAGTTGTTAAGTATAAAGGGGAGTCTGAAGGTCCATAGTCCAAGCAGATTCCAAGGTGGGATCCCATTCCAGGCTGAACTAGATTGGTCCAAGACTTAATGTGCTGAAGGAAAAACACTGTCCTCCCATGTCTGATAAATTTCAAGGCTGTGAGAAACGGGCTTTGTGGAGGGAGGAAAAGGAAGGGTTCCTTTGGAGTGTCCAGCGTTTGCTGGCATTGTGGAAGCATTGAAGCTTTTGGGCTGCTGGAAATGAGAAAAGGCAGATGATTGTGCTGAAAGGTCAGGTGCATTCTCGATACATTTTTATAAGGGACTGTTAGTCCTGCCTATTGCTGTAGAATTTGCTCAGTATAGAATGACAGTGGAATGTATATCGTCATCATCAGCCCTTTGAGGTGGGCTTGGGAGAAGAGGACTTTGCCCAAGGTCAGCAGTGGGCCTCCCTTGCTGAATGGAGATTTGAACCTGGCTCTTCTGTCTGTGTTTGGGCTAGGCTGTCTTAAGTTGCACCAATAGACCCTGGAAAGCAGGTCAAAGGAAGGAAGAACCAGCTAGTCTGGTCCAAAATGGTAGGTGTTAAGACCTTTAGATGCCTTCAGAAAAGAAGAGATGCACTGCAGTCAGCCAAGAGGCCTGATCCTGGTACACACTAACATGCATGTGATTTTGTTCTTCCTTAGATCCAGTTTGAAGCCAGGCAATCAATGGAGATTCTGGATGACAAAACAGTGGATGGGTTTCAGTTGCTCTTTATGACCCCCAAGCCTCTGATCCGAACCTTTGATCACGTGTTTCAGTATGTTGCTTTCAAAAGAATGGTTGGCATAGAGGGATGAATTGCTTTCTGTTATCAAGGCAGGAGTGGGCTAAATAAGGGTTTTGCCTCTATCCTTCCACCACCTTTTATTTAAAAAACAAACAAACAAACAAACCTAAATTTCTAGTCCACATGGTTGTAGAGAAATGTTTGGAGAGGTTGCAGGGTTTGAAAGGCAGGGAAAGAAAACATACAGTTGTTTCAAGTTTTGATTGATTGATTGATTGATTGATAGACAGACAGACAGACAGACAGACAGATAAAGAGAGAAATAAAAATTGGCTAATTGTGGCTGCTGATAAAAAGTTACACTGGCTAGGGATTCTGGGAATTGAAGTCTAACACTTCTGAAAGGCTACATGTCTACAGATGCAGATCTAGACCAATCTACAGATCCATAAAATGATTTTGCTTCGTACAGAATTTTAATTCCCTTGCTTGTGAGCCTCCTTGTCCCAAAGCAGCTCTTTTATTTGCTCTCTCAGAAGGTTGCTGCATGTTGCTCATAGGTCTCCTTCTGTTCTTCAGCCTCCAGCATGTCTCCAAACTCCAAACGGCTTGCAAGAAGATGCAGCTGCTTAATGCGCTGATGGACCGTGGTGGGAATTACATGGCCGCCATTCTGCCGTTCTTCCTCAGCTTGCTGGAACGGGGACTAGACCGGCGGTTGGTGCTCCTGGCCCACCAGTTGCCTCAGACCCAACCGGTAACTTCACCAAAGGCGCCGCTTATTTCCTCTGCCAGCACTCAGGATAGACCCACTTAAGGAATCGTGTGATCCTTTTAACTGTCCCTTAATTACTGGCCCTTCAGATATTGGCCATCTCTCAGTGCCAAGCTGTCACCAGGCCACACATATTCAAAACAGTTGTAAAATACTAGTGAAGTCCCATAATTTAAAAGCATCTAAACCACTATCTATTACTGTGAGAACCACTTCTGATGAGTAGCTGTACAAGTCCTTCTGAAGATGATTATCTAAAACTGATGAGATTTCAGAGTTGATGTTAACTAATATTAGAGCCATAGGTGTCCTGTAGAAACCACAAGGACCTCAAAATGACATCTCGTGTGCTATGATGACATCATGGCAATACCGTTAATTATACATTTGCATCATCATGCAGAGTAATGCAGAACAACTTGAATTATGTGCTGCCTTGTGACGTGAAATGACCCAAGTATCTGAATGTCATTGTTTGCGTGATGATGTCAGGATTCATGTGATGTCACTCCCATGCTTTGCAGCTGTCCTGGACTTCATGGTCTTTCTTCCCTCGCCCCATCTTGTCCGTATTGTATTACCTGAGTAGGAATTAGCACACATCTTTCCCATCTCTCTCTCCCCCGTGCTATTTCCATATTTTGCCTTTGTTTCTACATACCTGCTGCAGGAGCAAATAATGTTTTTGCAATACAATAAAAAAAAAAAACTCTTAAGAATTTACAAAGACTTAAATGTTTAAAGTCTTTGAAATTACAGCAGAATTATGACTTTATGGATAAAATGCAATAAATACTGCAGTTATGATACTGGATGAAAACTTTTGAAAGTGATACTATATATTTAAAATGAATATTATAAATTGTGCACCTGTAACAGGGAAAGTACTCATCTGAGATACTGACTATAAAATGCTTTAAAAATGAGAAGGGTTTTTTAGGGAGTTATATTAGCCTTTGCAGAAAGTGGGGAGAAATATTTGGTGCCAGTAATAACAATAATATATTTGGGCAAAAGATGGATCTTCTAAAGAGTTTCCAGAATATCTAACACATTCCATTTTCCTTCTAAGTTTGGAAGAGAGGATTTGGTGATTTTCAGTACCACTAGTACTATCCATGCCTTTGACATGGAGAATTTGATTAAATTCTGATTTTAGGTAGATGTCAAAATGTCATATGGCAACAGATGAATCCATGCAATTTCCATTTAATGGGATCTTAAATAGAACTTGCTTTCTCTGCCCTAGATTTTATGGAAAGGAGTAGTGCTCAGGTGTCAGAGGGGAAGGGCCTCTAGATCAGGGGCTGGAGACATGTTTTGCATGAAGAAAGGGCAGATCCTCTGTTTCCAATTAAAAAGATCTAAGAGAATCATGCCTATTTATTTGGAGATGTCCAGCTTATGAAGATGTGGCTGAGTAGCCCCAAAGCTCATGGCTTCTTAGAAATTCAGAATATTGCCGGAGTAACTTTGCAGGGTGTCTAAAATTGCAGTCAGTGACCGTGCCCATTTTTGTCTTGGTGTGTTTTGTTCCAGTGGTTGATCAACGTGGATCCCCCGAAGCACAAAGATGTCAGTTCCCTGGCGTTTGGTCTGTTGCTAAATCTTGATTTTGCAACCAGTGTCTTGGAGCGAGGACCTGAAGCAGATAGAGATGAGGTGAGAACCAAGTTAGGCTGCCCACCTCCATCTCTTCTCTCTTGACTGAAATCTTCAGCCACTGCAAGATTTTACCATAATGGTTGGGGTTGTCATAGCCCAACACCGTTAGAAGGCACTCCATGAGGAAAGCCGCTTGGGTACGCACAGCCCATTGGACAGGCATGTCCACCTAACTCACATGTCCACAGAAAAGTTCTGCATCCTTCCTTGCTCTTGCCCTCTATGAGGAAACGAAAAACCCGTTGGATTTTCCCAAGCTTTTGGTTTGATTCATAAAAAATCCTCAACCCTCCTTTTGAAACAGATTCAGATTCATTAAACTGTGAATGCAATCAGCGTTATAGTGCTCAGTGTGTATGTACACACGCATGGGCATGCACACACATAGAGTTATTCTTATCCAGGAGTGAAAAACTAACAGATGTTACCTTACATGCATATTTTGTAGATGTCCAGTAACTGTATAGTCCTCATGGAATCTCTAATTTTGAATTGCCTTATAGTTGCTTGAAGACAAAATACCTCTCCTGTGTTTGTTCCCGTAGGCAACGGAGTTTCGACAATTTTGGGGAGAACGGTCAGAACTGAGACGTTTCCAAGATGGTGCCATCTGCGAAGCTGTTTTGTGGGATGCTTCAAACCTAAGCCAGAAACGTCTTATTCCAAAGCAAATAATATGTCATATCTTGCAATTGTAAGTAGACTGTGATAACTCTTCAGTGCAAAAGAACATGATGTTGGAATGGGAGACTGTCTTGTCAGGAACATCTTGACTTTTAATTCCAGGCACTTGGAAATCAGAATAGGACCCCAGCTGGATAATGCAGGGGTGGCAAAGTCCCACAAGCAAATTCTTTCTACAGAAACTCTAGATTCTTGAGGTGGCATGTAGGTTGTATGTTAGAGCTCCTTTTTCCTCCTGAAATTCCAGCAGATTTCTTTCTGAAGATGATCATCTAAAACTGATGGGATTTCAGAGTTGACGTTAACTAATATTAGGGCCATAGGCGTCCTTTAGAAACCATGAGGACCTCAAAATGACATCTCGTGTGCCATGTTGACATCATGGCAATACCATTAATTATATATTGTACTCACCCATTGCACTAAACCATGGCTAGTTTTCACCACTGTTCGTTGAACAAGCCATAATGATCCTCATGCACCACATTAAGCTGTAACCTTGGTTTACAAGCCATTGTGGCTGGTTTTAGACATTGCACCAAGCTGACACTAAGCCAACCACATCTTTGCTTAGTGTGATGGGTGAATGCAAGCATAATTCTTGGCAGCTTCAGAGGATAGAGGACTTCCTTTTAGGAGCAGCAATAGGGAAACAGGAAGAAGGCAAATTGGCTTTGAAGAAGGAATGTTTACAATACTGCTTCATGTTCTTTGTTTTCTCTTCTTTGCAGGCACCTGGACATTCCAGAGAGTTCCATCTCTTACACAGGGACCCTGCTAGAACCCCTAATTAAATTGGGGCATGAGGTGAGATCCCCCTCTTTCTCATTCTATTTTTTTCCTTTTCCTCTTTGTCATCCCTGGATATCTCTTGAGATGTTGCCCAGGATATTCTCTTGTCCTTTCCACGCTGGGATGCTCTGGGAGAAGAAACCACAAAATAAGTTTCTAAACCAAGAGGGAAACTCTAATTCCACCTCCCACTCCACATGCAGTGTGAATTTCAGTGTCCCTCCAAAGGCTCTCCTTAACAAGAGCTTTTCTTCATCTTTTGAGGGCCATGGGGGTCCTTTTGCTGAAGCAGTCCAAGGAAGCCAGAATGACAGAATTTTAGTGTGGAGGCTATTGGATCCAACTCTTGATGTTGAACCCTGTTGACTAATATTAGAGCCATAGGCATCCTTTAGAAACCATGAGGACCTCAAGATGACATCTTGTGTGCCATGATGACATTTTGGGGTCCTCCCAATTGGAACTCCCCAGCCCACTTTTTTGCAGTTCCCTAAGCCTCCCCAGCCATTGAATTACAGCAGTATGATTTTCCCTTAAAAAAAAAAAGCAGTAAAGTAGAAGCTTCTGTGTGGCTTTATCTAATAATTTTGCTATATTCACCCTCCATCCTGAGTGTTTTCTTTAAAAAAAAAAGCCTGGATCATTCTGTTTCTGCCTCCTTTGTAATGTCACCATTTCACAATCCACTCTCTGTTTCCAAAGTTGTCCACCCCTTCAGCCCCCCAACTCCCCTGTGGCCCTGATAGTTTTCAGGAGCCCATACAACATGTTTTAAAAAGCAAAACAAGCTGAGATGCCCTAAAAGTGTTTACAGATGTAACATTGCATCTATTTTATTCATTGTCCTGTTGAGAAACATAAAAGGCATTGTGTGAGTACAAAACAGTTGGTAGGATTTTCAACTTGCAGTGTCTCGTTTGGCCCAGAGGGGTGCCCTGGTGCTCTTTCCAAGGTCTGCATTGCAATTCCTTCTAAATGTTAGAAGGAATTCCAGGGTGGCTGCTGAAATCTGACTCTTCTCCTAAGCTTTACCCCACAGCCCCATTACTTTGCTGTCTGCCTCAGTTGATCTCTGTCTTTGGCATCATCTCCTTGTACCTTAGTGCATTGCTTGGGGTGGAAATTGGCCTTTTCTTTCTTCCCCTTCCATCTGACACATGGAAGATTCAGATTTCAAGCTGGGCTTCCAGATTACTGAAACAGAAAGTATATCGCCGTCTATATCTGTTTATTTTTTAAAAAATGCCTTTAGTGTTTTGTCAAAAACAATTCTCAAGTTTAATCCCCCCCCCCATTGAATTGTAGAGTTGGAATGCACCACCAGGCTCAACTAATGCAGTCCTTTCCAATGCACAGCAAAATGAATTAAACCACCCTTGAGAGGTGGTTGGTCAGCTTCTCCTTTAAAATCTCTAGAGATGGAGAACCTACAAACTCCATAAGTGGACTCTTCCATTGTTGCGCAGATCTTACCATCAGGAAGATTTTATGTTATGGATCTTTTTATCTAATTTAGATTGCCTTCTCTCAACTCAGCACCGTCCAGGTACATTCAGATTGCAACTCCCAGAATTCTCAGCTGAGGTTGGGCTATTAGTCCTGGGAATTATGGGAATTGCAATTCCAATGTCTGGGGGACATTTAATTGAGAAGGCTGCTTTAAGTGTAAAGTAACTGATTGACAGTAAGAAAAAGGTAAGCTTTGAAACCCAACATCATGGCCTTGTTTTCAAAGGTCAACAAACTATTTTTGCTCTTCACCCTTTGGGTGATGAATATTTGCACATCTGTAGAAGGTTCTCCAAAGAATTGTAGAGTTAGAAGGGGCCTTGGAACTTCTGATACAGCTCTCTCCACTGCCCTCTTCTAATTCTGAAGTTGTAAGATAGGAAGCCACATTTCCCAGCTTGACATTTTGACTGTTTGGCCCTCCTGTTGAGTAGACATTCTTCTTGGGTGTGTTTCTTCATTTTGCATTGACGTTGGAGACATTAGAAGTTAGGAAGTTCAGAAGCTGAACGCCCATAGCTTGTCAGAATCTCATAAAGGTGGATGAAGGTGGGTCTGACCACATTTAGTAAGACACCAATACTGAGCTATGACGCAGTGAAGGATGAAATAAGATGAAGAAGCATGGGAAAACTATGATGATCTCTATACAAAGAGGATAAATGCTAACTTGTCTCTTGTGGGGCATTGTGTTTTAGCACTTTAAAAAATATGAACTTTTCAGCCCCTCCTCCCCAAAAACCCTTTTCCTTTGCTATTCCTTTTCCTCCTGATTTTTAAAAATGTTTTGAAAAGGGAAGGGAGCATTGACCAAGATGCCCTTGTGTTCTTTGTGCTGTTAATCCTTCTTGGCCCATCTGGCTTTTGGGATGTCCACAGCCAGCAGGGACCGGTGAGGAAGAAATGGTGAACCTGACTCGATCCTATGATGACCTGAGCCGCAAACTCTGGAACCTGGAGGGGATGCCCTTAACGGTGACAGCGGTGCAAGGAGGTCACCCGGCCCTTCGGTACACAGATGTGAGTCAAGTAGGGTGAATGGGAGGTGCCAGGAGGGGGGTGCCCCATGAAGGATGCCTTTCTAGGCATATGGGGTGGCTGGATGATCCTTGTGAAGGCAGAGATATCAGGAACTTCTGCATCAGGCTGAAGCAGCTGAACAGCTACGTTCTGTCCTGGTTGAAGTTTGCAGCCCATTTTGTTGGATAGCCCCGTGTAGACTGTGCTACATAGACCAGGTTGGATGTCATTATATCTGGGGTGATTCAATTGAGGGCAGCGCTTTACTATGGCTGTACCAACAACCTAAACTCTCTTTGTTGATTAAAATCTGAGTATTTGGGGTCAGAAGGCTCTGGAGAACTGCCTTAAATCTGGAAAGTGCTATCAATTTTTGAACGAAGTGATTTTTAGGAGCTTTTCCCACCCCCACTTCCCCCAAGTCCTTCATTCCTCTATTGGCGTTTCTTTCTGATTCTTTCCTAGACCTTCCCTCCAGTCCCTGTGAAACCAGAATATGCATTCCATGGCAAGATCAAAGAGCGAGCATCACTTCTGCCCTTGGCAGAAAAACCCTGTCCGGCTTACGTGGCCCCAATAAAAGGCAAGGATTTATCACTGGGATGGGTTGGAAGGAAATCATGGTCTTTCTTGTGTTGATTTCCAGTAAGTTTTGGAGGTTGGGGACTTGCAGCTTTCAAAAGAGTTTGGAAGCAAGGGAGGTGACTGGAGCTGCCCATGTTGACTTTGGGATCAGGGGCTCAGAAGGATGCTACCTGTTTTCTGTCATCTCAGAATGCAGGCCATGGGTTAATAATCCCCTGTTACAGGGACACTAATTAAAGCTGAATGTTAGAAATATTATCTAAAGATAAGAATGGTTTGACACTAAATACCTATTATCTAGAGAGATAATGGCAGTTGGATGGATTAATCTGGAGTGCTTTAATTTGGATCCCTATACTGAACAGGGGGTTGGACTTGAGGCCCCTTCTAATTCTGCAGGTGTGATAAGAAGCCACGTAGCTTGGCTTTTGGATTACTCAACCATCCTTGTTGAGCAGACACTTCTGGGTGTGTTTCTAGGTTCTTATGTTGACGTTGAAGAATGACTTAAGTCTTGCTTAAGATGCACACAGGTGTATTATGTATTGTGTATTGTTCGGTGTCTACCTGTAGCTTGCCAGAATCTCATCATGGTGGGTGAAGGTGGGTCTAAACTCAACCCACAGAAGTAGGCAACCCATAAGCACAAGCATTCTGTAAGAAACCAACGTTGAGTTATAAGCACTTTGACTTAGCACCACTTGGCCTCCATATCCAGCAGCCATGCCCCCTTCCCTTTTGCTACAATCTCTCTTGCAGAAGCAGCAGTAGAACATGGACACTGTTTCCCCCACCCAAAGGGCAGGGGTCAGCAACCTATCTTCCAGGGCTGTGTAGGCCCTTGGAGATTCCTTTTTAGAGCTCTTGGAGTCTCCTTCTGACTCTACATGCTGAAAGCCAGCGCCACAGATCCCCACCATATTGAGCTGAGCTGGGGAGAGAGGAAAGCTGTAATACAAGGACCTTGAGCAGGAAAAAGACTTGCCAAAGCCCAACTCTTGTGGCTTCAGCTCCTCCACATGGCTTACAAAAGGAAGCCCACTCATGCCTTAAGGACTGAATTGCGTTGGATTAACCATGAAGCTTGTCTCTGTGTATGGGATGGATAGCTTAATGAAATTGTCACCTCTGGAGTGTGATTTTTGCGCAAAAGGCAAATCCCATGCTAGGGACTGTGGGGGAAAGACTAAAAAATGGTTGAATATAGTGCAATCCCAGCCCATCACCTCAGCAGAGAAAATGTACTGAGTTGCTACAGGAGCAGATATGGGCTGTTTCAGTGATTTGTGGGTCTCCTGTGTGAAAGAGCCTGCAATATCTGGAGGTTTTTAGCTTCAGAAAGAAAAGGAAGGCAGGATTGGGCCATAAGAGAGGTATATAAAACAAAGCATGATGTAGAAGGAGATTCCCTGAAGCTAATAGGTGAGAAATTCAAGGCTTTTAATTTGGGGAACTCAATTCCACTGAATATAGTGATAGCCCCCAACTTGGGCACTTAGATTAGATATACTCATGGAGCAGAAGGCTATTAAAAGCTGCCACTTCCAAAGACTGTATGTCAACCCTGGTAACAGAGGCTGTCTGCCATTGGCTACCGGTTTCTGGAGGTGCTCACTTCTGGAGACAGCTTCCCAGCTGTCTACCGTGTGGAAGACAATACTGGACCTTTGGTCTGAGGCATCAGCAGGGTTCGTGGCTGGTCCCCCTGTGGCTCCTTGTTCACTCTTCCCTTGGTGATGCTCCTTTCCCTCATTCCAGTGATTTGCCAGATGGAGGGAAGTGGTCAGTGGCCTCGGAACAAGGAGGCCATCCAGTGCATCAAGGCTGCTTTCCAGGTGCAGCTGGCTGAAGTCCTGAACCAGCAACACCATCTGCTGTGCCGGCCAGCCCCCACCTACACTGATATATATAAGGTAACAGGGCTAGTATGCCTGCCTGCCTGCCTGCCTGCCTGCCTTCCGCCCATCTCTTTTCTGCCTCCCTCCCTCCCTCCCTCCCTTCGAAAGAAAGAGAAGAGTCTACTTCTCTGCAGATATAATTTTGATTAAGCATTTTGATTAGAATAGTAAAAACTCATACAAACTAAACTTAAAAAAAGAAGAGAATAGAAAAAAGAATAAAAAGTACAGGAAAAAAGAAACAGAAAAAAGAAAAAAAAAGAAATTAATAAAAACAAAAGAAATATATAAGGAATTGACTTCCAACCTTCATCACAAGAAGTATAAACAATTTAGTAACTCTTCACCCCCTGTAAGGATACAAGCAGATATCTCTTCTTCCCATATTCCATCCCTTATCTATAAGCCAATCCATGAAACATCATCTTTTCAATCCTGGTGTCAGCAAAAAGTCCATAAAGGGTTGCCAGAACTTGGCAAAAAATGTCTTATTTTAGCCTTGATCAAATAAACCAATTTTATATTTCGTCCTTTTACTTCTAACAGTCTTAATCTTTAATCCAATCAAATATTGTCATAGGATTTGATTTCAATTCTTCTTTATCCCATCGCATAGATTCTTTCAAGGCTTTAATAAGCCTCTTTTTTAGATCCGCTAAGAAAACATTTTCCAGCTCGTTCTCTTGGTTTATCATTTGCATTTCCCTTTTAATTTTTAAAACTTCAGCCAGTTTCTTTTGTATATCCAGTAAAGCGTCCTTTTCCAAATTCTCTTGGTCTGTCGTTTGTAATTCCACTTTTGGTACTTTCTCTGTCTTGTCAGATAAAGTATGTTCCACATCTGTCATTCTTCATTAACATCTTTTGGACAGACATAGTCTATCCATAGAAGCAGACATCTTTACTGATGGTGTTGATATTGCCATTACTAATTTCTGGCTCTGTTCTTCAAAGATCTCCTTTAATATTTCCAAATGTTATAACATTTTGTGTTATTTTATCAGTCCCAGTATTAACTGGCATCAAGAACAGGCTTGTATTTTTTTTTCCTTCTGCTTAAAATCTTTAGTCCTCTCTAGTGTCCATTTTCTAAAATCATAAAGTAACATATTTGTTATGACTTACAATAGCCAGGATAGCCAAAATAAATCTGTTTCCCACAAGAAGCTGTTTATTTTTTATAGTTAATTCCAAAATCTTATAATAAAAGTCAATATTCCAAATTTATGTGGACCCTTAATCTGTTTATAACTTTCTTAAATCAAAATCTTATTTAGATTTTTACTGTTTATCTCAAAGTCTTTCAGTTCTTAAGCTTATAATTGATTTTTCTTTTGTTCATATTTGAAGACAAAACTCATTTGATGCCTTTTCAAACTTGTTGTTCTGAAGGTCTCTAATGGTTTTAAGATGGATAAAAGCAGTTTCCAAAAGTGATTAGAAAGTGAAGTTTGTTGAACTTAGTGTCCTTTAAAAGGCTCCACTGAAGTTGCAAGCAAGATGGCTGATCCCTTTGTCTCCTGGTGCTCAAACCCACAGAAATCTGCTGTCCTGTGGTCTCCTTGTGAGGAGCAGCAGTCCGGAGCACATGTGAACAATCTCTCATCCTCTCCTTATCCGGAGAGGTTCCAAGGAACTGGTCTACGCACCGTTTCTTGGTCTACGCACCGTTTCTTGGTCTTTGCCGCAGTCATCAGCTCAGCTTTCATGCAGACATCTTCAGTTCACCATACCTCCCCTGGAAGTCCAAGAAGTCTACTTCTAAGATAATGACTTCCATCCAGCGTGGAGGATGAATTGCTTATTGAGTGGATCAATTAACCAAAATTCAAGATTAATCAAATTCATAGTTTTAATGTCCTTCCCTAATTGGTTCTTCTTTTCTCTCTCCTTTCTCAGCTCGCAATTGCTCATGAGTCTTAGAGTTGCTAATCCATCTAGCCTTAGAGAAAATACTAAGCGATAGGTATTACAGGCTTCCCAGCAAAGTTGGGATGGAGAAGCAGGGAATGGTAGGAATTAGACATGGATATAATTTCTATTTTTTGGTTCCATAGGATGGCTATGTCTTCCGTCTTCAAGTGGCCTACCACCGAGAGCCCCAGATCCTGAAGGAGGTGGTCACTCCTCAGGGGATGCTGAAGTACCAGGACACTCCAGAGTCTCAGAAGCTGGAACTTGAGACGTTGCATTTGCCATTCTTGACTAGCTCGCTCCATGGGTAAGAGAGAGGAGTCCTCCCTAGTTGGATCCAGTTGAGACTTGTTCTCTTTAGCTGGAATGAGGGAAGAAGGGGATGTTTGGTGTCTCCTCTCTGATCCAGTTCCCATGCAGTTGTGGTGAAGAAGGTAATTTGTTGCCACCAAGAGAAGTCCTACATTTTTCAGACCAACAAGTTTTGTAGGCCCCAAGTTCCTTAGCACTTCTGCAGTTCTCCAAGGGTCATCCTTTTGGTGTGATTGCCAGTTCAGGAATTAGAGGAGCTGTGTCGCCCTGTCCTTGATGGTGCTTGAGCATTCAACCTGTTCCTTTCACAGAGTAGCTGTCCCCTGGCCAAGATTCAGCTTCTCAGGTCCACTCCCTTTGTGTTTGGGCCTCTGCACTTCCATAGTTGTAGAGGGTTCAAGTCATTTATCTTGAGGCACCTTCCCGCCATCTCCTCTGGCAAGAGAGCAAAACTCCCTTTCAGCAAACCCTCTTAGCATGGGGTAGATCATTGATACTGAAAGATCATGGTCCTGATTCCTTTGCTTTCCTCCCCACAGTCTGCAGCAGCAATACCCAGCTTTCAGTGGCACCTGCCGTCTTGCCAAGCGATGGATCAGCGCTCAGTTGCTCAGTGACAGCCTCTCGGAGGAGGCTGTGGACTTATTAGCAGCCTCCCTCTTCCTCTGCCCAGCACCATTCACGGCACCCAGGTGAGGAGCCAAAGGAACATCTGCCCCTTAGCCTGATGAGTTCCTTTGACCATGCTATGATTTCACTGTGGCCTCCATTTTCATTCATGAGGGAATGTTCAGGAAGCACCAAGAACCCACCAATGCAACCCTGAGCTGTGTATATTCTCCATTGTTGCAATGACACAAATCACAAACAAGTTATGGGAGCAAGAGATTCATTGCATTAGTCAGTCTTAGGCTATGCAATCTTTAGCCATTCTTAATTGCCTGGAGTCTGGGCATGATGTAAGTGGATCTAAATGAATATAGTAGATAGGCCTACTTAAAAGTAAATGAGCTCAGTGGGGCCCCAATGTTTGATAAAGGGCTGTCTCATTCTGGATATTGCACTGTCTAGCAAGCCTTGTCTCCCAAACATGCAAACTGCAGTCTGTAAAACAAAATCTGTTTTCTCCAACCTGGTGTCTCCCCATGTTTGTTTGATCTGTCTGCAGTTACAAGATTCTGGAAGTCATAATACTTGTAGAGGGCATCAAGCAGATGAAAGTAGAGTAAATGTTAATCAGTGACAACTGCTGTTGGACAGACGTTTCTTTCCACCCCTGGCCAAATTGGCATTTCTCTGCGGGGAATCTGTGCTTTTCTATATAAATCGCTGTAGTGAATTATTGAAGGAGGAGAACTGCATTAGTCTATAGTGGCCAAAAATCTGGAGGAAACTGGTAGCCCTTTTCCCACTAACAAATTTTATTGAAAGGCATAAAAGGGGCTACTAGACTCTTGGAGTTTTCGCAACGAATCACTGCAGTTTCAAGATACTTATCAGGAAATACATACTGTAGAACACAACTGGACTTAACTTCTGAGTAAATCTGTTTTCTCTGTGGTCTGTGTGTTTGCTTTTCTACTTGCAGACCCAAAGCTTTTTTCCCCTCTTTTGTTAGAGGCTTTGTTCAATCTGGTGTCGAAAGTGGGCGGAATGTCCTTCGGGGATAATACTTCTCACCTGCTTTTAATTGCTTTCCCCCTCAACAGCTCTCCCCAAGTGGGTTTCCTTCGGTTCCTTCACCTGCTCACTACTTTTGACTGGAAAAACAGCCCCCTTTTGGTGAACCTGAATGGTGAACTCAAAGGTGAGCACATTTCCATTCCTTTTTTGATAGAAAAATGTCTCAAAGGTGGTGGGATTGGAATGAAAAATCCTTTCCCAAGATTGCCTTGCACAGGAGTGTCTCCAAAGAAACAAAAGGTGGAAAGCTGCATTGCAAACACACAGATTAGTATTTCCTGCTTTCTTACACCTCATGTAAGGGATTTTGTCATCTGATCTTCACAGAGGGGCCAGGTGGGTTGTAATCCAATTTTTATGGCAGTTTAAAGGCCGTCATGATCCTTTTGTTTTAAAGAACTCATGAGTTTACCTAGGTAACAATCCCTTAAGCTTGTTGAATATAAGATTGGGCTTGTTGGACCCTTTATTCTATCTCCGGCAATTGTCAGCCCATTGTTCCTGGAATTTTCCACCCAGGGTGTGTCACGGCCTGGGGTAGGTGGATCTTTCGGCTTCTTTAGATTGCAGTGCTGTTATTTGTACCTTAGTAGCTAGAAATAATGGACCGGATTTTGACTAAGACCTCTTCAAAGTGATTGATTGATAACATGACGTCAAGTTGATGTTGATTCTTAGCGACCGCATATATAGTTTTTCTCCAGGAGGATCTGTCCCCAACCTGGTCCTTCAGGTCTTCCAATGGTGGACCCATTTCTGTAGAAGGTACAGCATTGTAATGAGTCCATTCATCTTGCTGCTGGTCCTCCTCTTCTCTTTCCTTCCACCTTTCCCAGCATCAGAGCCTTCTCCAGAGAGTTTGGTCTTCGCATGACATACACAAAGTAGGATAATTTGAGCCTGGTCATTTGCCTTGAGTGAGACCTCTGGGTTGATTTGTTCAGTGATCCAATTGTTTTGTTATCTTAGCTGTCGATGGTCTTCTCAATAGTCTTCTCCAACACCAAAGAACTGTTAGTACTCTTCCTGTCCTGTTTTTTCAAAGTCCACCTTTTGCTTCCATGGAATATCACAGGGAATCTTCACAGTAGGTCCACTGAAATCAGTGGGACTTAGAGGAATTGTGATTAATTTTGATCCCATAGATTTATTTTCCCTTCCTTTTCTGAGAGAGATCTTAAGATCAAATTGCTGGTGAGCAGGATCCTCATTTTTAAAAAAAAAATTAATAGCTGAAAGAGGTGCACGGCATTCATTGGATTTCTATAAGCGGTGGATGTATGAATTTGATACTTCAGACTGCACCGCTTGAAATTGCCATCCCATAATATCTTAGAATTGGATGGGTTAACGATTTCAGGCGTTGCATTTTTAGATCTTGGTAACTTATGGACATTGCAGAAGGTGGCTCTAAGACAGATTTGATCAGCCATCTCCCATTAAGCCCATTTTTAATCTATCTCCTCTAAATTTAAGCATATCTATTGTTGATATCTTCCTTGGGCATCTGGGGGAGTGGTCAAAAAACCAAGATGGCAACTGTGACTGTAAAAAAGTGGTGGGGCTTTGATCATGAGTTGCAGCCACCATCTTCACTTTTTTGACCACCACATCCTGTGGGCACCCTTGCACCGGGACAGATATTGAGTTCTTCAACCGTATTAATGGCAGAGCTGCAGAGATGTTCTGTCAAACGTTAAGGTTCTTTCCTGAATTTGGACAGAAAGACATCTACTGATAAGGAGAATTCTCAGTCCTCCCTTGTGAGTGTTTTTATTTTGACTTGTTCTTCAAAGGACTGAAAATACAGGGTATATTTTTTAATCACATCCTACAGCATATCCTGTATCTCAGGATCACATCCTAGTTGCAGAAGACCTTTTCAGTCTTGGGGCTGACCTGTTCTGGGAATTGTCCTCGTGGAAAAATGACCCAGATGAGGTTCTTTTGAGAAGTCTGATGCTTGCCAAGTGGAATATGCATATTATTTTCGTAAAGAAGACTGACACGATATTCTCTACAGTGTAAATCTTTTAGAGTTGATCAAATTGTTCTAGCCCAATCTCATTCAAAGTCATAAAACTACCTTTCTCAGGCCTCAGTTGATGGCAATGCTTAACACATTCATAACATGCAAAGCGTTTCCTCATTTCTGCTGTTTCCCATTCCTTTACATTTTTTTCACCGCGGTCTCTCAGTGTAATTAAAGAGGGAAAAAAACGCTTGAAAAGCAGAAAATTAATCATGTATGCATCAATGAAAAGTATCCTCCCATATCAGATGTCTCAGAGCTGATCACAGTTTAAAAAGAAAAGAAAAACCTTATTTTCCCCCCCATAAAATCCAGAAAACCCAGCCTCTGCTTACAACCCAAGATGAACAGCCCTTCATCTTTGGATTCCCAACACAAGAAGTAACTCTCTGATGAGACCTTAGGCAAGAACATGCTCTGGGATTTGGGGTGTTGTTTACAACTATTTTTCAGTGCTTCCTGGTTGAAAAATGCACATTTAACTGAAATAAGCAGCCAATAATTGCCATTGGGGAAGGAGTTAAGGGTGGGAATTCCCACCTGCTGTTTTTTTAAAGTATTCACTGCTGAAATTTGGTTTTTTGGGTGCAACGGTTTTGGAGTGCTAGGGAGACTGCAGATAGGCGATAGCCGCTCCCTTCTTCAGCACACTTGTCAAAGAAACACCTTCACAGGCCACGCCTGAGCAGCTCTCTGGATATTTCTGCATCTACCTGTTTACCTGACCAGGAGGTTACCAGAACGGGTTGCCAAATGATGGGGGGAATACTGTTCTCCCCCCCGTTACCCACTCCTTTCTCTTCTCCAGCTGGGTTTCACTTCTGAGGTCGGGCGAGGCATTGTATGTTTTCAACAACATAGTTGCATCTTTTCGGACTTCCGTTCGCTTGTGTTCCCCATCCTTGCCTGTATTTCTCCCAGCATCTAGAAAAGGAGCCAACCAGATTATTTTTCTGACAGACTCAGTAGCTTCCAATGCGGAGAGCGCACAAAATTGGGATCATTCAGATGCATTTTGAAGAGGCTGTAAATGGCGTAAGAGCCCCTGAAAATCTGGGAAAGCAATAATTGGATTTCAGCTTTGGATTAAGAAGTTTTGCAAAATGCATATATCAAAATTTAGTGGCAGAATATCTATGCATGTGCACACCTATGGAACACTCATGCACAATGACACATAAACAGTGGACAATTGAAAGCAGGCTTACATATAACTAAAATAATTTAAAAATCATCCTTTAAACATGTGCCGTTTGTGCTTCTTTTAAGTTTCTGGGGTGGGATCTCAGTGCTTCAGAAGATCCATCCTGCAGATATTAATCCTAGAATTGAAGCTTGCACATAGTTCAGTATTGCACTATTGTGCACTAGGTGGCAGGTGTAGACATTTTTCAAGGGAAATTCTACATTAAACTTTCTTGATTTCCTAAGACCCTTTCAAAACCAAACACTCAAGCACTTTCTAGGCTACATCTATGAGAATATGTCTGCAAATATGTAAGACGGGAGATAAATCTCCTTCTTCTCCTCCTTCGAAACTCTCCAAAGGTGGAGAATGGGTTGATAGAAATTTCTCAGAAGTCTTGCGGGAAGTTTATCCCTGAATAATCCCTAATAAAGGAATATTAAAATCTATTATTCCAAAGAAGCAGCAGTGTGCAAAAATCCGGTGTAGTCCAGAATTTTACTATTTATTAAGTCTTCACGTCAGATAAGAAGTACATCTAGCCAACCTTATAATACTTAAAATAACAATATAATGATTTGGTCATAGGCAGTTAGCCAGGCTGATGCGAAAATGACAAAATGTGTGTCATAACACAAGCTCTGTTCTTTCCTACTCATGTCGCCTCCTATGATTGTAGTTCCAGGTTCTTATTAAATACGTGTTTTCCATCAGTGTCTAAAAAGGCATGGTTTGCAGGATAAATCATGAAATAGCCCTGGTCAGTTAAACAGGATGCCACCCAGTTTTGTGCATGGCCTTTTTAATATCCTCCCCCCCCCATTAAATACGTTTGCTGTTTCCAGGGCTGAATTTACATCATGCACTGCAGGTGGGTGTCGTTTGCCTTCAGGGCATCCACAGGTCCACCGTGCTCTTGTCCAGATATAAAATGCTGCAATTGAAGAGGATAAGCCACATGTTCCAGAAGGAGGGAGGGTTCCCATTCTTTTCCATATCCAAACAGATCCAAATCCTTCACAAGGACTGAACTGGTTTTCCTCTGGTCCCTCAGCCAACGTCTCTTCTCTGCACAACCGGCAGGTCCTCCTTCAGTGGGCATCTTCCCTACCGTTTTCTCCCTTTGCCCTCCTGCAGTGATTTTTTTCACTTCTTCCTTGGAATTTGCTTGTCTCTCACATATTCACTTTTCCTTTCTTCTCCCTTCTAATTGAGTGATTGTGTGTCAGTGTTGACTCAGCAGCCACATAGATAGATTTTTTCTCAGATAACTCTCCTTCTGTTCCGTGCCTGAATTCCTTCATTTTCCTGGAGGGGGTGGCCTGGAGGGAATACAGAGAGCAGATACCAGCCTTAGAGAGCACTTTTGCTGTCTCTTCACACAGAGCCTCCTCTTGAGCAGGATCCCAGTGGTTTGGATCGTGCTCCTCGCGAGGCTGGGGCTCCCCTCGAAGGGGGTCTGCCCATCACCTGTCACCTGCTCTTGACAACTTCAGAAACTTTCCATCATTCATAAAGGGTCAAACAAACATATGATTGCTTTCTTTTTTTCTCTTGCTTCCCTTTTTCTGGTTTTTAAAATTATTTTTACCTTTAAGGATTCTTTAGTTTAACTTAGTTATTGTAGTGTATCTTGATAGTAGGCTTATGTTTTGTACTCTTCTAAAATAAATAATATAAAAATAATCGTTCATAAAATGTCAGCTGACTCAACAAATTCCAGTTCATTCAGCTGTATAAAATTCTTATCTAACAATCCATTCTCTATAAAATCTTCATTGGCTTTTAACAAGATCCCTACTCAGGACCACTTTTCCTCACCTCCTTCCCCAGAAATTTCTCATTCCTTGATCTCCTCCTCTGAGAAAAGGAATTTTTTTGGCCCTAACAAGATGGATTTCCTCCGAGGTAGTTCCCAAGAGCCCTCACACGGCTCCAGTGGCCTCCTCTTTTCAGCTTGTCTTCTCTGCTTCATTTTTACCAGTCTGACATGGTCATTTCCTTGCCTGGCCACCGTGACGCCGGGCAGAAATCAAGATGTCTTGTAGCAGTTTGTGTGCAGGCTGGAGTCACTTCCCTCATTTTGCAAATGTCTTTGCTAAACTGAGTCTCCCTGTATTGTTCCCATGAGTTTTGAAAAGAGGTCAGAAGGATCTATCTTACCAACTCTAGTTTCTCTGTTCCAGCCCCCAGCACAGCTGGGCATTCAGTCGTGTCTTCTGGATTTTTACCTTCATGGACTTTTAGCTCAGCCTCACAAAGAACCAGGGGAGCAACTGGGTTTCATGACAACAGCAACAAGACTCACTGTTGCAGGGGACGGGCCAGTCTAGAAGTGTGCTGTTTGACCAAGAGCTTTCACCCCACTTCCTTTTAAAGGGCAAAGGCACATTTCCAACTCAAAATCCTGTTTGTCCACTTGTTTCACAGGCCATATAAAATAAACTCTGGCAGGGATATAGCTTGAAAGTTAACAGGATTAGATTTCAGAAAGAACAGCCCTACGCTGTCAAGCTCAGCCAAGTTTCTTTGCACGACTAACCTGTAAAAAGCAGTATTTATGCTAAAAGAAAGAAGGCTATGGTGCTGGGAGCCCAACTCAAGCCCAGGCTGGTCCCAGCCTCATAGCAGGACAGCTCCTGACCAGCAGATTCTCAAAGCAAAGTTTGGCCAGTTTGAAGAGGTCTACATGGGGCTGCCCTTGAAGAGTATCTAGAAGCTTCAGCTGGTGCAGAATTCAGTGGCGTGGGCAGTTATGTGTGCTCCGAGATCTGCACATGTTGCACCTCTGCTACGCAAGCTGCATTGGTTGCCAGTCTGCTTCTGGGTCCAATTCAAGGTGCTGGTGATGACCTTTAAAGGCCTACATGGCATGGGACCAGGTTATTTGAGGGACCACCTCTCCTCAGTTACATCTACCCGTCCCATCAGGTCCAGCAAGAGAGGCATGTTGCAGGTCCTCTCAGCCAGGGAATTTTGTTGGGTGGGGCCAAGAAGGAAAGCCTTTTCTGCCGTGGCCCCTGCCCTGTGGAACATCATTCCCCCTGAGGTGAGGCTGGCCCCAACTTTGTTGGCCTTTCGGAAGGCCCTTAAAACATGGCTCTGTCTATTGGCTTGGGGATCTCATGATAGAGGGGAGACTGCTAGAAGGCTATAAGACAGTTAACTGAATGCACTCTCTTGTAGGCCTTTCTGCCATTTTGGTTTTATCTTGTTTTTATCTTTTTAATTTAAATTGGTTGTTTTTAACGGTTTTTATGTATTGGACTGTTTTACTATGTTCCCTGCCCAGAGTCACCATGTGAGATGGGCGGCTATACAAATGAGATAGATAGATAGATAGATAGATAGATAGATAGATAGATAGATAGATAGATAGATAGATAGATAGATAGATATCTGTAAGAAAAACACTCCACTTTGTCCCCTTTACAAAACATCTCTCTGATGGTGATTTTGCCCTTCTGGTACCATTTCTCAGGGCTCAGTCAGTCAACGGGCTTGATAGTAAGGCATTGTTAAGAATTCAGTGATGTTCAGAGAAGTGTGATCTTCGGTCTTGGAACCTAAGGTGCTCGAATTAAGCGAAAAAACCCCCTGCCTTCCTAGACTGATAGATCTGTGTCTCTGTGGGTGATGCATCAAAGCCAGGCTTAGGCTAAGTCAGCTTGGTTCTAACAAAAAACAGGCCTTTTGATTAGGTCAACCTATTAAATCCTTCCTTCCTTGAAATGCAAAATTTCTTCCAGAAAAACCTGTTTTCCCTACATCCCATGTGTGTTGAGGTTTTTTTCCCCTCCCAACGTGTTTGCTTTCTCATTCTGTTTTTTTAATTAGTAAAGTATACTGTAATAAACAGAGAAAAGACACCAATGATAGTATAGTGAAAATACAAGTAGTCCTCCTTTAGCGAATGCCTCATTTAGCAACCGTTCACAGTGATAGTGGTGATGAAAAAGCAACTTCGTGACCAATCCTCACATTTATGACCCCCACAGGTCTGTAAAGCAAAGGAGAGCTAAAGTAAGATCGTAAGCCCAGTTGTGGTTTCATTTAGCGATTGTATCGCTTAATGACTAAGTTGATGATCCCAGTGGTGGTCTCTAAACGAGGACTACCTTGTAATGGCAATTACAAAAATTGAGAGCCAGTTTGGTGTAGTGGTTAAGGCACCAGGCTAGATTGTAAAATCTAGTCCTGCCTTGGGCACAAAGCTAGTTGGGTGACCTTGGGCCAGTCCCTTTCTCTCAGCCCCGGGAAGAAGGGACTGGCGAGCCACTTCTGAGAAATGCTGCTAAGAAAACTGCAGGGTGAGGTTCCCAAGACTTGAAGGCACACATTTTAAAAATTACAAAAATCAAAATAAATTAAACGGGAGGTGGGGGTGGGAGGAAGGATCCATACAATATCCATACAAAATTAATTCAGTCTTTAAACTTATTATTGCATCTACGTCTGTATAGAAAGATGTTGCTCCATCCATTTTTAGAATGGAAAGACATTTCAGAAATGGATGACTGCCTTCTGACACCACAATTTTTGATTTCACATGCAGAGGCAGATTATGTAGCTATCAGGAACCATTTTATGGCTGCTCGGCCTCACCTTCCGGCCCTGTTCATTGCTACCCCGAAAGACCAGCAGCTGTCAATGTGGACCAGAGAGAAGCCATCACCTCAGGTATGTTGAGCTGTGGCCACCTTACCTGGGCAATATTTTCCCTTCTCTTTTTCTCATTGCTGAATCAGATCAGCTATTGGATGCTCCATTGGCAGTGATGAATGACAGGCTGCGTTTGAGGGCCTGCCTTCCAATTTCCAGTTTAGCCAAGGTCAGTTGGGCAAGTGGTCTCTTGTACTCACTTGGTTACCAGAGAACTGAAGTGAAGTCTCATTGCACACTCAGCTTTCAATCCAGAGTTGAGCTGAGGGATAAGATAAATACAGGTGGTCCTCGGGTTATGACAGTAATTGGGACCAGAATTTCCATTGCTAAGCGATGCAGTCATAAAGTGAGGATGCAGCTGTAAAGTGCAACGTCTTGTGACCACACTGCTTAGCAACAGCAATCTTGGCATTCCCCACTGCCACCATTAACTGAATCCCACCAGTCGTTAGCTGTGGACCCACCCCAATCCGAGTCATTCCAGGCTTAGTCCCTCCCAGCCCTGAGCCTCGGTAAGGTAAGGGCCTGCCTCCGCTTCAACTCCCCCCACTCGCCTATCTCCCCCCAATCTCTGCCCTTTTGACCTCCCTGTACTCCGTCATCTCCGCTGGCACTGTTGCTCCCAGCTGACCTTCACTGTCTTCTTCCTCCCGCTGCTGACAAGGCACACCCAGCCTGGCCCTTCAGGAGGCAGTCGCTGGCTGCGCCAGGCCTTCTTCCCAAGGCTGCACGCATGGGAGGCCTTGCGCTCGGGAAGAAGGTGGGGGAGGAAATAGGTGGGGGGGGGAGTTGAAGTGCACTCTGCAGTTGTAAATGCGGGCGGGTTGCCAAGTGCCCAAATTTTGATCACATGACCTCAGGGGCACTGCAATGGCCATAACTTCAAGAATCGGTCATGAGGACCATTTGTTCAGTACCATCGTAACTTCAAATAGTCACTGAATGAACAATCATTAAGCGACGACTTCCTGTAGCTCTGTAGGAGTTAGATTAGTGTTTCTCAGTCTCAGCAACTTTAAGATGCATGGACTTCAACTCCCAGAATTCCCCAGCTAGCATGGGTTTTTGGATTTTAATGCTGGAGAGCTTGCAGCTTCTCTCCCTTGCACTGAATTATTGGGCACGGCCTAGATCTGACCTCTTGGGTAAAAGTGGTCCAGGGAGGCCTAGTATAGCTGAAGCAGAATTGGGGAGCCTTAACTAAACAAAGCCCATCTAGCCAGTGTTTGATCCCACACTGGCCAGTTGGAGGCCTCTGGGTAGCTTAACAAGCAAGATATGGGTGCATTAGCTCCCTAAAACTCATGATGCAAAGGGTAGTATTTATGATCACTTGGCAGTAAGAAGAATCTTCTCCTTTGTGATGTTGCTGTAATCTGTTTCTAAAGTTGCCCAGGCTGGTGCCCATCTTGTAGTGCCCATTGCTACATCTTGTGGGAGTGGTTCCACAGACTCTTCTGAATCTCCCATCATTCAGCTTCATAATCTCCCTGGTTTTATTATGATGGAAAAACTTTACCCTCTCTCTTTTTCTCTATCTTGGATGTTTGCCTCTTTTTTTCCAAATAAAACCCCCAAACATTGCTGTATTTTCTTGGGATAGGGTAGTGATGCCTTCAACTCTGGTGGCCCTTTTCTGTGGGGACATCCTTTGAGAGCATCTTCAGTCCGACAACTCCATACAAAATATTTCTGCGGAGGAACATTGATGAGGCCTTGGAAGTTCTCACCCTGCCTGGTTGACCTTTCCTTAAAAGCTGTTCCTCTTCTCTTCTTCAGATCCTTCAGCGCCTCCTTGTACTGGCCCAGGAGTCCCTTCAGGTTTTGGAGATGCAGCTTATGGATCCTCTGGGGACCCAGGATGTGAAGGTCAGTTCTTCAAGGGAGGGCCAGAAGCCCTTTTGGCAAGAGATGGACCACCGCAGCACAGTTGAGTCCTAGCTTCAAATTCCTTCTTATCACCCTTCTTGGCACGCAGTCCATGTGCTTTCTACACCTTTGGAAAATAAGAATCCTAGTGGCCACCTTGTAAGGGTGACTGGATTGACAATGAACTTACTGGCTGGGTTTCAGATTTTAATTGGGCTTCTTGGATGCACAAATCAGCTCAGAGCTTTCATTGGTGAAATTAGGGGTGAAACTTTATAAGAATCCATTTTTGGAGGAGAAAGTTGTACACATGTTTCTTGGGAACGTAGGCTATGTTTGGTCTGAGTGGACCTGTTGCTGGGGGGGAGTGGATATTCCCCAACCAGAAAGGGACACGACAAAGAAGCAAGCAGAGCAATGACAAACCAGGTTTGATTTTATTTAATTTAAAGTTAATTAATATCAGATTGTAGTGATTACGGTGTATATTTATTTCCATTGACATATTAAAAAATAATGACACTCTTTGTGGCTTCGTTTTTTGGAACTTCAGACTGTTCATTCTTGTTATACAAACAGGCAAATAATATTAAACAATCTCTGCTTGCAATCTTAGGTAGAGTGGCAGTTTTTCATGGCTTAATTATATCTCAGAAGTGGCTGTGTTTCTCTCTTCCTATTGTAACATATGTTTATTTCAGTGGTTGGCATAAAAATTATTCGGGTTAAGAACAGCTCAAAGAGAGATTTGTAACTGGAAATGCGGAGAAGGAAAGAGGAGAGTTTAGCCCATCTTGGTCTTGTCTTGGAACTTCTCAGCTCAAAATATCTAGAAGGGTGAGAAAGACATAATTCGTAAGATACAGTTTGCAGTTTATAGACAATACTTGATAAAATCCCCAGCCATTAGAGGCAATGGGTAAGATTTCCAGAGATGAGATGCCTTCATATTATGGATCTGGAGATGATTATTAAGCATACCGTGAAATGCAAGAAGATCCACTAGACCAAGTAAAATGGACCAAGGAAAGGGTGATTCTTCCCTTGAACTTGATGATCCACAATCAGAAATGGATGTGCTTTGGACTAGAAAAAGTGATAACTGTTGGAGAGGTTGAAGGAAGTAGAAGAAGGGGTAGACAATGAATAAGATCGACAGACAAGTTCCAAGAGATTATTGAATGTTCTTGAAGAGCTAGAAGTTACTGCTGGAGACAGGTTAAGATTGTGAATTTTATCCATTCTATAGGAGCTTAGATGGACCTAACTTGTGTTATTATATTGCATCATAGATATAAATGTTCATGGATTTTTGCACTGAAGAGAGGTTGCATTCTGTGACCTAAATCGCCCCATCTTACTCAGTGATTTGATGATTCTTAGGAAGGTAGAATGTAAATTCCTATACTGTACAACTAACTACTGATAATTGATGAAGATTTGAAGTGAAGCTTCAGGGCTTACATGATTTTTGTTGTGGTACTTCCCGAAAAGATGGAGGACATCCATTCCTTTAAAGAGTCTGCGTTCCTGGGAATGAGCTTTATAGAAAGAGAGATTGAACTGTTGAATTTGCTCAGAGCACAATACTCTTTTAGATTGTCAGGATCAGCAAAAAACGTGTGTGATTGTGTGATTTTACAGCCAGGCTTAGTTTTATTTAAAGTCAGATTGAGAATGACAGTTGCTTCCTGTATCTGCCACACGCCATTGTCTGGAGGCACTCTTGCGCATGGTTCTTCTTTCAGATCTCTTTGAGGCCAAAGCGGGGGCCGAGAGAGCCGCACAGCAGATTGCTTCAGGCAGGGTGGGTGATGTATGAACTCAATGAACACTCGTGTGTGACTCAGCTGTCAGCTTGTGTGTAGATGTGATTTGTGGTCATATTATGTGCTGTTGCTGAGTTGGTCTCATATTTGATCTTCGCTCCTCGGGAGATTTGCTTAATGGCAACGGGGAGGAGTGGGGTTCTTTTCCTGCCTGATGTTGATTAAGCAAAATTCATACTAAAAAGCTTGGGGAAAAAGGATTGCCAGTCCCCGTCAGCCGAGGGAACTTGCTATCCCCAACCCAAAGCCCCTGCTTTTGCAATGGGCTCAAGTTTTGCCCATGGCAGAGGGTTTGTCTCCCCTTCTACCACACCCCGCAGCAAGGGGTTCATCTTAGGAGAAAAGGATGCACCTGGCCTTTTTATGGTGGTGGTGGTGGGGCTAAAGCAAAAACTAAGCATGATTAAAGTTGCATTGAATTACAATTATGTATAGTTCATTCATCTCTCCAATTATTTATTTAATCACTTTCTCCTTCTGGCACATTACAAATTACAATTGGATGACAACTTTTACAGGTCATGGGACCCTGTTCAAGTTTTCATGGGCCGCATTTGATTCTTGCTTGTGCCTTGGGTTAGTGCAACATTCAGACTCTAAACTGTGGTTAATCTTAAATGAAGGCAGCCAGTCATGAATCTCCAGATGTATTAAAAATGCCTGCTGTTCCCATTCCCACCCTTCACTGGATCCTTTCTATACCAGCTGCCTTGCAAGGCAGGATCAACAGCAGGCAGATCTCTGTAGCTGAACTGTGAAAGTAAACTCTGAAGATGCCGGTCACAGGTGAAACGTTAGGAAACAAGACTTCAAGACCACGGCCACACAGCCCGGAAGACCCACACCAGCCATTGTGAAAGTAACATTAGACCAGGATTTATTTATTTATTTATTTATTTTACCAAAAAGCCCCCCCCCCATCAAAAGAAAAAGACTTATATCATGATAATAAGCAAGTAATAAGCTGGCTTGGGGTAGTAATTAACAGCTCTGGGCTAAAACTGGAGACCATGAGTTCTAGCTCTGCCTTGGACATGTAGCTATCGGGGTGGCCTTGAGCCAGTCCCCCCGCTCAGCCCTGAGAAGAAGAAGGCCAGGGCAAAGCACTTCTAGAAATAAAGTGCAGGGACCTGTCCAGGCAGTCACCCACAGTCAAGACTTGACTTGAAGACATCCAAATATATATTGTTTGGTCTGGTGGCTAAGGCATTGGACTAGAAATGAGGAAAGCTGAGTTCTAGTCCTGCCATAAGGTTCAGAAGCCAGCTGTGTGACTTGGGCCCGTCCCTTCCTCTCAGCTGAAGGCAAGCACAAAGCACGTCCAAAAACGTTGCTTAGAAAATTGCAGGGGTCAAGTCAGACTCAAAGGCCCCTCCCAAAAAATTGGCATGCCTTCATAAAAATGCACAAAATTGGAAGATGCATGGAATTATGAATTCATATTCTTTGTTGATTAGGATTGATTGATTTTGTGCCATCCAGTCATTTTCGACTCCTAACCACATAGATAGATTTTCTCCATGATAACCTTTCTCTAATCTGGTCTTTCAGGTCTCTGTATTCTTTGTACCCCCATCAAATGCCACCCTCAGGCAGGTAATTCTACTTATAGTCTTGGTCAGTCTTAAGATCTGACTGACCCTGCTCCAAATACCATTAGCTGGTACATTGCATAAGTTGTCTGTGGTGACCTTGAGCTTTGCAGCCCTGTGCTGCAGGACTTTTAAGTGTGGCATGTCCCAGAGACAGCCCACTGTTTGTCAGTGGCTGTCAGCAAATGCTGTCAGCACCAGGTTAATGTTTGCTTATTTAAGGCCTAGCAGTTCAGATGAGGTGTTGCTTCCCACTTTTGATAATGCCCTGCAAGCTTTTAATAATCTTATTGTTACTGAAGGCGGGTACATGATGTTGTTTTCATTGCATTGTGGTTTTATAGTATGTTCCTCTGGAATCCATCAGCGGGAAGAGTGGTTTTGGTTCAATAAAAGGATAGGATAGTGGCTAAGATGTTGGACTAGGATTAGCAAGACCTAGGCACGGTGATCCTCAGCCTTGGAAATGTGGGTGATTTGGGGCCAGTTATCTCCTCTGAGCCCAACCTGCCCCAAAGGCTTATTGCTGTGGAGAAAAATTGGAGGAGGAATTGCCCCCTGAGTTCCTGGAGGAAAGGCGGGATGGAAAATGTAACAAAAATGCCAAGGTTGTTTTATAACAATTGCTCCCAGTATCATGGAAGCCACCTAGCCCATTTTCTGAGCTTGAAAATAATCATTTAGCAGTTCAGGTTGGAAATGAGACCATTTGGGGCAATGGTTTTAGGGTATGGAAATACTTTGATATCGGTAGGCTTTGACATACTATGTTCGATAGTTCAAAGACTCAGAAAATTGCTGTAAGCAAGTGGCAGGAACTGGCTTAAACTGTCTTTGGACTTCAAAGCTGTCCTGGGAATTCCAGGGCCGTAAGCTAGATTGGGAAGTTGAAAAACATCCAGAAGAAGGTCATGGCAACCCAGTTTGATGTTGCTGCCAAGAGAAAATGTGGTTTCTTCCATGTAGTCATCAGCAGACAGGCTTAACTTGAGGGTGTCTCTTCATTTTTTAGGGAAATGACCAGTTTCTGTTGGTGGGAGTCAACAGAAGATAGACCTTCAGAAGATAGAGTAGTAAATGGAAACTGCCAAGTGCTTTCATGCGGAATCACACTACTTCTGTCTCCTTCCAGCATTGTCTGCTGCTGCTCCCGTCATTGTACCTCTCCCCTTTCCAGGTGTGTTCACAGTCTGTGGTAAAAAAAACTCAAGATGGTAGCCATGATGGTACGATTGACGCTCCACCTGTTTTTATGTGCAATGGATATCTTGACTTTTTTGCCATACCCTGTGGACACCCCTGTCCCTTCCTGTCCTTTGGGTCTGGATTCCACCTATGAATGAGGGGACAGAAGTTCATCTGGGCCATGAACTCTTAAGTTCATCATCCCAGCCTCTGCAAAGGCTGTCAGTGTGCTGCTCCAAGTAGCTACATTAAAATGGGACGCTGGAATAGCTCATGATATTTATTTATCTACTTCAATCTAGAGGACCCTAAGCAGTGTACATATGAGCAACAGTAACAATATACCAATGTAATTATACCATAAACATCGTATGGTAAATTATAATACCAATTTATAGTATTTATAATACTAAAGTATATGTAGTAACAACTGTTTAGCAATATTAATATAACAATCATCGAAGTCCTTCTGAAACACCCTTGTTGGGGCAGGATGTTCCAAACAAAGGGATGTCCACTGTCTTGTTTTGTTCCAATGCACCCCATGTTAGGTGGAGACCTTCAGCAGGACATCTTGGCTCATTTGGACTAGATAGGGAGAATCTGTCTTTATCTGAAATTCTCAAATGTCTTAACTGTGTCTAAATTATGAGGAAACCAGGGCATATAAGTGTGAGGCCCAGCCCAAGAACCTTGGTGAAACAGTCCAGTTGAGTTCAGTTCCTTTACAACAAATAGACAGAATCTTGCCAGACTAAATCTATACTACTGTAACTAGTGGATCTACCCTGGGAGATTCTAGGGAGTGGCTATCCTGAACCACTTTAGCTTCTCACGCTCCCCCTGCGGACAGTGTTGTCTTTTGTCTCCTTTCCCCTTCTGGAATGTACCCCCTCCTTCCTGATAGTTTTGCTCTCTGCTGCTATCCACCACATCACCCTCCTCTTCAAAGATACATTCCATTACATCAAGCCAATCCATAACAGTAACAGTGCAGTCTAAATCAAAGTATCCCTAATCAACACAAATATTGCCTGAAGCATCATATTCCTTTCAAGGCCTCCTGAGAAGTTTTCAGACTTCTGTCTCAAAAGCCACAGGCTGAGCTTCACATCACAGGGACAAATAATCTAGCTACATACCTTGGCCTGGTTAGGGCAGAGACATTGTTGTCAAAGGTACCTAAGTGAAGTCTAGGATGGATGACTGTCAAGCATCTACAGCTGATGTTTGATCGTTTGTATCTTAAGAAGGACAAAGGTGTTTCTAGCTAATGTATTTGGTGAAGTTGCAGGGGTATTGGGAGGTGTCCAAAAAGTTAAGATGGCATCAGCAGGGGTATCCATGGGAGGGTCCAAAAAGGGGATGGCCCCAGCCACCTTCCCTTTTTGGACCCTCCCATGGATATCCCTGCAGGGATGTGTTCATTGTTCAGCAGGTAGGCATGGGGAAGAGGGAAAATTAACTCATGATTGCTGGTACTCCGTGACAGAATAAATAGTTCAGGCTAGTTGTCATTTTTCCAAAATGATGGAACGTCCATTGGAAGTCACATCCCCTGCCTCTAAGAATTAATGCATTAAAAACTGGTCAGTGTGAAGTGAAGGCACCTGAACTACTTCCTGAATGGCAACTTGACTATGGAATCACCTTCCAAGGGGAGATCAGTGATTTTAGCAACATATACACTAGGCAACAATTTAAGGTATCCACGTCATTGCTGAATTGAGACCTCCTTCCAGCCTGCATCAGGTCTCTGCTTCACTTCTCATCTGCTGACCGTAGCTCTGTGGCTTTCTCTCTTGCAGATGGTCTTCCGCCCTCCTTTGGATTTCTATGATGTCCTCATCCACCTGAACCCCAAGCAGATTCCAAGGCACCTGGAGGCAGTGGACCGGCCAGTCACATCCTTCAGCCGGGGGATGTTGAAGAGCAAAAACACCACAAAAATCCTCTCTTTCCCAGTGGTGGATTACGACCCGGTGCAGTGCTACCTCCAGGAGCTCCGAGTAAGTGTCTGGCTGGTGAATACCTGGCAGCTCGCTTAGAAAAGTGCAGCTACAATCACAACATTGTAGAGTTGAATGGGGCCACCAAGGCCATCATTCCCACCCTCCCTCAGTGCAGGAATCTGAATTAAAACAACCCTGACATTTGATGCTCCATCCTCTAGGACCGAACTTGTAGCCAACCTAAAGACATTTAACTAAAAGGAATCTTTGCCTATCACATGGCTTAGCATGCTGTGTGGAACCTTCCAATTGTAGTTTATTCAGGAATCTGATTAAACGAGTCATGGCTGAGCAGGATGAACAAATAGGACTTGATTTCCTGCTTACCTCCCTCTGTTACCTTCAGCACAGGGAACATTTTTGCCATTTATACATTAGGATGAATGTATGATGCTTGTTCTTCTACAAAGCAACAGAGAGTCTGTTTTCTCCTCAGCCTTTTGCAGTCTTGTATAATGATAGACATTGTCCTAAAGCTAATTAAAGCTACTCAGGAGATGTCCTGCTGGTTTATTGCTCTGAATCCAGTCATACATATACTTAATCACCCTGTTAAAGCCATAGTGTGATTCAGAAGCTATTGACACAACCTAATTAAGAAGCTTTTAGAAATGGGGTAAGAGCTCCATGGGAAACTGTCTTCTCCTGAGAAGGAAACAGATCAGGCTAGAACCTGTTTTCTCCCTCATGCAGCGATCTCCCTCTTTTGTAAGAGAGATGGTAACAACCCGCAAACCCTTCGCATGTCACTGAATTCTCTGTGGCTTGGACTTGATAAATCCCTTGTTCTTCTCTGGTATTTGTGATGGCAACAGCTCTGAAGCAATTCTGTGGTCTGGGTTGAGCAACCAACTGCTTACCAAGGAGCTCAGCAGCTTTGACGCCAATGGGGTTTTCTCCCTTGGTTTGAGTCTCTAAACTCATACTTGAGTTTTCAATATGAATTGTTTTTGATGGGTCAGTAGATTGAGACACACTCACTTTCCTGATTATGTGTCAGAATATGGCGTTTACCTGTTAGTTGATGGAATGCAGGCAGTGATATACTGGTTTACAAGGTAATCTCTAGATTAGAGTACCTGGCTTAGCATGAATTTGCTTGGGATAAAACTGATATATGATTGCATTTGTGGTCAAAATGTGTCAAACCAGATTGTAACTATCCTTACCGTTAGCAGGAAATCCTGCATGTGGCTGGGTACAACTACAGCCACAACAACCTAGTCTATACCTTACCTATCTTACTAAAAATCATTATATGAAAGCCTCATTTCATGATAGGCAGAGGAAGTCAATAGCTATGAGTTCATGTGGTAATTCTTCATGGCATCTGGAAGACTGCAACTTGGAATTTAAGAGGTGTGAAGGATGAAGAACATGAAGTGATGCACGAAGGAAAGGAAAATATATAAGGGGAAAGGGAGCAAATCTGAATGAAAGTGCTCTGATCTTATCACAAGATATGGTGCTACGTATCAGATGTCTGGCTTCAAAAAAGAGTCGCACCAATTCATGGAAGTCATGTGGATCAGTGGTATCAGCCTTAATGATGGTGGGACAGCCTTTGAAGGCCATTGCTGGGAGACCAGTGGGCTTCCTTGTGTAATTGGTGGGCCACTGTGAGGACAGACTGCTGGACCAGAAGGGCCAGGGGTCTGACCCAGCAGGGCACCGCTTATATTCTTATGATCCTGTGGAGCTGATGAATACATGAAGAAGGGCGACATGTAGGTTGATGACATGTTGGTGAAAAGGCTGAAACATATGCCAGAAGCTACAGCTGATGTCATATAGTTTGCTGTGGTGAGTGTGAAGGGAGAAGCGCATAGACTGGTGAGGGCTGCATATTATGTTCCAATGAATGGAGGAACCAGAGAAAAAGTGCGCAGTATTCTAAGTGAATGTGATCCAGGGGAAACATTTATTCTGTTAGATGACATGAATGGACGAGTGGGAACAGCTCAGAAAAAGCAATTGGGTCGTTTGGAGACCCAAGAATTGAATGAGAATACCTTTTGGAGATCGTCTGCTTAAAGAAAGATTGCTTTGTTTCGAATATGTTGCTTAAGTATATAGCTATAGATACTTACATATGGAAAAGGAATGAATACACAATCTGATTTCATTGATTATGAAGAAAGATTGAGAGAGTTAGCGAAAGATGAAATGGTGAAGTTCTGAATTTTAGACCTTTATTTGAAAGGGCCAGGAGTGGATTTTGGGGGAAAAAATGGACACGGAAGAAAAGGAAATCAGTGAAAGGAACAAATATGAAAAGAGAATGACTGTGAAAAGAAAAAGTACATGACCTGTATGAAAATGGATGCTTGATGGAACGATGAAGTGAAAGAGGTTGAGGAAAAAAATCTGCCCAGGAGAGCAATTGATGCAAAAAATAAAGATGAGAGAAAGCTACTTTAAAGAGTGGTGGCCAGGAAAGTTTGTGATGGAGGAGGAGCATTTATTGCTATTCTTAATAAATTGGGGAGCTTCTTTCCTGATCTATTACAACTCACAAAAACTGAGATCTAGAGTAGTGGTAATTTTTGTTAGCTTTTTGTGCAAAAACATCCTGTTGGACAGTTAATCCCAAAGCGGGGTTAATTCAGCAGCCAAGCTAAGCATGGTTTGTAAATGGCATTGATCATTGCCCTCCAGTGGTGTTGGCTAGGCATGAATGCTCATCACTGGGATTTCAGGATCTGACATCATTTTAAGACAATTAACAAAAGATACCACCCAATTTGAATAGATGTGCCTAGGCAGGCCTCCTTTGCCAGAGGAGTGCCCCATGACTTGTCAAGCATAAGCCCAATCTGGCTGGTCTCTCTGACCCAGTGTTTCTCAACCTTGACAACTTTAAGACGCATGGACTTCAACTCCCAGAATTCCCCAGCCAGCATGGCTGGCTGGGGAATTCTGGGAGTTGAAGTCCACGCGTCTTAAAGTTGCCAAGGTTGAGAAATACTGCTCTGACCCATCCCCATCTTCCCCACAGCAGGAAAAGCCAAAAGACCCTAAAAGCAAGAAGCCTACAAGAAGGGGTGTCTGCAGGGTATGGTCAAGCAAGTCAAGATGGCGGCCATGGCTGTTTCTTTATGTGTGCCACACTGTTGCTCTTGGAAATAACCAAGAGCAAACACAATTTAGCTAAACAAAGAGAGGGGTTGGGGAAGAACCCTAGAAGGGATTAATAAGAAGCACACTTCAGCTTTTTGCTGAAAGGACTCTCAACCCCAGTTCCTTATATGGCTATTCTCCTGAGTGCAACGAAGTTAAGTCTCCCTCTAGCTGAACTTAGTTCCTCATGAGTAAAGGGATCAGGTTCCCAGTTGAGCCAACAGCCTTGGAGATCCTGGTGGTCTCCCATCCATGCTGTAACCACATCCAGCCTTGCTTAGATTTTCCTTCTTACGGGGCAAGATGGAAGTGGGTGGAGTTAGTGTTCCTAAGCATATTTTTTAGTATTTAAATGGAATTAATTGTTCTGGCTTATTTCTGCAGAAATTTAAAGGAAGTCTGCTTGTGTTTCTGCATTATAATCCTGCTCCTGCATGTTCAGCTTTCCACGTTTGGCATTGTGGAGTTAATAAAATCTTACCAAGCCGTAACAATTCGGAGACTAGCATTCTGTGTGCAGATCTGTAGTTGTCTAAGCAGAAAGATCAGGAGCAGGTCTGGAGCCCATGGCCATATTCTTGGCGTGTGATAAAATGTCCTTCCAGTTGTTTAAAAAAATGAGAAAAAGAAGTTCATATTCTTGCTAAACGTGGGCTAACAGTCTCATATGAACCATTCATCTTTCCAGCAAGTTTCTATTTGATGGCTGTGAGTTCTCTGTAGCTCTGTGGGTATGTAATAGTACCTATAGAGCCTCCATCCACTGATTAATTGATTGTACTTTTGCTTGGCCCAAACAAGATCTCTTTGGAGTTTTTACAAAATTACCTGTAGTAGTAAAACAATAAAATGTGTTAATAATAGGTATTCTCCATATTTACTTACCTGAGACTATGTTCAAACCCACAGTTTCTCATTCTTGGCTTTCTCTTTCCTTATAGGACTCAGATCCTTTTCTGTGGCTAAGAAGCATTCGTTTTGTCCTACTAAATTTCTGTCACCCTTAAAAGAAAATCTCCTTTGGGTCAAGCCCACTTCCTGGTGCCCTCACGTTTATGTGGTTTTCTTGGTAACCTTACAGAAGCATTGGCCATTGGCTTCTTCTGGGATAGTTCATCCACTTCCCAGTCTAGCCTACAACTATGGGTCTTCTGGTGATCTCCCATTGAAGAAATAACCACATCTGGCCCTTCGTGGCTTTTAACCCTTCTCTTGCCTCAATACCCTGATACTAAGCAAGGCTGTTGGGGTGCTTGGTCTCCATTTGCAGCCCTGGCTCACAGTGTTTGCTGGCAGAGAACCTTTCACAACCATTCTCTTGGAGCTCCTTTTATAGGAAGTCTCAAAGGAAATCCCAGGGCTGTAAGCTGCAGTGGAAGGTCCTAGAAGAAAGTAGTAGCAAACCACCTCCAGCCAGCCAAGAAAACTATGTGGATGTGTGTGTGGAGTTAAAGGAGGCACGTTCAATTCAAGAGAGACTTCATTTGTCCCATGGCAAGCTGTAACAACAATACTAGGCAGGGGGATCCAGTGTGTGTGTGTGTGTGTGTGTGTGTGTGTGAGAGAGAGAGAGAGAGAGAGAGAAGATGGCAACTGCAACTGTGCAATCAAACCCTGTCCCCAATAGTTAACCTTGTCTATGGGCATCTCCTTTAATGAAACCTTTCTCATTACAGGAAGCCTTCAGTGACTTTGCTCTGTTCTTCTACGACAAATATGGAGGAGATGTTGTTGGGGTTCTCTGGAAACCCTCGGCCTTTGAGCCACAGCCCTTCAAGGTGAGCGCTCAACCCTGGGATTTGACTCATTGGCCTCCTTAGTTTCTGCTGTTGGTAAATAACCTTTTAACTAGTGTGATCTCTTGAGGAAGTTTGGCATTCTCATGAGAGTTCAACCATCTTGTAAAAAAAGAAAAAGTGGCACGTGTACCTAAATTTAAAAAATTACCACGTATGCTCGCAGACAAGCCGAGAATTTTAAGTGCCAAAATATACCCCCAAAATTGGGTTTGGCTTATCCACGGATGGGCTTATCCATGAGTATATATGATAATACACTTTATAAAGTACCCATATGGGATAAACCCATCCATGGATAAGCAGACCCTTGAATTTTTAACCAAAATACCATGAAAAATGCGGGTTGGTTTATCCGCAGGTTGTGCATTTTTCATGGTATTTTGGTTAAAAATTGGAGGGTTGTCTTATCTGGAGACGGGCTTATCCACGAGTACATACGTTATGAGGCCAACTGCTTGCTAACTGATGCAGATGACAAGAACTCCTGCCTTGAGTCCTGAAGGGCTGATCCTAAAAGCCGTGGGAGGAAGTCATGTTTGACATCACTGGAGGGATCAGATTTGTGGGGAAGATAAGGGAATTCAGGGAGCTGTGAAAGCAACAGGCATGAAGGAGTTAGAATAATTCACACAGTTTGAGCCAAGAACTTCCTGAACTGAGACCTATCCTGGTGTGGAGTATGTATCTTAGGGAGGAGAACGCAAGTCTACCTGTGGTCTCCCCAGTTGGTAGTGGCAAGCATGGAGCCTTGGAATGGCCCAGGAGGGTACCTGGTCAACTCAGCAGGGTCTTTTGGGGATAGAGGTCACAACTTCTCCAGCTCCAGCCAGTTACCTCCAGAAGCCTGAGCTAGAAGCACTGATTTTCAGGAGAAGACTAATAATGCCAGAACAGTTGAAGCAGAAGATGTTTCTTGCAGAGGGATGGAAGGTAAAGGATTTCCTGTAGAGATACTGAGATACAGGTTGCAAAATGTGCAGCAATTAGAACAGTTTTTTCCAAATGGTGTTCCCTAGAATCCCAGGGTTCCGTGAGAACTTGATGGAGTTCTGAAAAGTTCACTCAAACTCAGCCAATGTTGCCTCTTGCTCAGGGTTTCCATGGCCTAAACAGAAACCCTAGACCAAGGATTAAGGTGGAAAGGAACTGATAGATACTGTACAAGTCTCAGGAAACTGAATTGCTGGGCAGTTTCAAAATCTCATGAAGTTGGAAGTGTGTGCAGGAGAGGAAGATCAGAGTGAGAAGACCAGAGCTATACACAATCCTCTCATCTTTCTTCTCCTCTTCATCTATTAATTCCACCTGCTATTTATTCCACCTCCATCAGCTGAGGTGCTATTGTCAGGAAAGCTATTAATTCCCCACAGTAGCTTCTGCTTTGAAAGGTGAGTGAGCCTCAGTTTAGATGTTGCCACAAAGATGAACATGACCTGGTGTGACATTCAAACTGAGAAATGGTGCTTTGCCATCAGCCAAGGAACTAGCTTCAGAATTTAGTTTATCTAAAAATCTCTCTCTGTGGCTTCTCAATTCTAACACAGCAACCCAACCAGCTGATTCCTACAGCAGTTATCTCATTCAAGCAACTGAATATTTCAAAACATATCAGTAAAACATGACATTATCAAAACTTTTGAGAAGTCTGGTCAAATTAAACTCTTAGCTGGATCAGAAAGGTAAGAAACCGCTTCTCTGGATGAGATTATTCCAAGACTGAGCAATATCACTAAAAAAATTCACTTCAAATCCTGTTTTGAGGTAGATTTGCAACTTGGTTTTGCTATGATGACCCCAGTTAGATGAACATGGGGCTGGTGCTTTATCTGAAAATCCTTGCCTTTAGAAGTGGGAATGCTGAACAGCTAGAAAATTAATGTGAGTGGGTAAACAAAAGATCAGTCACTTGATCCAGACATTTTCCAGCAATGTATTGGATTTCATTTCCAATCATCCTTAGCCAACACAGCTGGCTATATAATACAGCATTTGCATGCTTTAAACTAGAGGTTTTCAAACTTTTTCAAGCAATAGGACCTATTAGCTAAAAAATATTCTTGGCTGTGTTTGAGTGAAGTTTCTTTTTCCCCTTTAGTCTGTCATAGACTCTTATCAAGTTCTCATGGATCCTTAAAGATCTGTGGAACATAGTTTGGAAACCTTGCTTTAAACCATACTTTGACCCTTCATTCAGACTCTCCGGTTCATTTTGGAGTTCTAAATTCGGTGAGTTCAGTGCAGAACTGGTTGTGATGTGTATGTTGATCCATACTTGGAAGCCATTTACGTACATCTCTTACCTCCACCAGGTGTCAAACATGAAAGGAAGGATGGTGTCCAAGCTAAGCTCTGAGCCAATGGTGGTTCCAAATGTGGAGGCTATTTTGGAAGACTTCAAGATCTTGGGTGAAGGCCTGGTCAAAATGGTTGAAGCTCGGACAGAAAAATGGTCCATTTAGAATAATCTGGGACCCTGTTTGTGTTTGGAAATGTTGAGGGTGTGTTCTTCTCACCCACAACTTTTTTCTTTAGAATTCTCTTAGATTTTTGTTACACTGAAATTGGAAACTCTTTCCATCCTGTTTCCTTCCAAAGACACATTTAGTTCAGATAAGCCTGACATCCCCAATAAAGGACTTTGTATGCTAGAAACCCTATTAAGTCTTTTTGCCTTTGTGGCCCAAGAAACAATTGGAAAATTGCTCTTCATTCATTGAGTAGAAGTCTAATTAAAGCTTCACTTCCCTTCCTCTGCCTTCGTTAAAGGAAAATGAAGGTTACAATAGAAGAGATAAATAGGTATTGGATTTAAGAAGCAAGGCTTGATTTAATCTGATGAGGGCTGAGACCTTGATGTCTGCCAGAACTTATCCTGTTTTGATGACCACTCCAAGAAGCTACAATTTATGAACCCACTTCTCGTTCTCATGTTGAATAGTGGTCAAGGTTTAGTATCCGGTATTTGTTCACTCACTCTGCTTTATTTCCTTCTCAAAAGAAGGACAGCATAGATAATGATGGGAGAAGATATGGACCAAGCCAAAGAACAAGTCGTCTTCCTCTCTGCAAGAAAACCAAGGCATTGCTGCAGGAGTAGGGGACATGTAGTCCTCAAGGAGACTGCTGAGTTACAACTTCTAATGTCCCCCATGTTGTCTGAGGCCAGTAGGAGTTCTTGTTTAGCAGCATCTGGAGCACCCTATATTTAACTTGACAATATTCCAGCAATCTTCATGCACATAGCTGCATCCTAACCTTTTCATTAAAGAAGGGTTCCATCCAGCTCTTTAATGTTGATATGCTCAAGTAAGGCTAGAACTCTCACATCTGTGTTATTGGTGAGAGAATCAGCAGTAGTTGCTCTCCCTAAGTTCCTCATTTGAGCAGCGCAAGATGGAGAAAAAACTCAATAGATCCTTTAGAGTCAGAGCGCCAGAGGCAAATGTACCACCATGCCCTTTCTACACTCACTTCATTCCCCCATATATCCATAGGCAAAAACAGAAAACCCCCAAAGAGGTAGACCCATTTTAACGTGGTTATTTACCCTACAGGTAGTCCTCAACTTATGACCACAATTAGGACTGGAACTTCCATCGCTAAGTGACGCGATTGTTAAGCGAGTTGTGCCCGATTTTACCACCTTTTTTGCTGCGGTTAAGCGAATCCAGCTTTCCCCATTGACTTTGCTTATTGGAAGCCTCCTGGGAAGGTTGCAAATGGCGATTATGTGACCCCGGAACACTGCAACTGTCATAAGTACATGTCAGTTGCCAAGCACCTGAATTTTGATCACATGACCGTGGGGATGCTGCGATGGTTTTAAGTGTAAGGGCTGGTTGTAAGTCACTTTTTCAGCACCGGCATAACTTGGAACAGTTGTTAAACAAATCTCACTTTTTGTGAGATGGGCAGTATCTAAATCTGAAATATAAAATGAATGAATGAATGAATGAATGAATGAATGAATGAATGAATGAATGAATGGTTATAAGTTGAGGATTACCTGTATTGTCTGGCTTCCCAAAATACATTCCCAAAAAACAACTTCATATACAGGAGCAGAGGGACCAGAGTTACTTCTGTTAACCTTGTTCAGTTTTGCAGAACATGAGTTGGCCACTTTAACTAAAAACAAAGTCAGGTTTAATTGGGTCTAATTTAGAAATGATTTTGTCTCTAGGTTCATAGGACATGCTGGGTCTGAAATGATGCATGTGATGTGACCCTAGTCATTTCCATTTTTCTTCTGATACTAAACCCCAGTTTTGGAAGTTGCCAGCTGTTCCTTGTGTGCCTGGAAAACTATCCATGGGTCTGAATGGTCTAAAACAGGGTTCCTCAACCTCAGCAACTTTAAGATGGGTGGACTTCAACTCCCAGAATTCCCCAGCCAGCATGTCCTAAAGTTGCTGAGGTTGAGGAACCCTGGTCTAAAACTTTTCTAGTTTCATCAGACCACCAAAGTTGCCAGGATTCTTCACTGGGATTTGTTTGTAAAATCCACACAGCTCATAGCCCTCGCCATTGTGTTTCTCTAGGTGACATTTTTGCCAAATGGTGTGGTTGCAATAATAGCTAATGTTTTGAATTTGCACCATTGCATGACTGCAAGATGTGGAAAGGTGCTGGAGTTGAGCAAGGAAGGAAGTTGGCCCTGGTGTTTCCTGGAGGAATTGTCCTCCATTTTTTCAGACCCAAATGACCTTGGCTTCCAAGGTAATTTAAATACCCCTGAAATGGGATTATTCACTAGAAGCATGCAAAATGTATTTGAGGTTGAAGTATTCCCACTCCTAGATATCTCATTTGGCCTTGGAATATCCCATTTCAACTTTGAAATGTTTTGCAGAACTCTACAATTCATCTCAAATTTGAATTGCTCAAGTGTCTTTCCAGTGGAATATAGGTAGTTCTCACTTAATGACTGTTCATTTAGCAACAGTTCAAAGTTATGACAGTGCTAAAAGTGACTTATGACTGGTGCCTGAAGTTATGATCTTTGGAGTGCCCTGCAATTGTGATTGCAATTGGGCTCTTGGCAACCAGCTCACACGATGTTTGCAGCATCCTGGGGTCACATGATCGCCATTTATGACCTTCCCAGCTGGCTTCCAGCAAGCAAGATCACAGGGAACTGCGTGCTTCACTTAACGACCACATGATTTGCTTAATGACCACATTCACTTAACGACTGTGGTGTTTCACTTAACGACTGCTGCAAAAAGGGTTGCAAAATCAGGTCCAGTCATGTGATGATTTGCTTAACCGTATCACTTAATGACCTACATTCTGGTCCCAATTGTGGTCGTTAACGGAAGACTACCTGTAAATAAAAACAATTTTCTCAATGATTGTAGTGACTCAATAGATTTTCTACTTTTTACTGCTGAGGTATGTGTGTGAGGGTGTCATCATAACACACAACATTGTAGTAGCTTAAAGGTTCTATTTGTTTGTTCTTGGGAGCCCTAGGCAGCAGTTGAGTGATATAACTGTCGTATGTTCCTCTTTTCCAGTTCCTTATGTAGTATGACTCAGTTTAAATGCAGACTAAGGGCTACAGAAGCCTCTGAATATAACTTTTTAGAAACCCTTATAAAATGTTCATTTATAAGTTGGGCGGTAGGAAATGTGTGACGTCCTGCCATGTGATGTTGCAACTAGCAAACTGCAGGAGCGAAGCAAAAGGAAATGGAGAAACAAGGAGTTTAGTTTCAGCTTGGGAACTAGCAATCAGAGGCAGTTAGTAGCTTATAATTGGCAGGTGATAAAATGGGCATTGAAAGAAACAAGCTGGGCTGGTCATGGCTAACATAAGGACCTACCAGTGGTCCCTTTGGGCTCTGGAACTGGTGCCTGTTTCACTCCTAGTCCCACCAGATGCTGGATTGCTGTGAAACAGAGGGCCAATCTCTAGCATCCTCATTTACAAGAATGAGGGCCCCATAAGCTTTTTAAAGGTTGAACATCTCAGGAAAAAAGTCAAGGATGAGCTGAAGAATGTTTGGGCCTTAGTTGTGCCCACTATGCCAGCCAAGTCGGCTAAGTAGCCACAACAGCCTGTTACAGTTCCAGAGAAGCTCCTGAGCCCAGAAATATTGCTGATCCCCTGACCCCACTTCAACTGCAGATCTGCACTGCTCAATCTAGGGTAGAGCCTTCCTGGCGCCTTCCCCACTTGTATGAGATTAATCATAGGTTGGTTGCAAGGCAGCCTTCTACATCTGGAGAAGTAGGCTAGCAATGTTGAGATTGCCTTGGGCCATACAGCCTGGAAATTGAGAAATTGCACTCCCAACACATCTGGAAGATGTGCAACAGCAGGAGACTACTGCATGGGTCATGAGACTCATCACCTTCTTCTCTATCAATGCTAAGGGAGCTTTAGCAGAGTCGGTGAAATCCACCAGAAAGTCTTGAAGAAGAATTAGGTGATCCTGTTGGTTCCTCCTAAAATTGAACATGGGGCTAGTAGGTTCATTTTCCATAGCCAGCTAGATCTGTCTCTAAATCTACTTGACTATGAAGCTCAGGCAATGGGCAGGACAGTGACTATGTGCATACGTTGCATTAACTGCATTTTGCCATCATGGTTTGCTGACTGGGTCACAATAATGAAATTCAGTGGCTGGGTTAATATAGCTGAGCCATGAACAAATCACTTTCTAATTTGCTGTGATATGTGAATGCAACCAGTGCCTGATCGCTCCCCCGCAAAGGGATTGTGAAAAGAGGAACATGCCATACATGTGGAAATCTCTACTAGAGGAAGTAAATATTTTTTGTCCCCAAAGTGAAATCCTTCTACACATAGTGCCAATGAAGTGGAGTCACACATCCCTGTGGAGCCCTTGGGGTTCTCTGAGCTTGGTTCTTTTCTTGCAAACGTTTCATTACCCGGCTAGATAACTGAAGATGTTACCTAGCCGGGTAACGAAACGTTTGTAAGAAAAGAACCAAGCTCAGAGAACCCCAAGGGCTCCACAGTTCAACCCTGAGCTACACATATTCGCCTCTGTTGATATCGCACATCCCTGCTTTCGTGTAAGTCTCATCTGCTAAACTGGAGTGAGGACCACAGGGCAATGCAGGATGTGAACACACATTCTGCCAACTGCTAGAAACTTGATTCAGTTCCTCCTGTGAAACCCACCACCCACCCCAGGTTTTCTGGCTTTGATCTCATTGCACAAGCCATTCTCCTGTCTTGAATGCTACAGGCTGGCTTTTTCAAAAGACCAACAACCACTAGAAAGAGTTTACTTGGAAGTTAGAAGCATGCTCACTCCTTACTTCTAGATGCCGACCCTGGGAGAGATCTGGCTCACCAGAGGTCAATGTGGGACTTTCCAGATTTTGGAGACCTGCCCATCCAACCAGGCTGTTCAGAGATGAGGTTTACAGAATGAGCTAGTATAGGGGTACAGATTGTCCATCCCATTGGATAACATGGGCTGCTTTCACATAGCACCCCAACACTAACCAACTGAGCTGGGTGTGTATATTATGCTAAGCTATTAAACTATGCCACCATTAACCCTAACCAAAATTTGCACACTCTGCAAATGCAGATCAGATGAAGTGTGTTGTGTAAATGCAGGTATAGGAAAGCTAACTAGGGTGGAATTTTTCAGCATCACTCATGGAACTTCTCAAGGTTCTTTCATGAAAGATAAGGCTTCATAACACACTTAACCTGGTTGTTGGATTAATGTTTTCTAGGTTTACATTATATTGCGCCAGCAACTAACCAAACATGGGTGGGCTGCACAAGAGACAAAGGGCACAAGATTAGGGCAACCCAAAGTTTGTTAGTTGTATCAGTGCAGCCACAGGGTCTTGACCTGGCTTAGATCTGCTTCTTCTGTGGAGGCTGACAACATAATGGGAGAAAAATCAAATGACGTCTCACTAGCCTTGGAGAAGCTTTGAAGGGAGGCTTGATAGGAGGAACAGAGGTCTGATTTTCTTGAAAGAAAGTAGCCACTGGAGGACTGTGTCTGCAGGCACCATCCTTTCCCTTCCTTCTCTTTTTACATCACATTTGTCCTTCATCCCATGCTCCAGCCAACTGTTACAAGGGTTGATGAGCAGAACCAGGATGCTACCACTGAACCCTCAGCATGAAAGCAGGCCTGTCAAATAAAGCAAATTAAGCTGAAAGGAAGACTCTGCTGCTGCAGATCCACCCATCTCCTTGCTCATCAGCCTGGCATAAATCTTTTAAGATCCCATCCTTCTTGAAGGTCCCCATCTCAAGCCAGAGAAATTACTGCTTTCCATTCAGAAGATAATGAGATCTTTTTGAGCAGACTCCCAGTCCTTTACAATGGACCTCCTTTGTCCTGGCATGTTGAATTGCCTGGCTATGTGATTCATCCTGGATTTTCTGACAGTTTTAACACCCTCTTAGTGGAACAGGGCAGGAGCAAAAGGCACAACTGGTTTCCAACTGTAGAGCTGGTTCCATCTTCCCATGCCACACTCCGCCCATGGAAACCGGAAAGTGGCTAGCCAAACTTTGGGGTGCATTTCTTCGGGTGGCTCTTGGATGAGTGTGTGTTCCCTGCTTTTGCTGCTATGGGTTTGAAATGTCTGTAAACCATAAGCCCAGCTTAACAAAACAACCCTGCTGCACTTTGGTCAGACTCAACAGTCGGGGCCTTGGTACCAACTCTTGACAACAACAGGCAAGATTGATGGAAAGGGAAAATAGATTACGTCGCTGAAAATTTAATAATTGGATAGTCTCACTTTAGCACCCAGTTCATCTCTGAGGTCATTCGGGTGGGGACTTCGTAATTCTCTTGGTAAACAGGTTAAGGAGCTAACATTTTCCTGGTACTGGAGGTCTGTGCAGATAGCCTGAACTTGTAAATAGTTATCCACTTTCTCAGGACTGAGAAGGCTGCAACATCTGGTCACTGCAGAAGATGATCCTGGCACAACCTTCCTTGCTGGGGCTGTCCCTCACCCTTGGATGAGGACCTCTTTGGGGAGTGCAGGACACAGGCTGTTAGAAATGTATGTTTTGGTCTACCAAGGTTTTAGGTGTGGGAGTGTGAGAAGAATTAGAAGAGGGTACGCCTGTGTTGTTCCTGATGAGAATTCGTGCCATCCTGAAAAAAGATCGTGTGGATTTGACAGTAGCTGTCCACCATCTCTGTTTCGGGTTTCTGAGCAAGACTTCCAAGTGAATGTTCATAAACCTCAGCTTTGCTTGTATTGGAGGGGATACGCAGCAAGGTTTTTAATGAGATTAAAATTAGAGGAGATTTGGTGAGAATCACACGAAAGGGCAGAAGTGAGGAGAAGAGGGAAAAGTAGCAAACGGTTGCAAATGCTTGGCATGGAAGGAACCACCATCTTGTCCATGGCTTTGGGCTTTCTCTTAAGTGATGAGATGGTTAGAACTTAAAGGTATAACTCAGGTGAGGGAGCAAAATCTGGACAAGCTTTCTGCAAAATACAGTTTTATTTTTGCTTTTGAAAATAGCCTGCTGTTGCTTCACAAAGTATGTTCCAGCTTTGATTATAAGAAGTAGGATTGTGGGTCTGGCAGGTGGGACGTGTCCCCAGCAAACAGTTCAGCCACATTCCGATAAGGTTACATTCAAACGTACTCAAAAGATGGGACTGAAGGATGCTTAGGGTAGGGTCCTGGCATTGATGATGGTTAAGATAGAGACTCCCTTGAGTTTAAAGATTTCCTCAAGTCAATCTCTTGTCCTGGTCATTATTTAGACATTTAATTCTCTTGCAACAATAGGGGTTTGCCATTGCGTTCTGCTGGTGTTGTTTTCCTAGTCTAGATTACACCCAAGCAGTAACCAGGCCCAATCTTGGTTAACTTTTTTTTTTTTTTGAGAACAACCAAGTTCAGCTAGGTGCTGTTTTCTCATTTATATTTTAATAAATTGCCTAAAAGATTTAAGGATAACAAAAAATGTATTCATGCCATAGTTAGAATAGTTTTATATAGTTTTCAATTAAACATGGCAAGTTAAATGTAAAAGCAGTATTTGTAACTGGGTTCTAGATTGCTAGAATAAGTATTGCGAACACCAGAGTCCATGGAGGGGGCACATGATGAAACCTATGTTGCACCTTCCTGATGCAAATGCTGCCCTTTATGTACTTATGTGTGATGTCATGATACACGTATGAAAGAGAAGAGTGTGTATTGTGAAGTCCCACTGGGTGTCTTGTCCTTTTAGTATCACTATGGCTTAGTTGTGGATGACTACCACTCCAATTTTGGACCTTTGTAAGTTATGAATTTATTTGGCTCCACTTTAGCCTGGAAAGGTTTTACTCTAACAAACGTAAAATGCTATGGAGATTTGAATATGTGTGCATCTGGAGCTCATGTCTTTTTGTGTGTGTGGGTGAGTAGATGAGACAATCTCTAAATGTGAGCAACAGCTTTAAATTAACTATACCTTGTAAAGTTCTGCCAGTTGAAAATTAGAAAAAGATATTCCAAACTTAAGGTCCAGGACTGTTAATATTATCTAAGCTTATTATTTTGGGCAGTCATGAGGTCAATGTTTTCCAACTCAGGCAACTTCCAGTTATGTGGGCCAATTCCCAGAATTCCCCAACTGGCAGGACCATTGCTGAGAATTCTGGGAGTTGAAGTCCAAACATTCAGAAATTGCTCAGATTGGAAAATACTGCCATGGTATTCACCTGATCCAGTTAAGCATAGAGGTTTGCAAAACATTTCGAGGTCAACCACTTTTTGACCTCTAAACAGGCATTCTGAGGTTGGAATTGATTGTTTTGCATTCAGAACATCTGAAACATTTCATACTTGTCCAGTTAAGCATGTTGTGTGAATTCAGCCAAAAACAAAGCCATCAATCAAAAGTAAATTTAAAAGTATGATAGTTATAATTAAATGTTTATATTTAAATTATTATAAATTATATATTAAGTTATAAGTTATAATTAAAACATTAGTCAGCAAAGTGAGAACAATTTATGGTGGTAGATGTTCAGATCTTTTGTCCCATTTTTTCCCCCTTGAAGAGGGCATCCAGGTTAGGTAGTTTAGTTTAGCTGGGTTAATTTCTGGTGTTAGCAACATTTCCACCGGATTAAGCTTTGGGTATGTTGGATTGTTAGAAAGATGTGAGAGAATGGACTGGGAAAGTGGATGTGAAAGTACTGGATATAGATGCATTGATGCGGGAGAGAACTGTGTTGGGAATAGGAAGATAGGAAGATAGGAGCTGATGGTTTCCCAAAAACCAAATGGTTTTATTGATCCATTTTCAAATAGACACGTAAAATTATGTAAAATAAAAATAAACAATTTTTACACACAAACAAAAGGAGAGAAGAGCAGTTTTTCTTTGTTCTGAAAACTGTAATTACAACAATATCCCAAGTTCACTGAATTTTGTAAATCTTTAAGAAGAGAAACTGGACTTCCGGTGAGGATTTATGGCGAAGTAGATGTCCCTGAAGGAGCAGAGACAGCACTGCAGTGGAGATCGGTGGCCAGATGGCGAATTCTGGCTGGTGAAATCTCTCTGGAAGAAGGAGAGATTGTGAGATCCCCTACCTGTACTCCAGACAGCTGCTCTTCATGAGGAGACTGCAGGAACTGAGGTTTTTGTGGGCAGCTCATGTCGAGCAGCTGGGAGTCGAGGGGTTTCAATCAACAGCCCTAATGCAGCCTATATGGACATAAGGTTTGATGAGCCTCATTTCTTAATCACTTTCATAAATTGCTTCTTAACTACTTTTCAACTATTAGGAACCTTCAGAATGTTATAGCACTCACCGAGTGCGTGTCCTTCAATCCTTAGTGAAAGAAGTTTTAAGTACAGGTTTAAGGACTTTAAAAAATTCCTTTTTGGGAAAAACCAGCAAAAGGGTGATTAAAACATTGCTTTCGGAAAGTTACAAACAGACTAGGGGTCCAGATGGATTTCAAATAAGATTTTGAAATTAATGATAAGAATTCCATTTCCCATGGGAAAATGCTGTTGTTTTAAAATCTTTATATATATTAAATTTGACTTGCTAATACAGACTGGAGCAAAATACTTTAACATTGGACATAATGAAGGATGTTTTTGAACAATGAATTTTAAGAGTTTCGGCCTCTATAGATAGACTGTGTTTAAAAGATGCTATGAAAGAGGCACAAACTTTACTGAGCAAAACTGAGACTGATTTGAAAGTGGATTTAAAAATGACAGGCTACAAGAATGATATAGAAAGAGATGGAAAGTGGCACATCGACTATTGAACCACATCCTGTTCAACATTCCTCCCGTTCCACCGTCAGCACCTACAGACTTAGCCCTTTTGCTTTCCGCAAAATCGCTCTGCCCATTCTTTGCCTCTCTTCATCTTGACGGATTCTTATTACGTTCTTTGCATGATTTTTTTCCTCATTCACGGCCTTTTTAAAGCTGCACCAAGTATCCTGTTTCATCCTTCCTGTGAGCGTAACACGACACGCGTCTGTGTCACGCCATTCCTTTCGCTCCCTTCCATGGACTTTCCGCGTCTACTTTTCTGACATCCACCACCCATTAATTCTGTTGGGAGACTTTTTTCCCCCACGGCATTCCCATTTTCCACTCCTTTCACTCCTATCCTCTCGCTCCAATTTCTTTGAACTGTCCTCCTTTTTCCCCACGTCCATTTTTCCAAGCCGTGCTCTTGACCCTGCCACATGATGATCTTGACCGCATCCACAGTCCCTCAGCACCTTGGTTCATTCTCTGCATCTTTCGTCGTAAACAATGACATCAATGCTGCCTTTAGATTTATGGATTCTTTTCCCATATGTAAGTATTGGTGCCCTGTGGTTTAAACCACCTTTTTGAAACATACGTTTTCCCAAGCAGATGTTCACCAGTCTCACTCATACTTGGGCCTTCAAATGGCCCAAGCACTTTTTCCTGCAGCTTCATCACCTGGCTTCCACCCAGTGCTTCTCAGCCTTGGCCACTTGAAGAGGTGTGGACTTCAACTCCCAGAATTCCCCAGCCAGCATTCTGGGAGTTGAACTCCACACTTCTTCAAGCTGGCAAGGTTGAGAAACAGTGGCCTAGATCCATAAAGTAGTTCCTGTAGGGTCTGTTTCCTGACCTGGCCTACCTCGAAGGGCTGACAAGACTATTCCAGCACCCCAGCAACTCAGAGGGCACCAATGGGCCTCAGCTCAACATCACAGTCCTGCAGGTGTGTTTGCAGGAGCAGCCTTCTCCATGCCAGTTCTCTCAAAATGCGATAGAGTCTCCTCTGCAAGGCTGTTCCGAAGCAGTGGAAGATTTAGAGGAAATGTGCTTGGAGCAATTAATCCAGCCGCCTCTTTTGGCCCCCAGGCTGGTTCAGGTGTCTCCTTCCAGAGCCTCTCTTGCTTTTCCTAATCCTGCCCGCCGCCCCTGCCACCAGTAGGCCCTGCCCTGTGCTTTATGTAAGGCATTGAGCAATCCCCGTGACGCAATCACTGGGGAGGACTTGTTATATAATGAGTGTTTGGCAAAGGCTGTGCTCCAGCTCCAGGATGAGTCACTGGCCAGAAGCCTTCAAGGTGGTGATGTTCTGGGAGTGGAAAGGATGCAGCAAGGGGTCACCTTGCCTGGAGGACAAGGTGGAAGAGCACATCTGAACCTAGACAGCTTCTTGGTGCCAAGTTAGAAGTTTGGTTCTTCTGGTCCACTGCATCTGATCCATCTCAGGAATGTCTTCTCTAAAATGTTCCGGTTTGAGGTGCTGCAAATCTGGGACCAGGAAGGTCTGCTTTAATGCTGACTTAACTCTCGGAGGTTGCATTTGCACAACATGCTTACTGTACTTACTGTAACCCTAACCCATTTTCCGGGCTTGTATGACACACTCAACCACACAATAGCATGGATGCCTAGGGAATGCTGGGAGTTGAAGTCCACACTTCTTAAAGTTGCCCAGGTTGAAGAACACTGACTTAAAGAAATGAAGAAAATTCCAATCTGTCTCGGATGCAGAAAAGGTGAAAAAACCGGCCCATGGGGGGACACAGCCCACTGTTAAGCCTTGCCCTCTCAAGGGCGGAAATTGTCCCCACAGCCACCAATAACCTCTCTATGCCTCTGAAGATGAAGCTTCTTTGTTGGTGTGATTTGCAGAAGACAAGGGTTAGGAGTATCCACAGGGTGTGTCAAAAAAGTCAAGATGCCATCAAGATCAAAGCTCCACCTCATTTTTATATGTGATCTCCATAAAATGGTTTGCAATTCTTTTCTTCTGGGATGCTGTTCTTGACTACCCAGAGATTTCTTAGTGGTCTCCGATCCAGGTACGAACCAGGTCTGGTACTGCTGAATGTTTTGAGATCTGACCATCTCGCTGACCACCTCAATAGCGCCCCCAAAAGCAGTTTTCCTATGGGCAAGCTAATCAACCCGCCTATTTTCCAAGTCCTTGAAAGCGAAGTCCTGCATATCATTGGTGGAACGCATTGCACCCTGCTGGAAAATCCTTCTTAAAGGTGGGTGAAACAGGGTTAGAACAGCCTCCCATCCAATCCCAGCATTTTCAGACGGTCTTTGTTTCTCTGCTTTCACTTCAGTTGGAGCCACATGAAAAGCTGCCTCCTGGGATGGAGGTCGATCTGCTTGGCTGAGTAACGTGCCAGGCACAGCTGTGAAATTGCACATGTGCCGCTATTAAGAAACACCCACGTCAGCCCTAACTACCTTTGTTGGATGAAGCCTCCACTGGCAGTCGGTGTTCATTCAGTAGGGTAGCTCCCCATTTTGCACATGCCCAGTTACGCTCTTCCCAAAGAGGGGGATTTGATCTGGTGTTGAGAAGCACCAAACCTGACCTTCTGAAAGTGAGGAGAAAATGTTTGCTTTCGCTTCCAGCAAAGGGTTAATGCTGTCTGGGCCACGTGTAAGTCACATATCCGGGTAAAGCTGCAGTATTTCATTCCCTGGACGCCTGTTCTCTCTTTCCCCAGGAGCAGAAACCCCCCCAGGACGCTTCTTTTTTTTTTAATCCGTTCAGTCGTGTCCGATTTTCGGAGAGTGCCTGGACACGTCCCTGCAGTTTTCTTGGCAAGGTTGTTCAGAAGGCTTTGCCATTGCCTGCTTCCTAGGGCTGAGAGAGAGGGACTGGCCCAAGTTCCCCCAGCCAGCTTTGTGTCTAAAGCAGGACCAGAACTCATGGCCTCCCGGTTTCTAGCCTGGTGCCTTAACCGTGACACCAAGCTGGCTCTCAGCTCCGTCAAACTGTGACTGGGAGAGGAAGGCAGGACAGTCTTGCAAACAGCTCCAGGGTGGGTGTTCCGAGCAGAATGCTTTTAAATCGCCTGCTGATCCTGCAACAAGCCACGGTAGTCGCCTGACCGGTCTGAATGCTGGTAATCCTGGAGATGCAGCAAAAATGCACGGGGAGGGTTGTAACCTACCCGTGGTTCATCTCAGGACATTTTCCGGCACATTTCGTAACCCTTTGTGGGGCAAGCCGGCTAGATGATTGGAGCTGGGGAAATTTGCTTAACTCGCGTTTAATTGCAAACGTATCTATCAGTCAATCAATCCTCTTTAGAGGATCACTCCAAAACCAAATTGTAAGAAAAGAAAGGAAGTCATGAATAGCTTGTGGGCAAGGCACAGCTGTCGCTCAGGGCCTAAATAGCTCACCAAACCTGGTTCCCAACTTAGTGGGGAATTTAGTGCAGCGCGGGGCAGAATTTGGCCACGCTAAGGGACCTGTGTGGTGGCATTGTGGCGGAGGGGCCCTGGAGAAACCCAGGTTGAAGACCCCCTCAGTCATGGAGGACCCTCATGAGATGGTTTGGGGCCAGCCCCCCTCTCTCAGCCCAGTCAACCTCACAGGGTTGTGGTGAGGAAAAATGGGAGGAGAAAGCACTAGGAATGCTGTCTTGCGCTCCTGTACAAAAGGCAGGATACAAATCTAACAAATAAATAAATAAATAAAGGTGCACCAGATTTCCCTCTAGGTTATGTACAGAATTTTTTAATACAGCTAAGCTGGCAATATATCTGTATCTGCCAAATGACAGGAAATACTGAATAGAACTACTTGTTCTGTCGAGCTGGGTGGATTCATTTGCATAAATTAACTTACGTAAATAAAATACATTAAATAAGTCGCCTTTTAGCCGCAAGGGCTCATCCAGTCTTCCTTATAAATGTTACAAAATTTACTCTCCCAAACCCCGTATGGTAGAACCCTAAAACAGGTATAAATTCACCTAATTTCACATGTTCAAATCGACCCCTGCACGATGAAATTTGCAGTTCTGTGAATTTTGCAATGTGATGTGTCAATAATTGGTGTGTGTGTGTGTGTGTGTGTGTGTCTGTCCCCATAAGGGAAGAGTCTTTCCGAAAACCACATCGCTGTAAAACTAACCTACCAAAATATACTGGGGAGATGATTTGCAGAAATCTGCCTAGGGTCGTACAGACTGGGGCAGCCTATAAATCAAATAAATGTATGCATGCGTGCATTGGGGACAAAGTGCCAAAAATGTGTTTGGAGCGCATCGTATGTGCAAAATGGAGACATCAGAACGGAGACCTGCAGCTGTCCCAGGCGCTCCCGGGTTCTTTGGAAAACACAGAGACCCGGTGAGTTTAAAGCAGCAGCGAAAGTCTACTGGTTACAGCGTACCCTTGCTCTTTCTCGCATGCACACGCACTCACCCACACTTACGTCCTTTGGTTCAGGTGACATTTTTTCCTTTGTTTCCTTAACAGTTTCCTTCTTATCGACCTCCCCGAAAGGCTCTTTTAGACAGGATTCTGGCTTTTTGTCCCGTCTGCTCCCGTGCCTGCTTCATCTTCAGCCCAGCCTCCCACGGCCCCAGCGCATCCTCGGATGTCTACGCCGGAATGCCATTTGGGGAAGGCAAGTGATGTGGATCATGCAAAGGGCATCATGACATGAATGAGGTCACCCAGGGATCCATGTTTATACCATGATCATCTTAAGACTACCAGACCGGCTTGACCTTGGAGAACAACCCCTCAGTTTCCACCCACAATGGTTTAGTACAAATTCCCCCACGCAGGTGTCAACACAAATGAGAGGCAGTGATTGATGGGGGGGGGGAAGAAATGAGAGGCTTCCCCAGTGAGTGGGGGCTGCTGGGGTGAATGCTACACATGCCATAGTTTGGAAAGTGACTCAAGATGTCCTTCTTGAACTCAGGTGGAACGCTTCTCCTCGAGAGCATGGAGATCCGTGGGAAAGCACTGCGAAAGAGACCGGTCCTCCAGCCTTACTCATCACCCCATCTTGGTTGCACGCCACTCGCACCAGGTCTCCTCTGGAGCCTCCCCATGTCAATCTGATCATGATTCACACATGTCCCACTCCCCCACGCCCCGTCTGGCAAGTCCAGGCGTATCCCCAGCGTCGTCAGACAACGGAACTTTCCTTCTTTCTACACCCTGCTCACAAAACCCACCTCGAGCTGGAAAGCCAGCCTTTCATCGGCTGCTTATCCCACCCCTTGGGTCAAACTGCAGAGAAGATTTCCAACTGCAGACTGCAATTAAGGGAAAGTTCAAGGAAGTAAGCGTTGGGAAAAGCTGCCAAGAGAAGCCAGCTTCTCCAGTTCTGGAGCTTTTGGGGGAGGAGGGCAGGGCAGCTCCAAAATGCCAGGTGTTTTTCCCACCGAGTGAGTGAGAGGATCAGGAACGACCCACTCAAATTTCATGCCTCCTGCACATTTCCTACAGCTGGGTTCACACTGCCTCGGTTATCAACCTAGCACGCAAAGGTTCGCTAGTTTAAGCTTGGCTAGGTTTTCGTGGTGGGGTCTTTCGGATGGCTTAGCTTGACAAGCACATGAAGCCCATGTGGGTCGTTGGGCCAGCCCAGAAAATTCAGGGCTAACCCAGGGTTAATTCACAGATGTTTTGTGAACACATTTTTACCTTCTCAGCCTCAGTGACCCATGTGGAAAATCTCAGGGCAAGGGCAGATGCCAGTTCCAGAAAGGCAAGAGTCAATACTGTGGCTGGCTGCAACTACACAATGGAAGACCCTCCTCTTTTTTATATGCATTACATGCTTTGATCATGCAGTTGTGGCTGCCATCCTGACTTTTTTGACCTTATCTGGCGATGCCTCTGGCAAGGGGGTGAAGAGAAGCACCTCTTTTGGATTCAAAGGCAAAAAGGCAGGTTGAACAGACATATATTGAAGGAAAGCCACCTCACCACACCTCCAACTGTCCCAAAAGAAGGGTCTAGTGATGCCCTAAGACCCCCTTGGTGGCTCATAGATGTAAATAAATAAATAAATAAATAAATAAATAAATAAATAAATGATTGAATGAATGAATGAATGAATGAATGAATGAATGAATGAATGAACCAACATTTTCCTTGGCTGAAAAAAAATTGCATGCCAGGAATTAATTTGCATGGGTACAAGTAGTGTCTTGCAGCCTCTGATCACCACCACCCAGCACAGCTTTTGTAGTCCTGTCCTTCATCCACAAGAAGGCCTGGAATTAAGCATGGCCAGAAAGTGACTTCAAAAAGAAGCAGTCTGTTTGTGTGGAAAAGTTTGTGTGGAACCACACAACGGTTCCATTCCTCTATTAATTTTTCTCCAGATCCAGTGAACTCCTGAGCTGAGTGGGGATTTATGTTCAAGGCTTCCTTGGATCCTGGCTAAACCCATGCCAGCTCTTGCCTGCCCCTGGAACAGGGGGTCCGCAGATAGAGGTGAAAAAGACCTCAAGATGGCTGCCACAACTGCATGATCCAAGTCCCACCCCCTTTTGCAATGCATGCTAAAAAGGAGTGGGACTTGGATCACACAGTGGTGGCCACCATCTTGACTTTGGGGAGCTGTAACCCATACACATGCAGAAGGCACCAAATTGGGAATGGTTGTCCTAAGACTTCTGTGAGCTTGAAGGTGGCACCAAGCTTTGCAATGCACATCGAAGTCTGCACTTCAATAGTGTGTGTGTGGCAGGGGGCTCTTGGGAATTTTAAGCAGTGACATGTTTTTCTTAAACATCTGGAAGGTGATGCTTAAGAAACACATTTCACTATTTAAAATTCCCAGGAGCCCCCTCCAAACAGGTCCTCTTCCCCTCCTTTGCTTCTCTGGAGGCAATCATTTAGGGAAGGAACAGCGTGGAATTATGCAGAACGAGTGCTCATTAATCCTGGGAGGGGGAATCATCAACTATGAAGTACTTCCCCTTGTTTGTTTTGTCTTAAAAAACAGACAACACTTAAATTAAAACAAATGATGCATGTATGTGGAGACCAGCTGGGGCCTTGCTAAGTCAATATATGTGCTCAAGATGAGAGCTGATGTTTGGTGCATACAGTCACTCATCTTATGCATAACACAAATACATGTTCATTAGCTATGACTTTATTATCCTGACAGGTAATTATGCTAGAATCCTGTCTGGGTAGGGATGTAGGGCAAAGGCACTGGCTCCATGCCAGGTGCCATTCCCAGAAGTAAATCCTCCAGCAGATGTGCGCAACATTGTGCTCTACGAGCAACAGATTGGAAAGCCCCATGATGCAGTTAGGGAAAGACAGGCAGATCCAGGAGGATCAGTCCAGGATCTTGGCTGAAATTGCCATTCAATGAGAAGGAAAGGGACTGCTATCGTCCACGGAAGGGATCCTAGGCCGTGGTAGCACTGCCTGCATTTCGAAGATCAGACCCAGGATTTTATGCTGTTGCCAGAAATGGATGTGCATGGCGCTGTGCCAAGGTGATCTATCAAGGGTTGCACAGAGAAGAAAATAAGCCAACAGAGCAATTGATGGGTAAGTAGGAGAACTGGCCCCCTGCTGTGGCCTGATTCTTCAGTGTGGTGCTCATGGGCAACCTATTTATTATTTATTAATTTTACAATATGGATGGCCTGCCTCATTCTTGATGGATTTGGGGCAGGGTGCAACAAGGTCAAGTCAAAATAGAAAATGGAACAATAGCAGTGAAATCACACCATCAATTCACAATTAATAAACCATCTGACCCATTAATACCTTCCTTGGCACCCTCCTTCCGGAGTTCCATCTCCCCCCAGATTTAATGTAATCTTCTTTAGATCTCTGTAATCAGCAAAAATGGGAATCCTGTTTATAGATGATGCAGAAGTAAGTGGGGTGGCTAACAAATGCAACATGAACTAAAGAAGGGGGCTGGAAAACTGCAGAATGAAATTTAACTCTTCAGTGCAGGTCTTTCACTTAAGAAAAATATGGGCTTGGGAACAGCACTTGTGAAAAGGATGTTGCAATTGTAGCTGATACACAAGTTGAACATGAGTCAGAAGTGTGATGTGGCTGCAAAAAAGAAAACCTTTTCAAATGTTCAAATCATGGAATAGATGTAATCACTATATCCTGTATGGATCAGATCCTATCTTGATTATTGGGTCCAGCTCTGCACCAAATACTTCAAGAAAGATTCAGAGAAGAGTAACCAAGGTGATCAAAGGACTAGAAACTAAGTTCTGTGAGAGGAGATTCAAGAAAGTGGGTCTGTTTAGCCTTGCGAAAATGATTGATTTGGGATATAATAACACTTTCAAGTTTCTGATGGAGATATTTTAAGTTTGATTTTTACCAGATTGGGAGTGGAACTCAACAGTCTAAAAGTCTTCTTTCAACTCAGTGATTCTATCAAAACAAATCACCTCTTGTCCTAGACAAATATCATTCCAAAGTGTAGTTTTCAAATGGCAGGACATAGTTTTGTATATTTTAATTGCCAAATCACAAAGAAGTAATTTTCCCCCACTTTATTCTGCTTTGGCCAAAATCCACATGGAGAGCTATGTCCTCTTCTGAGCATCATCCATAAAGAAGGATTCAGAGAAACTGGAGCAGGTTTAGAGAAGGGCAGTGAAGATCACCGGGGACTAGAAATGTTGTCCTAAGAAGAGAGATTAAAGAAACTAGGCAACTTCAACCTTGAGAAGACCGAGAAGATAGCATTCCATAAATATCCAAATGGATGTCGCATAGAAGATCAAAGCCAATTCTCACTCTGGTCTTCAGGACATGGAAGAATGAACTGAAGTTACAGGGAGGCAAATTCCAGTTGAGTGTTAGAAAAAAAGTCTTTGCGATAAAAGACATTGGAGAGTGGAAGCAATGACTGGGGGTGTGGGGGGGGGGGGGAAGGGTCATTGTTCAAGCAGAGGCTGAGGTAGACGTCTACCTGTGTGAGATGCTTTAATTTGGATTCTGCACTGAGCAGGTGTTAGACGCTAGGCTTCCTCCCGACTCTAGAATTCTCTTCTGCCCTCCTTAAATTTATCACAGATTTTCCTACTTTTCCCCTTGATTTTAAATAGATAATATTGCAAGAGGTGGGGGTGAGGGGAACAGAAGTGAACATGTCCCAGTCTGAATCTCCTTTCTGCCACTCCATATTTGCTGTCTGTTCTCTCTCTCTCTCTCTCTCTCTCCCTCCCTCCCTCCATCCAATATGCTACCCATTCTCAAAGGTCTGTCCATGACAAGGAACAAATTCAATGCCCTCCACTTTCAGATCACAGTGCATCGGTTCTGAGACAAAAACCCAGATCTAGTGTGTGACCTCTTGTGTGAGTTGGCCTCTCTATAAGTTGGATCAGCTCCAGGATTGTCATGGTGGCCATGTATTCCTGGGCCACTCTAGACCCCTTATTTAAGGAAGGTAGGTTGAAGTCCCCCAACCTTGCAGGTAAGGACAACTCAACAGTTCTCAGCCCAGCAGTTAGGACAAGCAGCCCGGGCAGGGATGCCACCGTGCTGGCGGGTGTTACACTAACCAAAAGGCCAGTGGGCCAGCTGTACAAACAAGGTCTCATATCTGGTTATCTGTGAAGTAGTGCCTCCTGATGCCAGCAGAGTCTTGCAGTTGACCACAGCAACCCCACCCTCCCCACCTGGGGACCATGCCTGGTGCCAAACCTAAAATTTTATTATTTTTGAACTTTTGGTTTTTTTCTATTGATGTATGCTGCCCAGAGTTGCCTCTGGCAGAGTTGGGCGACTATATAAATTTCATAAATCAATAAATAGACCCAAGCCCACCATCAGTGGTGTCACATACAAAAGGGTGGGACTTGGATTGCGCCATGCCACCCATGATCTTGCTGATTTTGACGTGATTACTGGCTGCAGGAGAGCAGGAGAAACTGGGAGAGCTGGCTCTCTCAACATCCAGATTTTGAGCCAGGTGTTTGGCCTGATATGCGGGTCTTCCAGTTGTTGCTCAGCTGCTCAGTAACAACTGGTAGGTCTGCTTTTTCTTCCTGGGGGAGAGGGGAAGATTGCTGGCAAAGGAGATCATCCACAGGAGAAGGGAGATACCTGCACTGTCCTGACGTGATAACTCCCCACCTGACTTAGCCACTGACTGAATAGTTAGCAAAGGACATCAGAATATCCACACCTAGATGGTGCCACTGATTGTTGCCGGCTTAAGTGGGGAAACACTTATTTAAAAGTAGATCAGCTCTGGATGATTAAGCTGGCTCATTCCTGCTCTGGCAGAGAGGAATGCAACATCACAGAGAAATGGTGGAAAAGAGAGTCTACAAGGGCATGTTCCTACCATCTCTCTCCAACTGTTTCTGCCCATCCCATAAAGCTCAAGAGGGTTGGCCTGCTGCACGTCCCTGTTAGCAATGCCATCTTTTGGGACGCAGGAGGTGTGCCTTCTCTGTTGTGGCACCTGCCTTCTGGAGCAGCATCCCTCCCAAGATCCAGACAGTCCCTACCTGGTGTCCTTCAAGACAGTCTTGAAGATCAGCCTTTCCCCCAGTCCCTCTGCTAGGATGTTGCCTGCATCTGCTATTGGCAGTGATGTGAGTTGTGTTTGTAGCTCCTGCAGGATGGACCATGGTTGGTTTGATCCAAGGGACTTGGAAATGGAGATGCTACAATGGAGCTAATGTGGGGAAAGATCTTCTCCAGGGTCAAGAAGGCAGACATGGATTTCTCTTATGGCAGGTTACAATGGTTCCTGTTGGAGGTCCTCAAATGCACAGTTCTCAATATTTAGGAAGAGTAGCAAGATTAGTAGATAATAAAAGCCAAATTTGAAGGGTTTCCGAAGCAGAGCTATAGGGCAGATTTGTCTTCCTCCTCCTCCTCCTCCTCCTCCTCCTCCTCCTCCTCTTCCTGCTTGAATTTCATACAGCCACTCACTCTAGTGGACTCTGGGTGGCTTGCAAAATATAATACTAGACTAAAACCATTAAAACCATTAAAACCATAAACAAAACAAAACAAGACAAAACAAGCTCAGAGAACCCAAGAAACAAGACAGACCAGACTAAAAACAACCATTAAAACAGCGTGACACGGTCTCTCCAAACACATTAACCTCAGGCCTGGGACTAAAGCCAGGTTTTAAGAGCTTTTCAGAACCCCAGGAAAGAGGCTTAAATACAGGTTATAGGTTATAGAATGTGGGTGAGGAGCAGGAGTGGAGGAACATCTAGGAATACTTCAGAAAATTCTAGACAAGATAATCAAACATGGGTTTGCAAGCACTTAGAATGGAAGACCCCTTCATGGATCACTGCCTTGTGGTGGCGAAGGGGCTTGCGTAACTCAGTGAAGCCATGAGCTATATCGTGCAGGGCCACCCAAGACGGACAGGTCATGACAGAGAGTTCGGACAAAATGTGGTCCACTGGAGAAGGAAATGGCAGCCCACTCCAGTATCCTTGCCAAGAAAACCCCATGGACAATGTTAAAAGGCTAAAAGATATGATGCCGGAAGATGAGCCCCTCAGGTCGGAAGGTGTCCAATATGCTACTGGGGAAGAGCGGAGGGCATTTCCAAGTAGCTCCAGAAAGAGTGAAGCGGCTGGGCCAAAGCCGAAAGGACGTTCAGCTGTGGATGTATCTGGAAGCGAAAAGAAGGTCCGATGCTGTAAAGAACAATATTGTATAGGTACCTGGAATGTAAGATCGATGAACCAAGGCAAGCTGGATGTGGTCAAACATGAGATGACAAGATTGAACGTCGATATCTTGGGAATCAGCGAACTGAAATGGATGGGAATGGGTGAATTTAATTCGGGTGACCATTATATCTACTACTGTGGCCAAGAAACCCTTAGAAGAAATGGAGTAGCACTCATAGTCAATAAGAGAGTGGGAAAGGCAGTAATGGGATACAACCTCAGAAACGACAGAATGATCTCAGTGCGTATCCAAGGCAAACCATTCAACTTCACAGTAATCCAAGTCTATGCCCCAACCACTGATGCTGAAGAAGAAGAAGGGCAATGCCAAAGAATGGTCAAACTGTCGCACAATTGCACTCATTTCACATGCTAGCAAGGTTATGCTCAAAATCCTACAAGCTAGGCTTCAGCAATACATGAACCGAGAACTACCGGATGTACAAGCTGGGTTTCGAAGAGACAGAGGAACTAGAGATCAAATTGCCAACATTCGCTGGATCATGGAAAAAGCACGAGAGTTCCAGAAAAACATCTACTTCTGCTTCATTGACTATGCAAAAGCCTTTGATTGTGTGGATCACAACAAACTGTGGCAAATTCTTAAAAAGATGGGAATACCAGACCACCTTACCTGTCTCCTGAGAAATCTGTATGCGGGCCAAGAAGCAACAGTTAGAACCGGTCACGGAACAACCGATTGGTTCAAAATAGGGAAAGGAGTACAACAAGGCTGTATACTGTCACCCCGCTTATTTAACCTATATGCAGAGTACATCATGAGAAATGCCAGGCTGGAAGAATCACAAGCCGGAATTAAGATTGCAGGGAGAATCATCAATAACCTCAGATATGCGGACGATACCACCCTAATGGCAGAAAGTGAAGAAGAACTAAAGAGCCTCTTGATGAGGGTGAAAGAGGAAAGTGCGAAAGCTGGCTTGAAACTCAACATTAAAAAACTAAGATCATGGCATCTGGACCCATCAATTCCTGGCAAATAGAAGGGGTAGAAATGGAAGCAGTAACAGACTTCATTTATTTGGGCTCCAAGATCACTGCAGACGGAGACTGCAGCCATGAAATTAAAAGACGCTTGCTCCTTGGGAGGAAAGCTATGGCAAGCCTAGATAGCATATTAAAAAGCAGAGACGTCACCTTGCCGACAAAGATCCGCATAGTCAAAGCTATGGTTTTTCCAGTAGTAATGTATGGCTGTGAGAGCTGGACCATAAAGAAGGCTGAGCGCCGAAGAATTGATGCCTTTGAACTGTGGTGCTGGAGAAGACTCTTAAGAGTCCCCTGGACTGCTAGGAGGTCAAACCAGTCAATCTTAAAGGAAATCAACCCTGATTGCTCATTGGAAGGATTGATAATGAAGTTCAAGCTCAGATACTTTGGTCACCTAATGCGAAGAGAGGACTCTTTGGAAAAGACCCTGATGCTGGGAAAGATTGAAGGCAAAAGGAGAAGAGGACGGCAGAGGATGAGATGGTTAGAGAGCATCACTGAAGCAATGAACATGAAACTGAGCAAACTCAGGGAGGCAGTGAAGGACAGGAAGGCCTGGCGCAATATGGTTCATGGGGTCACGAAGAGTCGGACATGACTTAACGACTGAAACAACAACAACAACAGAATGGAAGAATGTGCTTACTAGAAGCCAGCATGAATTAGTTAAGAACAAGCTGGGCCAGACAAAATTTACTGCTTTTTCTGGCAAAGTAAATAGGTTAGTAGACCAAGGGAATGCAGTGGATGTAATGTACCTTGACATCGGTAAGGTATTTGATAATGTTGACTGTAGACTCCTTCTTAATAAAATGGAAAAACGTGGGATCTCACTACACAGTTGGTTGAACAACTGTACTCAGTGCAGAATCCTGAATGGATCTATGTCTACATGGAAGGTAGTATGCAGGGTTCTGTCCTGGCCCAGCTCTCTTTAAACATTTTTATAAATCTCTTAGATAAAGTGATAGAAGGGAGGCTTAGCAAATTTTCAGACAATACAAAGTGGGGGGGGGGGAAGGGGGGCAATTGCTAATACACTAGAAGACAGACTCATGGTTCAAAAGGTAGACTTGGGCCCTATCCAACAAAATGCTGTTCAGTGGTGAGAAATGTAAGGTTCTGTGCTTAGAGAGGGAAAAGCAGACACGGGAATACAAGGTAGGTGGTACCTGGCTTATCCATAGTACTTGGGAGAAGGACTTGAGCCAGCAGTGTGTGGCAGCTGCCAAAAGAGCCAATGCAGTCTTGGGTTGCATCAAGAGAGGGATAATATCAAGATCCCAGGAAGCGATCGTTCCACTCTCCTCGGCACTGGTCAGATTTGGAACCCTGCATCCACTTCTGGTCACCACAACAGAAAGAGATGCTGAGGAACTGGAAAGAGTGCAGAGAAGAGCGACGAAGATGGGGGTGGGGGTGGTCTTGGAGGCTAAATCCTACAAAGGACAGTTGAAGGAACTTGGTATGTTTCGCCTAAAGAAGAGAAGGCTGAGGGGACACATGACAGCAGTCTTCCAATCCTTGAAGAGATGTCAAAGGAAAGAAAGTCTGGATTTATTCTCCATAGTTCCTGAAGGTAGGACAAGAGCCAGTGGGTGGAGGCTTTATGTAGGGACATCCAAACTCAAAATAAGAAGGAATTTCCTGACCATGAGAACTAAGAAGCAGTGGAACAGCCTGCCTCCGGGAGCTGTGGGTGTCCCATCACTGGATGTTTTCAATTTGCTTGGGCTGGTCTGAGGATTCCTGCTTTGTTACTACATTTTGCAGGGCAATCAACAATGGGCCTCAACAGGAGATGGCGGCAGGGGTGGCCATGCAACGGGTTAATCCAGAAACTAGTTTAAGGACATTGTGTGAATGCAGCTCCTTTTGTGTTTTCTCTCTGGGTTGCTCCTTGACTGCGATTGCACAGCAAACATAACCTAGTTGGACTAATCATTTTGTGGGTTTGCATAATAGGTTGAATCATAACTTTGTGGAACAGGATGGTTTTTCTACCATACAGCAAACTACAAAAAGCTAAGCAAGGTAAACCCTAATCAAGCTGCTACATCTTTCACTGACCTGGTTAAGCAGGTAGCATGAACACAGATACTGAGAAAAATGGGTTCATACAAGCACGCCAACCTATGGTTGCCCAATTAATCAAGTTAACTCAATGGGATGTGTTTGTACAATATCTTAGCCTTTCCAGCCAGTTTAGCCTCTAGCCCGGGAATTTCTTGGTGGTCTCCCATCTACGTTTTAAGTAGATTTGGCACTGCTTAGCTTGTTGAGATCAGTCTAATTAACCAAATGATGCCACCTAGCTGGACATATACCTTAGAAGCCAAGGAAAAGGGAGAGTTCATTAAAACAAAGCAGTGAAAAGGGGGAATTACCATATTGACTGATTCTGAAATTATCTTTATTATCTGGCCCTCTTTACACAGTTTGGTTTGCTGTTAAGAATGGACAGTGGATTGCAAAAAGTAATAACAATGGAATTGTGCGTGGGCAGCGACCCTTATCTTAGGTGAGCTTAGCGGAAGTTGGAAAGACGTCTGCTGGCTGCAGAGGGATGGCTGTGAAATCCGCAACATCAGCTCTGTGGGTTTTTTATCTCGTGCTTTATGGAATGAGCTATCTCTCTGTGCCCTTTGCAGTGTTGACGGGGTGGATCCATTGATGGCTATTACGAAAACCAGGTAAGATGGTTGCCGGTATGTTGAAAAGAAGGTTATCTCCTTGCACGTCATTGTGTGTTGTGTGGGTTGACCTTGGAGGACACCAAGGTTGCAAGAGAAAACAAGATGAGTGAATGAGGGTATGGATGGAGGGGGGAAGGGGGGAACAAGAATGGGGCTGCCCAAGGGAAAACACAGATTCAAGGGTTCTTGCCACTTGGATTCCAAATGTTCTCCAGCCACAGGGGAGAACAACCACCTACTCAGGAATAAAGTTGCCACCAGGGTTGGTCTCATGTCCTTAGGTCTTCTTGGTGTGCCTGAAGATGGAGTTTGGGATGGACAGGGGACTTAGAGAGACCCACCCAGCCAAATGAGATGGTGGGAGACGTTGAGAGAATCAGCGTCTGGGAGGTTTAGCTTAGAGCAGTATTTCTCAGCCTCAATCACATGGGGCGGTAATGTGGACAGAGAGTTTTCCTCCTGTCTCATTTTCTTTGGGGGATCCACTGAAATGAATCAATCAATCCACATGGGGACTGATGAAATTCAGGATGGATAAAAGGACGGCTTTCTCTACAATGCATGTAAAAAAGGCAGGGTTACAAGGAATTTTCTGTCTCTCCTTGTCGCCGTCTAATGCTCCCCTAGAGTTTTGCAGCCCAGATACAGTAACCACAGGTTGGAGACGTAATACCACATCCCGCCTTCTAAGTCTGGAATAATCTGGATGGGGGGGGGGAGCGCTGATTGCAGAAACTGAACAGGATAGTACTGGCTGCTGGATCAGCTGGGAAGTTGAGCATCATGGAAGATGCCAGTTGCAAAGCCCTTCTGCGTCTTGCCCAGAAAATGGCACAGTGAGTCACCAGGAGTCGTGTGTGACTGGTGGGAGCTTGGCCATGTTAGTGGTGGTGGAAGAATTAATGCTCCCTCTCCCGCATTTCCCACCCTGCATCTGTGGTGAAACACCACTGCAAACTTCGTTGGAGACCCAACTCAGTGGCGATGCAGATAAACTTTGCTCTTGATCGGCTCAGGGGGAGAACTGGCTTATTGGGGTCAATACAACCCTCTTCTGAGCCCTGGTCTGTTTCAGCCAGGTGCCCCTGGGGAAAAGAGGCCCCAAGGCCAATGTCCATCTTCAAATGTCTCCACCTCCTCAGAATCAGTGATCTTGAACATGGAAGCTCCACGTAGCAAACTTGGTTAATAGCTCTTTACGGTTTTATCTGCCCTGGCTGAAGATGCCCATTTTAGAAATACTTACTGAAGTTAGATGAGATCCTGCGGCAAGGAGTTCTTTAAACCAGTGGATGAAAAATTGCTTTCTGTTGTCATCCCTTAGAGGTAAAGTTTGACTTCTGTTCCCTCATTATGGGGGTATGCGCATTTCTCTCATTGAGATGTTTCTTTGCCACTCCCTCTCTCTCTTAAAACAGGGTTCCTCAACCTCAGCAACTTTAGGACATGCTGGCTGGGGAATTCTGGGAGTTGAAGTCTACACGTCTTAAAGTTGCCAAGGTTGAGAAACACTGTCTTCGACTGCTGAAGTCTACAAAGATCAGGTTGAACATCCACCCAGATGTTACAAACAATGGCCAGCTAGGACCTTTTGAGAATCTCAGAAGTCATGCACCCAAGGTCTTCTATTGTCTGAAAGCAGACTGCCCCTGAAGATGGAGGTTCAGTTTGGCCTACAGCCCAACCTCTCCTGCCTAATTTTGCCTAACATTTTTAAAATACCCTCTGGGTTGACAGAAGGGGAGGAGCATAAGAACGCAAAGGCTGCATTGGCAGGACACCTTTACCCTGGGGTCCAGATTATCGTTGGGGTCTGCAAAGTGCACTGGATGGTGAGCGGACTACGTTGTCTGGGTTCTTGCAACACACCAAGCCACAAGGGGGAAAAAGGGGCAACATCAATTTGAACATTGATCTTGGAGCGGGACAAATGTGGGATGGACCCCAGTAGTGGGGGATATAATGTGTTTGTCTTCCCAGAAAGTGGGTTTCCCTGCCTTCTCTTTCCTTCATCCATAAAACATGGTGTGTGTTTGTGTGTGTGTGTTCTTGTGATCCTACTAGGACAAGCAGAACATCGTTCTGACTCCAAATAGGCACCACTCTGTTCTTCCCTGAGTGATGCATCAGTGCCCTGCTATCGATGAATGCCAGTGAGTCAGATTAGGCAAAGGGGCTTAAGTTAGAAAGCTGTTTTTGCTTCAAATTGTGCAATTAACCAAGAAGGACTTTCAGCCTGAACAGTTCCCCATTTGCCCGAGAACAGAAGCCACCGCAGCTGCCGATTTTGCGGGTCTCCCAGCTCCTTCGGCCGTTTTCCGTTTCTCTCCCCTCCTTGGCATCATCCAGATCTAACCCAGCAGCCCCTTTCAATTTGTTTAACCTAGTTTTATTTCTGACACTCTTTCCTAACCAAGCATCAGCCAGAAAAAAGAATGAATTGTCATTGCACAATCCTTGCAGCCTCAGCAAGCACGGGGATGCGTTGATTGGTTTTTGAGGTGCTGAAAGTCACTGTGGTTGAGGTTTTAATCGTCGTGTTGTGATTGTTTCTTTCCTGCATGACCAGTCGGGTGCAAATGTGGCTGGGTTCAGAGCTGTGTTTGTGGATTCAGACTCATCCCGATGGTTTCCCCCCGCTGAAAACGGTGACTCTCACATTTATGATGAGGTTAAATTCATAATGCTGAAGTTGCAATAATTATGTTGCTTGGGAAATGAGAAAGGACTAGACTTATTAGAGGAACAAGATGTTATGTCCTGCATCTGAGAAATAATGGGCATGCAATTTAGAAGCGATGCCTTATAATTATTAACAGAAGGAGCCTTGTTAAGGACATCTGCTTCCCTATGGTAGCTGATACGGAGTAACCTACATGCTTGGCTTAATCCAGGGTTACAACTACGCAGGTTGGCCTTGGTCTCACTGGGTCGGTCTTTTTCCTGGCAAGATTCACGAGAAGAATGGTTGCTGGTTCTCTTTGATACCTTTCTCTTCCTTTTCTTTTTCTTACTTTTTCTTACTTTGCATTTTCCCTTTAAAGATCCTTAATGAAAGGATCTATATAAAGGAAGAATGGTTGTCTGATGAATCAGGAGAAGTTTGAGGGGGACGGTGAAGTTGCTTATGTTACATATGTCCTAGGCAGGACCAGATGGAAAGAATGCCCTTCCATAAATATTCTCCTTTATGGTATAAAGCAGTGTTTCTCAACTGGGAGTCTGGGAGTTGAAGTCCACCCATCTTAAAGTGGCTGAGGTTGAGAAACATTGACTTAAATTATGCTGGAACATAAAAATGGAAGAGGACAATCACGCCCCGGGCTGTAGTGGATGTAATGGATCTTGCCTGGATCCAAGCTCAAAGCTTTTCCTAAACCTCTTCTGATATTTCAACAAATACATGAGGGCTAGAAACTTGCTTCAAAGGGCATGACTACTGATATTCCCATAAAGCTGCTTTTTGCATCCTATTGTTTTTCCCATGTCTTCTTTTCGAAGACGTAGCCACCATGGGAATCCATAGTGACAGGGAATGGTGGGAGTTGTGGTCCTAACAAATGTGAAAGGCAGAGTTGGGAAAAGATAGTGACGGTAACAGATTTGGGCTGCATTTTTTTTCAGTTGCCTACACTTTCCTGCCCTGTAGAATAATCCTGGTTAGGCCAGCATCTAGCCAACCTTGGCAGACCTGAGAGAAGGCTGAGGCTGGCTGGGCAGCCGAAAACTTATTCCGGAACAAGGCAGATGCCAGCCTCTTTGCAAAAGCAGGCCCCTTTCATTTCTTCCCGGGAGAACCAGGAGCCGGGTTGAGCTGGCAGGACGTGAGCTTTTGAGCACTGGCGATGTCTGTGGGAAAGGGCGCCCAGCGTTCCCCACTCAGCTCTGTGTCACTAATCCCGACAGCGAGCTCCGATTAACTTCCAAGGGCTGCGAGTTTTCTCTTTTCAAAAAAAGGAATTTTAGCAATGTGCAGGACAATGCAGTCTCTTTGTGCCCAATTACTTGCGGTGTTTTGCTTTTGGTTGCTGTTGGCGTCCATCTCTTCACCACCGAGGTTCTGGATGAGTGTAGATCCCAGGAGTATTGCACATAAAAACCATGCGGAGCTTGGATTGCACCGTCCTGGCTGCCATCTTGACTTTTTTGACCATACCCTGCAGATCCCTCTGCCATCAAGTACCTCTCTCCTCCCTGCTTCACTGCAGGTGTGATGTAGACATAAAAGGCTATTATGCACACAAACATAGCATGCTGAAGCCTCGCCTTCATCACGTGAGCCTCGCTCCATGTTCCTCTGTGGTCAAGGAGGCCTCATGGGACTGACAAAACAGGGCCGTGGCACATAAGGTTTCTCCCTCTTGGTTTGCTTTGAGGTGAATGCATGGAAGTAGCACTACTCCAAAGAAATGCCACCGTGATTTCTTTTAACAAAACACGTAAACAACGTATCCTGAGTCTGTGTCAGGACACTGCATATCCCTCTGAGTTGCTGCGGTGCTGGAATAGTCTTGTCAGCCCTTTGAGGTAGGCCAGGTCAGGAAACAGACCCTACAGGAACTACTTTATTGATCTAGGCCACTGTTTCTCAACTTTATCAACTTGAAGATGTGTGGACTTCAAATTCTGGAAGTTGAAGGCCACACATCTTCAAGTGGTCAAGGTTGAGAAACACTGATCTAGGCTATAATAACTGAATCTTGAAAGCCTGACAGTGTTTCTCCTTCCCTCCTCTTATACCCAAGAGAGTCAAGATGGGGCATCCTTGACTTTCTTTCTCACGCTGCCCCGTTTTCCCAGGCTGAGCTCCTGTTTGCAAAGAGTCTTCACATCTCTTCTCCAGGGTAATCTTGTGCTCCTTACAAGTATGTTGGCTTGCAAGGTAGTCTGTAGACTAGGGATTCTAGTTTGCATAGACTAATATGAGCATGTTTGGGTAAAAGTGGGCTTGGGCTGTGCTGGTGGCGCTCACCGGCTCAAATGTGCCTCAACCGATTGGCGTTGTGTCTCATCCTCTGCGAGGAGTGCTGCATGGAGCATGGGGGGGATGGAGGCTGGTAACCTGCCTCCACCTGTTCTCTCTGACTCAGAAGCATCTTTATAAAATTCTGGAAGGCCCTTATGAACTTTTTGCTGACATTTGGACAGAAACGACAACAATTTTTGGATTTCTGAATGGATAGGTGGGCGGGTTATGGGAAGAAGTGAATCACATATGTAATTTCATAGGGGATGGGGAAACATTAATTTGCCTGTACTGGTTGCGAGGAAGAAAAGGAGTGCTTCTTTTAATATTCTTTTTTTCTAAGTCTCTTCTTTTCTTTTTCTTTTCTTTTTCTGCACTTTGTATTTCCTTTCTTTCTATTCTTCTTTTTCTGATTACAGTTTGTATTATCTTTTAGCATTGTAAAACTCTTTAATAAAAAGTATTTTTTTTAAAAAAAAAGCATTCTGTGAAAGCCTTGATTAAGCAGAGTCACTTTACGTGAGATGGGCGACTATATAAATATGATAAATAAATAAAAAGTCACAGTGGGCAGTAGAGATCCGGATCCCTGGGCTCAAGCCATCTGGAAGAATTCAACTTGCAATGTGTGAATGAATGAATGGAAATCAAAATTAATCCACTGTGCCTTCGTGAAACTAGGGCAGTGTTTCTCACGCTTGCCAGCTTTCAGATATGTGGACTTCAACTCCCAGAATTCTGGCTGGGGAATTCTGGGAGTTGAAGTCCACACCTCTTCAAGTGGCCAAGGGGAAGTAGGGGAAAGGAGAAGGATTTAACAGAGGTGACTGAAGGTGGCTTGTCTTGCGGAGTTGATGAATGCATGTAGAGAGGAGAAGGCGTAGGTTGCTCCTGAATGAAAGGGCTAAAACGTATGTCAGAAACTGCAATGGGGGCCAGGTAGGCTGGGTATGAAAGGAAGAATCTCTAGGCTGGTGAGTCTTGCGTATTAGGGCCCAAGGAGTGGGGATGATGAAAGAAACAGAGAAAAACTGTGCAAGATGCTGAATGAATGTGATCCTGGGGGGAAACATCTGTGAGGTGACCTGAATGGATAGGTGGAAGCAGTGCTTCTCAACCATGGCCACTTGAAGATGTGTGGACTTCAACTCCCAGAATTCCCCAGCCAGCCATGCTGGCTGGGGGATTCTGGGAGTTGAAGTCCACACATCTTCAAGTGGCCAAGGTTGAGAAGCACTGGGTGGAAGCCAGGTGATGAAGCTGCAGGAAAAAGTGCCTGGGCCATTTGAAGGCCCAAGTATGAGTGAGACTGGTGAACATCTGCTTGGGAAAACGTATGTTTCAAAAAGGTGGTTTAAACCACAGGGCACCAATACTTACATATGGGAAAAGAATCCATAAATCTAAAGGCAGCATTGATGTCATTGTTTACGACGAAAGATGCAGAGAATGAACCAAGGTGCTGAGGGACTGTGGATGCGGTCAAGATCATCATGTGGCAGGGTCAAGAGCACGGCTTGGAAAAATGGACGTGGGGAAAAAGGAGGACAGTTCAAAGAAATTGGAGCGAGAGGATAGGAGTGAAAGGAGTGGAAAATGGGAATGCCGTGGGGGAAAAAAGTCTCCCAACAGAATTAATGGGTGGTGGATGTCAGAAAAGTAGACGCGGAAAGTCCATGGAAGGGAGCGAAAGGAATGGCGTGACACAGACGCGTGTCGTGTTACGCTCACAGGAAGGATGAAACAGGATACTTGGTGCAGCTTTAAAAAGGCCGTGAATGAGGAAAAAAATCATGCAAAGAACGTAATAAGAATCCGTCAAGATGAAGAGAGGCAAAGAATGGGCAGAGCGATTTTGCGGAAAGCAAAAGGGCTAAGTCTGTAGGTGCTGACGGTGGAACGGGAGGAATGTTGAACAGGATGTGGTTCAATAGTCGATGTGCCACTTTCCATCTCTTTCTATATCATTCTTGTAGCCTGTCATTTTTAAATCCACTTTCAAATCAGTCTCAGTTTTGCTCAGTAAAGTTTGTGCCTCTTTCATAGCATCTTTTAAACACAGTCTATCTATAGAGGCCGAAACTCTTAAAATTCATTGTTCAAAAACATCCTTCATTATGTCCAATGTTAAAGTATTTTGCTCCAGTCTGTATTAGCAAGTCAAATTTAATATATATAAAGATTTTAAAACAACAGCATTTTCCCATGGGAAGGATTCTTATCATTAATTTCAAAATCTTATTTGAAATCCATCTGGACCCCTAGTCTGTTTGTAACTTTCCGAAAGCAATGTTTTAATCACCCTTTTGCTGGTTTTTGCGGACCATTTGCCTGCAAGCAAGGACCAGTGGGACCACAAAACAGACAAAGTAATGAAGAAGCTAAAGTGCTCTGGGACTTTGGAATTCAAACACACAAGCACCTGCCACACAACACCCCAGACTTAACAACTGTTGATAAGAAAGACAAAAAAGTCTGGGTAGTGGACACTGAAATAGCTGGAGACAGCAGAATAGAAGAGAAAGAGCTGGAGACAATCACAAAATAGGAAGATCTGCAAATAGAAGTGGAATGACTGTGGCAAAAGAAAGCAAAGATAGCACCAATAATTATAGGCGCCTTAGGTGCAATCCCAAAACATCTGGAGCACCCCTTGAAGACCATCAGCACTGACAAAATCACCACCAGTCCATTGCAAAAGGTGGCTTTACTTGGAACAGCTTCCATCCTGCGACGATGCCTTTCACACCACCAAACAACCACATCTGGCTATCCCAGGTCCTTGGGAAGGACTCAATAGGTGGATAAAAATGCCAAATCCAGTCTAAACATCTGGCTGACTGTGTGACCAACCATAACAATATATTAAGCTTGTATGCTGTCCAGCTGGCAACAACTTTGGGCAGTTCACAACAATCAAAGAAATAAATAAATTACAATCAAATCACTAAAACATAAAAGGTAAAGATAAAAGATGGCAAACACGAAGCAGCAAGAATGAATGCAAAACTCCAGAGAGATTAGTTCATCAGCTATTCCTGGGAAGGTGTTGGGCAGCACTCTGGCCAAGAGGTGACCCAGGGCAAAATTTTGGAAGTCCGCTGTCCTTTTATGCCCAGCAGGAGATGCAGACCTGATTTTTGCTCTTCAGCGGATCGTTGAGGATTGTACACATTTGAATTTATGGTATGTGTTTTGATTCAGGGCAAGGATATGAAAAACTGGAGAGGTTGAATGCACAGGTGTGAAGGTTGGTGGCTGAATGCAGTAAAAGGGGTGTATGATGGACATCAACCCAAATTATTGGCAGCAACTGTAATAATTGGCAGAACAAGGATCTGAACATGAAGGTAATCTTTTTGCCAAGGAGAATGGAATGAATGTTTGCAATGTATAGTTACTGTGAAAAAGTAGAGAAAGGAGAGGAAGTTTTGTATCTTCATAGAATGTTTACTGGGGTGTCTGCAAAGGGCTCAAAAAAGTCAAAATGGTGGCCACAGTCATGCAGTTGAAGCCCTGCCTCTTTTTATGGGCATCCCTGGCCACCTTCTCTGTAGCTTCCTTTCATGTCCTTGAGCATGGCTATCAGGTCTCCGCTCTGTCTTGTCTTCTCCAGAATGAACATCCCAAGTTGCTTTGCCCTGTCTTCATAGGCAAATCCAATTCATGGGGGTCCTGGGGATCCATGGGTCTTGGCCTTGATGCAGTGGGGCTGCCTCTGAAGGCCATTGCTGGGAGACCAGTGGGCTTCCTTGGGCAGTTAGTGGGCCACTGTGAGAACAAGCTGCTGGGCCAGATGGGCCAGAGGTCCAATCCAGCAGGCACAGCTTATGGTCTTATGTCCTGAAGCTCTTGTATCTTCCATTCTCCCCCACACAATTCCAGCCAGCAGTCCACCATCTATAGAGAACTGTGTAGTCTGATGTTAAGAGAGGAAGCAGCAGTCTGGGCTAGCTGAATGGCTCTCAGTCTGTGGGACTCAGAAATAGTTTTGATGGGACACAGCAGGGTAAATAACATCTATATAACACCTCTGTTACGCAAGCTGCATTGGTTGCCAGTTTGCTTCCAGGTCCAATTCAAGGTGTTGGTTATCACTTTGAAAGCCCTTCATGGAACAGGACCAGGTTATCAGAGGAGCCGTCTCACCCCCGTTATATCTGCCCGCCCCACTCAGTCTGGCAGAAGGGGCATGTTGTGGACCCCACCAGTCAAGGAATTCCGGCTGGCAGGGTCTAGGCAGAGGGCCTTTTCTGCTGTGGCCCCCGCCCTGTGGAACAACTTACCACCCGAGGTGCGGTGCGCCCGCACTCTCGTGGCCTTCAGGGAGAGTATGAAATCTTGGCTATGCCAGGTGGCCTGGGGACTGGATGGGGGCTCGCATTGCTGGACATGGCTCATGGGGTAATTGACTCTACCCCCATCATCTTGAATTTTAGTCTTTTTATGTATATAGTCTTTTTATATAGTGTGTGTGTGTGTGTAATTTAATGTGGATATTTATATTTTTAACTGTTTTCGATGTTTGATTTTAATTGTGAGCCACCCAGAGTCACCCTCTGGGGGAGATGGGGGGGCATATAAATTTAATAAATAATTGAAACACGAACCCTTTAAAGCTTTCTGTAAATAATCAATATTGCAAGAGAATGCCTGTAAACTTATATGTGTATTTATAGAACAGTTTATAGCCTTGTTTCTCAACCTTGGCAACTTTAAGATGTGGGGACTTCAACTCACAGAATTCCCTAGCAGCCAGATCCAGAAGTGGTAGCCTATGAAATGCCTTTACTGTTTGGATTCAATAGACAGAATATACTATGGAGATGGTTGGCGAGTTTGTCCAAGATGCATCTTTATATTTGAACTTTGGACCAGAGAAAACATTGCAGAGTGCCTTCATTTGCACATGTACACAGATACCCATGCCGCGTTTCTCATGCAGATCTCTACTTCCAGAGAATCAGTTGTTAACTGCAATGGCACCATGGATTTTAAAAACCAGTAGATACTTTGACATGTCACTACATTATAATGTAATAAAATAACTTGCAGTTCTGGCTGGCAGGTTGGAATTGGCTCCTCAAAAGAGGTATTTTGTCTCCTTGAAGCTATCATTTCAACAAGTTTGACTGGGCTTTCTGTCCCCCTCCGTGTCTATCCTTCAGTGGAAGGCTGGTGACACCAGCAAAGGAGAACCTTGCAAGGTATCTGTTGAGGTCCAGAGTCCAAAAAGTGCCACCTTATTCATTCCAGGAGCTGATGGACATAGCAGCAACACTACATTCAGCTGCTCTTTACAATTGACCAAGAACCTCTATTGAGACCATGTATTCAGCCCATGGCTCAGATGTTCCTCAGGCCTGATACAGAATACCGTAGAAGCATTAATTGTTGGTTGCACTGGTGATGTTACTGTCCTGGTAATGAAACATCTTCAAGAAGAAAATCAAGCTCAGAGAACGCAAGAACTCAACAATTCAACCATGAGCTACATCTATTCTCTGCTATTGCAAAGCATTAATTATCTGAAGCTGGACAGGTCTACCCAGATGTTTTTGATCTTGAAGTCCCAAGGAAGTCACAATTTCCTTTCCATCTATGCTATGGAGAAATATCTCCCAGAGGAGTTCTCTTGGGATCTCATTCTAGAGATGATGTCAGAGGAAGGAGAGAGGCTCTGAATAAATTTAGCAAGGCAGGAGAAGATAGCAAGGGTTCCAGATAAGCTCTACAAGTAATTTTAAGTTTTACGTCATTTCAAGGTCAGAATTTGGAAATCTGAAACACAAGAGCTTCTGGTCTTTGGGAAGTGACTTCCTTTATCCACCTACTGGATTATGAATGCAACATGACACCTTAATTAGTGATCTTATCTTCTAGGCTAGTGATATAACTCACCTTCTGAAAGTTTTCCAGAAAGTGAGGTTTCAACAGATCCAGGAAAAGAGGAGAATCATCAACAAAGGTTAGATATGACCAAGAATTCCAGCAGAAAAACTTTTTTTTTCCCTACTGGACTACATTATTGGAGAACACCTATCCCATCCTAAACTTCAGAGATCTTTTAAAAGCCCAATATGAAGTTCACAGGGTAATAGTAGCTTGCTATAAATTTTGTTAGAAATATAGATACGCTGGGCATCTCACCAAGCCAAGAGATACTTAACATGCGTATTTTTCATGAGATGAGCAGTATCTAAATTTGAAAAACAAACCAACAAACAAATAAATAAATTTCTCTAGAAAGAAGTTCCACAGAATTCTTCAGAGTTATATCTGAGTGAGCATACATGTATGTACATCTCTTTGGAAATAAAATCCATTGATCTCAGTGGGTTGTAGTTCAGAAGAAGCACGTGTTAGGCTAGATTGCATAGTTTCTTGGATTAATCATAAGTGATAATCTGAAACAGCATACCTCAATCTAAGGTTAGTTAGATTGCTAAATATTTGACAGGGTCTTGGTCCCCCTTATTCCTTCACTATCATTTAGCAAAAATATACCTTACCTGTAAAACTGCCCTCTGTGGCAGAGGATTGGTTAACTACTAAGGCAGGGATATCTGTCAAAAAAGTCAAGATGGTGGCCGTGTTGATTCTATGGTCATAGCCACCGTCTTGACACTTCTGTCCCATGGATGCGTTGTGCTAATGAATCATTTTTAAAAAGGTGTGATCTATAGCGATCAGAACATTAAGGACAACTACTGTAGTTTGTCCTGAGCAAATCATTGTTATCAACCATAAATTGCTGAGCAGATAAGAGGAACATCTCTTGCTGAGAAAGAATTTGCCTGGCTTCTGGAAACTCCTGTCTTGCTAATTTACTGGAGTTATTTAAGAGCATCAAGAAATATATCTTCAAAGAGCTTATCTGTTAGATACGGTAGATGTTCTTTAATTTCTAAAAGCTTTTGACAAGATCTCTCACCGAAGGTGCTTGAATAAATTTAACAGTTATGGAAGAAATGAAAATTCCAGCTGGGTGAATGGACCCCAAATGTACCCCTTTATTTCATTAAATATATCTAAGCTATCTTGGTTTAACATATCAGTGAAAATGATGGGCAAGAACATTTAGCTATCCTTCAATGTATACTATAGTGATAGAGACTGGTCTGATGGAGTTACTGTATTATCCAGGGGAAAAAAATCATTGTGGTATGGTAGCTAGCTCTAATCTGTGGTTTGCTTAAGGCTTAGTGAGATGGGTGAACCCAGGTACGGTGGCTTCTTCAGCAAACCTTGGTTTAAAAACAGAAGTTTAAGATTTTGAGGCCGCCATGCTGCCGTGAGGAGAGAGGCAAATTGACTTCAGTAGGAGTAGCTTTCCAGTAAGCCAGATTGCAACTGCAGTTTCTGCTTCTCCAATTCTGAGAGGGCTGAGATCATCCAAATCTGTTTCAGCCGGTGCTAGCTGGCCCTTTAGATCTCAGCCTCTCGTATTTTGCAGGCCTTTCTGAGGCAACTGTATGAGCACCCCTGCTGAGTCATATGGCAGTGTACGGACTATTCAAGCTAAGCAAAACTTGTGCAACTCTAGAGCTGCAGGGCACTAGAGTGGGTGACGGATCGTGTGGTTTTCCTGCTTGTTTCTAGTGGTATTAATCAGAACAACACCTTTCGTTGTGTCAGACTCTAATTTGAGCTAAAGTTGAATGAGTCCAAGACCAAGAAGAGAAGGTCCACAGATGTTCAGATGGTGCTGAGTCAGACGTAAATGGTAGGGTTTCTCCAAGCAGCCTTCTGAAAAGTAGATGTAACATGTAGTTTTCCCAGTCTTTGATTCATACGTGACTCTTCAGCTGCTCTCTCAGATGCAACCACCCACGTTTTAGCCAATGACTACTGTTGGAGGGCACTTGAGAAGTTTGCCTAGGGGTGTCCACAGGTGAGGTCAAAAAAGGCAAGTTGGTGGCTGTGGCCATGCAATCCAAAATCTGCCCCTTTTAATGTGCTTTGTAAAAAGGATGGGGCTTTGATTGCATGGTTCTGGTTGCCATCTTGACTTTACCCCTCCTGTGATGTCTACCGAAGTCTACCAATCCCCCCTCCCCCAAATCATGTTCTCCAAAGGATACAATTGGTTTACAGACTTATGAGCCATGCAGAAAGGGTGGATAGGTGGAGATGTGTCATTTGCGTGAAGATATCATGGTATACACAACATGAGATCAGACACCCGAGGCCCCAAACTATCAACACTGCCACATAATAAGGTGGTGGCCACTAGGATCAAAAGAGGCTTTGGGAAATCCATGGAAGATCCTTCTTTACTACAATCCAGAAGGGTGGGAAGATAGAACCTCCATGTTCAGATACAAGGTATCTTGGAACACAAGGCGCTACAACCAAACAACAGGACCATGCTGATTTTGCACTGCTGCCAAGCTCCCTAGTGCTGGTGTGCTGGCAATTCCAGGGGACCAGAGGTGAAAATGCTGATAAGCTCCAGCAGTTAAGGGGGCCTTCCCACCCATGATAGATGTCAGGATGATGTGGAGCTTGACATGCTTGACACTAGGATGGTTGTTCACCCCAGTTCAATTCGCTGTTGGGGGGTTTGATACAACTGGTCAGCTTTACGTCTTCTGGATTTTGCATAATTGTGACCAAGCTGTGGTTCTTGGGCTAAATCAGTGTTTTTCAAGCTCATCAACTTTAAGATGTGTGGACTTCAACTCCCAGAATCCCCAGCCAGTCATGAAATAGCTGTGATTGAGAAGTACTGGGCTAAATTGATCCTTAATTCCTCAGAACCATGAAGCCTCTTTTCCTGCAGAATTGTTGGCAATCGCTTTCCTCTTTGCGGCATTCAAGGGCCAGATACCAACATGAGAAATCCACCTCTCAACCTTAATACAGGCATCTTTTCTCATCAATTGCCTTGCTCAATGAGCAGTTTCTCACCAGCCATAGAGAATCTCTGAAGACTGGGGACATGCCATCTCCTACTACAGAAAATGGAGATATTTTGAGATATCTCAATATCTATGAACTAAAAAAAAAAGAGAAGAGTTCCCATTGTTAAGCTTCGTTTCTCAACTTTTTCCATCCAACTCCGTGGAAATTATTCTTTCTGTTTCTCTAACATTTAAAAATAGCTAATAGAACGTATCCTTTAGTGCTTTGTGCCTTTAACTTGTTCAGGAAAAGGAGGCTCATGTGCGCTCTGGAAATTAAGCCACGGCCCCCTGCCACTTTTCCCATCTCCGTAAGTTCATCTGAAGGGTTGGCTGCATTCAGACATTTGGACGGAAGGGCAGCAGATAGGACTGCATTTAGCCCTACCACCCCACTATTTATTGAAACTGTGAAAGGGGCAGGAGGAGCGTACAGGGAGATCAAAAAAGTCAAGATGATGGCTATGATGCATGCAAAAAAGGGATGGCACTTCGCTTGCGTGGTCATGACCACCACCTTGACTTTTTGGACCTCCTTTGGGGATGCCTCTGGAAAGAGATCACTGACAAAAGCACCTGCTAGAATTCAGGCAGGGAAAGAAGTCCCTTAAAAGTCTGGGCTGAGTGAATCAATCCGGAACCAGGAATTCCAGATGGAGATCCATCTGCTTGTTCTCCTCACCATGGAGAACTCTTTTCTTCAGTCCTCTGAGAAGCAGAAACTGCAGCCTCAAGACCGCCAGGAATCAAGGTGACTGGACTACAACTCCCAGCATCCTTCACAACCCACCATATTTTGGGTTTGGGACTGCTGGGAGTTTTAGTTGTGCAATGTCAAGAGGGCATCAGGTAGGTTTGCCCCATTCTGTAGAGTCAGAGACACCAGGGAGTCAGCGGAGGGCTAAAGCCCGGGGTCAAGAGGGTGGGTGGTTCCACACACAGGCCAACCATTGTGCGGTTGGGTTGCATTCAGTGCCCTGTGAAGGGCTTTGTGTTATTGTGAACTCAGCTGTCATAGTTTGTAAACCATGGTCAATGGCTCTGTGGTACGGAAGAACTCAGCCATCATAGTTTGTAAATCAGAACTGATGACTTTGTGCTATGGGTGAACTCAGGCATTGTGGCTTGTAAACTGGTTTATGGAGGTATGAATGAGGTGTGGACTGAGGCCCATCTATGACTTCCAAGCAAATCTTCTTTTACACCCTGAGGTTTGAGGGGGGGGGAGGGTGAGAGTGAACACAGGTGCCTCAAGTCTTGCAGAGAGATTGTTCCCCACATCTTGTGGAGATGTCTGTTCCACCTTTTAAAACTCTTCTGCCCCCCCTCCCCCAAAAACTCCTCCAGATCCACTCTTGCTCTGCTTGCAGAGCTGTTCCATCTCTTGACCACTCAGAGCCTCTTTGCAAGCCCAAGCCCCACACCATCTCCCCTAAAACCCGGCAAAGGCAGTCTGTGCACACTCAAGGGAATGATTTCCAAAGAGACTCGGGTCATAACCCATAGAAAACATTGGTGGGGGGTTTGTTTCTCCTCCTGGCCAAGAAATCTCTTCCTGGTCTCGATCTTCACATCAGATCAGCCAACCTAACAGCCCTGTGCTTTGATCCTCAGGGAGCAGAAGGCGGTGCCTGGAGCGACGGGACGGTGGGGGCTGATGCTCCTCCAGGCACGCTGGGACGTTTCTCCTGGGAAAAAGAGGAAAGCCAAGGGGCTCTTTCCCCTGGCATGGAGCATCTTTTTCCTGGCTCCATGCCCCTTCTAGCAGTCTAGGGAGGAGTGGAATCAAATTTGGCCCCAGCCCAAACCCCCTGCTTGAACTGGGCAGTGTCTTCAGGGCGTGTGGGAGTAACTCTGCTGAGGAGAAGAAGAGAAGGAAAGGAACGAAGAAAACCACACACTCAGTCTAATGCTGTCAAGTGGGTGTGTCGGGGTGAGGGTGTGCGCAGCAGCCACGGCCACGGCAAGTTGCACTTGAAGAGGGGCGGAGAAGGATCCAAGGGCGGATCTAGGGTCCCTCTACCTGCTTATAAGCTGGGGCAAGTCTGGATTCTGGCATGAGCCCCAGAGAGCTGCGGCTGCCGGGTTCAGACAGAGGCATCTTCTCGCCACCCACCACACCCGCCTTGTGAGCTCCCGGTGCCATGGGGAGGCAGAGAGAAGTGCTGACGGTCCTTGGACAGAGGCTGAGGATCAGGAATAAGCTCCTCCAGCAGGCTCTGGCTGAATGCCTGGGCACGCTGATCTTGGTGGTACGTACGTGGACGGGGGACCCAGTGGGGAGGAAGAGGAGGAGGAAGGCTTTTACTCTCTGGCACAATTAAGTGCCCTGCCGGAGCATGGCAGGAATACCATGGGGTAGAATAATTCACTGGATGATTTTGTATTTTCTGCAGCCCACCCCAAGGCTGGGTTTGCACACCGGGCTCCAGCAAGATCTGTTGGCTCTGTTTGCACAAGGCAAGAACCTTGGTTAATGTTAATGTTAATGTCGGTTGGTTTACATCCAGCCTTTTGGTTGATTTTGGGGGAAGGTAGGACCCAACCTAGGGGCCTCGGAAATGGGCTTACTTAGGGGCCAGGCTCACCCTGTTGTGTGAATGGAACCAGTTCCTGAAAAGCTGGCAGGAAATTCTCGGCTGCTGAAATGAAAGCGCTGGCAAAGGTAACATTTCCTTCCTAACTATGCCCAGGATGGTAGGAAGAATTAAAAAGGCTTTCTCAAACTGGCTATTTGGAACAGCGCTCAAGTAAATGGTGTTGAAGCGCTCTGCATAATTGGAAAGTTTGTACATTTGGTCCCGAAAAGCTTGAATTTCTTGAAAGTGCCCCTCCAACCTCTTCCAGAATTCAGATGGGGAATGCTCTGTATAGATAATATGTAGAGCAACATTGCAATGATTTATATCAACAATCTTGTCCTGGATAAATTTTATAGATCCAGTCCCATTTCATAGATGAAGAACTACTGCCAGATGTTTGAACGGCACAGGACTCTTTAAAGGAGAAAGTGCTCCCTGTTTGAAAGCGTGCCGGTTGCCTTCATGGGGGTTTCAGGACTGGCCACCAGCTCCCTCTGAGCAGAAGCTTGTAGAATGGGTGGAACAGCCCCAAGGGCCTCACCCAAGTTCCCAGTAAACTCACCTGCAGTTTGAGCCCAGACCTAAATTCCTCATGGTCCATGCGTGTGTTTCCTCCTTTTTCCAAAATGTACGGGTCAGCCTTAGTGAAACATGGGGAAAATGTCCCCTGGCATCTTTTACATTTCATGAAAAAGGGAAAAACCGGACTACCAGAATTGGCAAAGAAAACTTCAATCAGGCTTGGAACGGAGAGGGTTTTAATTCTGAAACTATCTTTGAAGAGGGTAAACTATTCAGGCTTCCAGCTGATTTTGATGGTAATGAAGGATGGGGTGCCTCTAAGGGGCCCAGCTTGGGCACCACACGGAATTGGCATGGCTGGATTTTCGTTGTGGACATGGACAGATAGGGAGTGGGACGCTGATTTAGGAAAAAGGTCAATACCATCACCGGGAGAGGTGATTCACATTCCTCCATTCAACCAGAACGTTTAAAATCACCCTGTCTTGTAATTGGTGGCAAAGGTTGGCCTGGAATGAGCACCAGGCTGATTTAAATGGTTCACAGCACAGCAGCAAAGCATCTGTTTAGCGGACCCCAAATCCAAGCATCTTGTACAGGAATCCATGGCCATCAGCAAATAGTCCTTTTAGGGTTCTGCCCGTGGCATTTTGGCACGGGAGACAGAAGATTGAAACATGTTGGCCACACCTGTGCATTCATGCGCTGATTTCACCCAGGACATAATCTCCTGTTGAAGCTCTACTGGAATGCTTGGCTACTTGGAGAATTCAGTGGTCCCCTTAACTCAGTGCTTCTCAACTTTAGCAACTTTAAGATGAGTGGACTTCAACTCCCAGAATTCCCCAGCCAGCCCACTCATCTCAAAGTTGCCAAGGTTGAGAAACACTGCTATATAGAGAAGAGAGAGAGAGAGAAGAAAATCAGGCTGCAATAAAAATGCAGCCCTATTATCATAAAACAGCAGACCATAAAATCATGAACGCGATGGTTCTTAAAATAAAAAGAGGGAACCAGCCAAGGGGAAGATGGGGCCCTCCATGAAAGCTGCTTTGTCTTTGGTTGGTAGATCTGCAAGATTTTGTACTACTTCTTCCCTATTTATCTTATCCCAATTCCCTTACGGACGCTGTGGCTGAACAGGTGCCCGATGCTACTTCCATTTGGCAGTAGCTCAGCTGTGGCCCAACAAATGACTATTGTCCTCTACTAAGTCACACATATCATGCAGCTCTTCCATGGCAGGGTTCATGTGACATCTCTTCGTGGTTAACTATAGTTTGCTGAATTAATCCTGTTGGCTCAATTCACAGAATACGATGTCTGCAAACTTGTCAGCCAAGTTTTGAGCCTACTCTGTGGGCCAAACTCAACCCCTCTTTCTGTAGCAAAGGACATTAGAATCGGTGAGAACATTATAGGGTCTTGTTCCCCCCACCGTATAATTTGGTGATGAGGGAAGGGTGATTCTATGTTTAAAAAAAACCAACCTGTTCTGGGAACAGCCTTTGAGTGAGGTCAATGATGTTTGCACACAAGAATGGTTTGAGTCCTTTTTCCCAGTGTTTGCCTCTTTTCCCTCTGTTCTCCAGTCAGCTCCGTAGCTCACATGGATAAGAATGTGGGGAAGGGGTGTCTCCTCTCCTATTCAAGGAGCTGCTGAGATGTTTGCAAAAGGCGAGAAAGTATTGCAACGAGGAAATACTGTAGCAGAGGGATTAACCCTCTCTGCACTGACTTTGCCCAGCTGTCCCAGCCAAGCCAGCGTGCACAGATACACCTCCGTAAAGCATTGCTTCTCCCCCCGCCCCACCCTGCCCAATGGGGATAGCCATTCCTGGAAATTAATGGAGCTGAAGCACAATGGGCAGTGTGGAAGTATCATCTGAATCCCATTTAGGGCTGCAAGCAGAAATATGACGTTTCAGAATTGCCAAGTGGTCATATTTAGGAACGACCAGCAGCTTGTTTTTGCAGCAGAACCTGCTTTTCTTTTAGTAGAATCGATGGCAAACCCACATCTGGCCGTTTCCTTTCAGTAAGCGTGTGCTTCTGCAAGCCTAAAGGTGTGCGCAGAACTGGGTGATGCTTTGATTCAAAAAACGATTCAACCAAATCGCTGAATCTTCAGATCAAATCTCTGGATCTCCAGATTTGACAGGTTGATTTTGAATCATTTCAGCAATGCAAGGGGCTGCCAATGGGAAACTTCAGAAGCTGAATCATAGATTTTGGGGTGGGGTGGGGTGGGGTGGGGTGGGGGGGTTGGTGAGAGACAGCTCTGGAGGTTTAAGCTATCTTCCCATGTGCTGGAAGAGTTGTCACCAAGCTCCGATGAATCTCTCATTCGAAACCTGGTGAGAGATTCCCAGCCGTTACTATACATGCTTCTGCCATTAGATCACACTGATCTTGTTGTTACCGTAGTTGTCCTGAGCTGAGTTCTCCCTGGATAATTAACTGGCAATCTGACAAACAAAGTAATATTTGCCCAGCAACAGTAGTAATAAAATTATCTCCTATCTACCCCAGGGCTAAATTCCTAAAGGGTAACAGGGCTAGTCCGTGCGTTGCAGCAAAGTGTCTTAGTCACTCCTGACGTCTCCCTGGACGTTCTTCGTGCAGCCCTCAGCGCCTCCTCCTTACTCCTGCATGGGGCACCAAATGCTGTTTGCGCTCCTTTGGGTCTTGGGCTAGTTCAGTTCTGTGGTCTTTATGGGCCTGTGCAGATTCTTGATGCTAAGGCATCCATTCATTATACTCTCGGCAAACTTACCTTTTCATGTTTTTAAGAAGATTGGAGAACGTGCAGGAGAACCTGGGGAGTAAGAGAGTTAAACGAGATAGGTCCTTTAGAGTTTGATACTCGATGGGGATGTTGGGCTGCAAGGAGACAGTTGAGGGAAGAAAAAGAAGAAAGGATAAAGAGATGTTTTTAAAGTAAGCATGGAAAGAGAGAAGAGGCTATGTTTGTCCAGGTCTGAATAGCAGAAAAAAAGAAAGAACAGGAGATACTCTTGGAGAAGAGTCTAAAACAGTGGTTCTCAATCTTAGCAACTTTAAGATGTTTGGATTTCAACTCCCAGAATTCCCCAGCCAGCCATGCTGGCTGGGGAATTCTGGGAGTTGAAGTCCATACATCTTAAAGTTGCTGAGATTGAGAACCACTGGTCTAAAAGAACAACCTCTAAGTTGTGGTGAGAGAAAGAAAGAAAGAAAGAAAGAAAGAAAGAAAGAAAGAAAGAAAGAAAGAAAGAAAGAAAGAAAGAAAGAAAGAATCTATGCATAAAAGAACAAGAAGTGTAATTTGCAGCAAGGAAGGACAGGGAGAATAGTTTATTAAAAGTGCCAAAGTAGAGGAGAATCAGCAGAGATATCAAAATGTCTTGAACGTTTCAGTCAACAGCAACAATGGTGGCTTAAGCCAGAGAAGGCTTTAAAAGAGTTAATGAATTGGGAGAAGATTAGGGTTGCAATTTTAATCAACTGGTTGACTGAATAAATAAATAAAAACATTATTCAGCTGAAAAGATTTTGCAATTAGTTGGGCAGAACATATTTTTGTTAATGAAACGTATGCTTAAAAATATTAAAAAGAGGCGTTCTCCTGTTGCTCTCTCGTCCAGAAGAGCATCGTCAGTGATCAATTAATGGACTCAAGGAACCTTAGCTCTTTTTGAAAAGCTCAGCCGGGATGGCCCTGGTTAGTAGTTGGATAGGAGACAACCAGGAAAGCTCAGGGCTAGACTGGGAAGCTGAAAAGCATCTCAGCCCTTCAAAATGGCTGCTAAGAAAACCACATGGACATACTTGACTTGAAAGAGAGTTTACCTTTTTAAGTTAAAAAAAGGACTGCAGTCTAACATTGCTTCTGAGTAGACTCAGAAGCGAGCTGTGCCAAATCCATTAGGACTTACTTTCCTGTAAGCTTGCACAATACCTTTGTATAATAAGGCCTCAGGTCCTCACTGCATTTATTTGGGAGAGACCAAATGGCAGACTTCTTCCTGAGCGCGTCTGCCTGTGTGTGTACCGTGTTGTGTTGGAAAACATAGGAACATGAAACCCGAGTGAGAACCTGCTTTCCTTGTCAAACCCTACATGCCTGGAGCAATTCTCCTGTCTCTAGAAATATTTCAACAGTGCCAACTTTAATTAATGAAGCTGCACAAGGGAAGATCCCTATCACATCTCAATGAGAACAAAAGAAACTCTTGAAAGCTTGAAAGAAAGCAGATTTTCTGGGGGGACCCTTACGTTTGACTTAAAAGGGCTCCCCTCTCCCCAACCATCCTTTCTGAACAGGGGAGATGAAGCCAATTAACAGCTTTAATGAATTCGGTAGAGTTACAATAGAGAAAGATTAATTTTGGCAGGAACCAGCTGGGTTTCAACATTATCTATCCCAAAGGCAGGGAACACAAACAGTGCCTTGCAGGTGCTTTGCCGGCTCCCCACTGCACCCCCTAGGCGGGGTGGGGCAGCTGTTGGAAGGGGAGATGGAAAGAAGATGATTTAATGTTGTGTGGCAAGCAAAGCAAGCCTCATGGGGTTCGTGCAGATGGATGCCCCCCCCCACCTTCCTTGTCTCTTATTGTGGTTATTATTTCAAAGGAAGGCGTTGCCAGGATGAGTGCAATCTGAATCAGGACAAGGGTGGGACCGAGGGTGGCTTTATCACTTGGCCCAGCAAGCCCTGATCGTGATCTTGCTTCCTTTGGGTGGCTACTGAGCAACAACTGGCTGGCCTTGATGTGCGGAGGGCGGGCTGGAGAATCCGGATCGGGTTGGGCTAAAGCCCTGGAGGCTGTCTGCTGGGATCGCGACCCAGAGTCTTCCTTTTCTAGAACTATTTTACGTACATTATACCTATATTGAGGGTTGGTCCCTTGATGTGAAAAGCTAGAAGGTCAAACGAGATGTCTCTTTGAAGATGTGGGATTATCTCAATGATTATCTTTCACCGAAGGGTAGCCTCAAGAGGCTGCAGGTAGCCCTCCAAACTTAGCCCACCTTAAAAAGGCAAGGGAGGTTGAGCTGATTAGGACTTCCATAGCAGACTTCCAGGAAACTTCAAGGCTGTGGACTACCCAGTGAAGTTTAGAAGCAAAACTTTTTGGAATAGGGATGGGGTGTCTGCAGGGCATGGTCAAAAAAAGACAAGATGAAAAGGCCAGAGCTTCAATCACACCGTCATGGCCATCATCTTCACTCTTTTGACCACCCCCTGCAGACACCCCTGTTTTGGAAGAAGACAATGTCAAGCCACTTGGGTCTACTTGCCAGGAAGGCCACATGGATGTGGCCAGGAATTGAACTCGACTTGAGTTTTATCTTCAGTAGTTATGATTGTGGGCAGAAGAGTAGCAGAGGTGCTTCGTTTGAGATGAGACCTTTTCCCATCATTTATGGTACACCATTGCAATGGAGATCTCCTATGCTGTAATCAGCCATTCAACCCAGCATGATCCAGGTGTGGGGTGCTTGCCCCTCTGGTTGGACGTTCCAATCCCGGCACATCTGGAAGCCTGCCTTAATCTCCTCAGAGACCCGATCTCAGGTCCTTTGCATTGTGTTTCAGAGAAAACAACTATGGTTATTGGCTGCATCATTACTCCAGTGTAGGGCATGAATTGAGTAGGCACCTCTGCTTGGTCCCCTCCTCAGGATTTCAACAGGTTGCGATTCCTCCTCCCTGCACATTTTGGCTGCTGTTTTTGCTAGTGCAACTAATGAAGTGCAACTCACCGTGTATCCTTTTCTTCCTCGTCTGGTGATTTTTGTCTCTTTTGATTTTGCTTTTTGACCCCTTTTAAGATGCTCCCCTTTGTTCCTACGCCAAGATTTCGGCTTGCAATCCAGGGGCAGGAAAGGTTCTGTCTGGAAGCGATTGAACGGAAGATTCTTAATCCTTGCCTCTTTTTGCCTTTTGGCTGCAATGTCCAGACCGTCTTTTGTGGTAGCGGCTAGACGGAAGAAGGAAAAAAGGGAATATTCTGCAAAAAAGCATCAAAGCAGGCTTCTGTTGGGGGAGATGGAGGGGTGGGAACTCTCAGCTCTTTATGCCCAGCCAGGCTGCTTAGAATTAAGCAGGACTGGCCGTTCCTTCAAAACCCAGCGGAAATTGTATCTTTTTTTTTTTTCCTCTCGGGCATCAAATGCTCAGGAAAAGATAGACGATTGTTTTGCAAAATCAAAGCTGCCTCCACATAAGATGTGCCTCAAATGCAATGAGGGTTCAAGAGGAAAACACTGATTTTTTTTTAAGAACAAACAAACAAGAAATATTGACCTGGGTTTGTTCTTCATGCCAGTTGCTCTGAAGTGGGGAAACGCTTCACCTGAGTGGCTTGAAAATGTGTATTGCCCTTGCCCAGATTTTTTTTTTTCAAAGAAATCTTAGCAGCCTATTCTGGGGGACTAGACTAAATAGATCTATTTTCCTTGGGGTAGAAATGAACGGCTCCATGTTAGCCTCAGTCCAAGGTTGGGGCGTGTGAGTGGCGGGAGGCAGAAGAATCAGACTTCTCCAACCTGGTGCCCTCTAGTGGTGGCGGGTGTAAGTCCCATAATCCACAGTGCAGTCTCATGGCTGTAGGGAACCCTAAACTGAAGCCAATAAAGTGCTATAATTTTTTTTTGTTTTTGCAAATACACTTAAAATCCACTTCATTTGTTGAGGCACCTGGCGCTTTTCTATCTTCTATCTATCTTCTATCTTTCGCCGCTCCTGCACTGCACAGACTAAGAAAGGGGGGAAAAATGGCTTTTTTTCTGTTTTTCAGTTCCTAATTTTCCCTTCCTTTCCCAAATCTGCTTTCTCCCATGTTCACTTCTTTCCTTTCTCTTTCTGCCTGTGACTTACCGAGAGATTCAGGAGAAATCTTTTTTCCAGCTAACTTCCTTCCAACTTTGCCTGTCCCAATCATTCTTTAGCATCTGTAAGATGGCCAAAAGATCCTGAAATGTTTTCCAGAGAGGTTGGTCAAGATGGCACAGAAAAAGGCGGGGGGGATGGTGCTGTCCTCCCACGTACTGTGCAAAACGTACCTGCTTTGGTGGCATTTGGGACGTGGGACTTAGATTCCTCCCAGCATTTTGCATGGATGTGCACTTTTCAAAGCAGGCAATCAGGGGTGAAAGCAGAGAAGGGCGGGGAAGAATGAGTTGCTATGGGCCAAGGAATATTTCCATGCCAGCCCTGTTCCGGGTGTCAGTTTGGACCCACGGTTGTTTTATTGCTCCACCGTTGCGTCCATCCCTCTTCCTTGCCGCCTACATCTTTTCTCAGATGAAAGCCATTGTTTTTTGACAGCCCAAAATGTGACAGGCGCTTGGAATAACTCAACTTGCTTGGCAGTTTTGGGTCAAGCCCGACTGCATTGTTGTAGTAAAGTTGTAACTCAGCCAAGCTTACAGAAGGGTGCCCACTAGAAATCTTATCATGTCCGTCCCCGTACAAGAAAGTTCTTACTTGGAATGATAATAGGGTTGTCTGACATAAAACTGCAAAGAATGGTCTGTGTGCCGGGCATTGATTCAGAGACCGTATTTGTTTAAAGTTCAAGGACAAACAACTATTCAGGACCCTTTTTTATCCTCTGCTGTGAAGTGAAAATTAATCACCTTGTCAGTGGAAGGAGGAGGAAGAAAACTAATCTGAAAGCAAACAGGACTTGATTGCATAAGAACCTGAGGAAAAATGGAGAACCTTTTCTGTTGGTTACTTAGAAACTCTCCGTAATGCTACATACATTACTTGCCTTAAAATAAATATCAGGTGATTGCACCACGTAATAATATTCCTCAGCAAGAAATGCACAATCCCCTGATTTAGGAAGAAATGCAACTCTATTGCAGTGTTTTTCAATTAGGGACCTACATGGCACGTTTCGCAACACAAACCTGAGACAATTATGTTCTTTGATGCTCAGTTATGTTAGCTAAAGTCGGTTGTGGTGCCAAGATGATTCGGAGAGTTAGTAGCAAAATGATCTGGCTTGAAAACGTTGGATGTATGATCAATGTGTTATTTGGTAGGGCAGAAGAGACTTTTGTAAATGAGGTGATTCATCTTAAGAAGATCTGCACAATTTGAATTCTACTAAGTTGGCTCCTGAATACTCCTACTTTTATTTGTGAAAACAACCATCTCCTTTTCTGATCCTTATCTGGTGGGTGGGGACATACACGTGAATGAGGAATCTAAAAAAATTCTTTACTACGAGATGGCTTTTCTTCCAATCTGCAGCATATTTGACTGTTGCACTGTGCTGAAGACTTGTTTAGGCGGTTTTGGCCTTTTTAGAATTGTTCAAATGACATGTAGAAGACACTCAACCCAAACTGTATGAGTTTTAATATTTTGAAAACTCCGCTGGGTGAAAAGGGTTAGTGACGTCGCTGGTTTCCAGCCCATCAATGCTGTCCACTGCTAGCTTTGGTGAGGGAGCGTCCTTCGGGGTGGTTTATCTTTAAACTGTCTTTGAATGTATGAAGGTTTGGAAGAAATGAAAAGGAATTGGTGGGATCCGCAGAGTGAAATTGGCTGTTGGCCTTTCTTGCTGCCAGACTCGTATCAACTGGACTTCACCAAGATTCTTTGTCCTTTTCAGATGTTCGGTTGTGGGTCCGTGGCCCAGATCGTGCTCAGCAGAGGGAGCCATGGACGTTTCCTGACGGTCAACCTGGCGTTTGGTTTTGCCGTGACGCTTGGAATTCTGATTGCTGGACAAATCTCAGGTACAGGGACTTTATTTAAGTAAGAGACGCCCAGCTTATGTCCCGTGACCCTGGGCAGCTCACGACCACAGCAATAAAGAAAAGAGACAATAAAAAACAGCATCCAAAGAAACAATTCAGAGCAGGGCTCTAGAACAGCTCGCCTCCATACATCCACGTTCAGTTTCACTGGGCTCCAGCCTCATCTCATCCCAACGCCCCGGGGAAAAGCCACCGTTCGAAAGCCTTCTGGAAGGCTAGAAGGGTGGGAGCTTGCTGGATTGCATAATCCCTGAATGTATGGGTGGGTGAGTTGGGAGTGGTCATCTTGGCCGATCTGAAGAGTATTGCGTTGACAAAGGATGTTGTAACTGATCTCTGAATTTTCTGGTTGGATTATGACAAAAAAAAAAATAATAATAATCCCAGATGAAATTGAGAGTCACTTTGGTCTAGTGGTGAAGGCCCCAGGCTGGAAAGCAGGAGACGGTGAGTTCTCCTCCTGCCTTAGGCATGAAAGCCGGCTGGGTGACTTTGGGCCAGTCCCTCTCTCTCAGCCCAACTCACCTCACAGGGTTGTTGTTGTGGGGAAAATAGGAGGAGGAAGGAGTGTTAGGTATGTTCGCCACCTTGAGTCATTTATAATAATAAGAAAGGCAGGATTAAAAAAAAATAAAAAATAAAGGCTGACATGGATAATAAGCAATAAACAATGTTCCTGCCCTGGGCAGGGGTTGGCTAGGTGATCTCCAAGGTCCCTCCCAACCTTTATATGTTATGATTCGATACATAAATATCAGATTAGGTCCATTCTACAGATGTGCTTAAGGTAGTGATTGGCATATGCTTCCCCTCCCTTCCAGCAACTTATAAAAAAATAGTTGTTTGATTTTCTTTCTTGTTTTTCTCATGAAAGGATGGGATACAGGGAGGTTCAGCCTCTGCCAAATTTAAACGTCCATCCAGGCCTCCCCCAGACAGGCTGAACATGGCCGCTGGGTGCCTCATGGTGAACCAGTGAGGACATTGCCATAGCCCTGGGACCGTTGGTTGTTGGAAGGAAGTCATCCAAGATGGACCGTAAAGGTCTACTCTGACCGATCAGGCCAATATTCTAGAGAGCAGGGGCTGGATGGGGGGAGGTTTCTTTAAGAAAAGATGGTCATCACAACTGCCATCTTGACTTTTTTTGACCCCCGGGGATGTTCTTGGACTGGACTTTCAGACTCTTTAACCAGGTTGGCTTAAGAATCAGTGGCTGCTTTGGTACAGCATAAGATTGCTTAATGTTAATTGTGGCTTGTTTTGGGGCAGAGGGGTTTAGGGTGGGGCACAGCTCCAGTGCTTTTGTTAGTTTATGGTTTAATGCTTCTCAGTGGTGGATTGGGACTCTTCAGGGGTCACCAACAGCCTAGCAAAAAACCTCTCTTCTCTTCTCTTCTCTTCTCTTCTCTTCTCTTCTCTTCTCTTCTCTTCTCTTCTCTTCTCTTCTCTTCTCTTCTCTTCTCTTCTCTTCTCTTCTCTTCTCTTCTCTTCTCTCCTCTCCTCTCCTCTCCTCTCCTCTCCTCTCCTCTCCTCTCCTCTCCTCTCCTCCCCTCCCCTCCCCTCCCCTCCCCTCCCCTCTCAGGTTGAGAAACACTGGTCCAGACAATGGGTTAATTCACTAATCCGGTTCAGGGTGTTGGTGAATGCCATTCCTGGTCACCTGTTGGGCTTGGATGGGTGAATTCAGACTCTGTCTTGAGGTTGGTGAGCAGCAGGATTCACTGCAAAGCACCCTGAGACCAAAGCACATGTGCAATGGTGCGGTTGCGTAAAGGCTGGGATGACATCCTTGTGTCCCAGCGTCCGCCCTGAGGACATCAGTTGTAACCTTCGTGTAATGATGCCATCATCCAGGTTTCATCATCTGCCCCCGGAGGATGCCCTGCAGATAATTAACTTGAGGCTGAGCCATGGAGAATTCCTTGTGGGCTTCTGATGCAAACCTGCTAAAAAGGAAGGGAGGAAGGAGGGCTTTCTCCTTAAGTTTAATGAGACAGGGCCGCCTTCATCAAAGCAAATTTAATCAAGAGGCAGTGCAGACAGAGGGAGGGGAACACATCCACGACTAATTATTCTGCTTAAGAAAATTCTTCTAGGGTTGCCCAAAGGAGGCAAGATTGAGGTAGTCCAATTTAGACCAGCTCTAGTTTTGGCATTTGTCTGGCTCAGACCTGTCCTTCTTTCAAGACTTTGATCCTTGCCACCATTATCATATGAAATGAGGCTAATTTTCCAGGGAATTGGCAAAGGGCTGTGGGGATAGTCACTAAGAAATGTAGATTTCTCCTTTAGTTAATAACCCCATAGCTGAAATGGGCTTTTCATGTATTGGGACTTGGTGAAGGGGCTTTGGGGTTAGAGGAGGATGGATGGGCTGGTGGACCCCAACTCTTAGCATCCTGCAAACCTGGATAATTTTTTTTGTGTGTATTTATGTATTACTCCAGTAATGTTACAAGCTCATAACATTTGTAATATTTCGTTACCATAACATTGTTACACCTTATTACTATATAGCGTAGGCTCATTCTGGATTCAACAAAATTGTGATTCAGCCCACTGTGCATTTAAAATTCAAATTTTGTCCATGATTTTTCAACCATTGCTATAGACCCTACCTTTGAATTCCATTTTTCAATTGCTCAATCGTCCAAAAGTTTGACTTATTCTAGTTTAGGCAGCTAAAAGTAAGAATATAATATGTTTGTTATTAATCAACATAGGGTCCTCTCCCTCAAATATATGTAATAAGCCCAACTCAAGAACAAATTCTACTTTTTCTTTAATTATAGACCTTACTTCCCAGAAGATTTTGGCCAGAATGATGCATGCTTTTCACAGGTCCACCCCATAAGAAGAAATGTACTCTTCTTTTTACATCCCCTCCCACATTTATTGATTAATTACTAGATATATAGATTAAACCTGTATGGTGGCCAAGAGGTATCCCACTGGTTTCCATAAATTCTGCCAGTCCCTTTCTTCCATTCATTTACCTAAATTTATATTCCAAACTTCCCGCAAACCTGGACAGTTAAGAGTCATCCTGGGGCTGTAATTGTGAGGCTTGGAGGCCCACCAGCCTCCTGCTTTCAACTCACAGATAAGTCCATCCAATAAGATCTCTGTATACTTTAGCTTCTGACATATGTCTAACCATGGGATATTTTATAGGTGGTCATTTGAACCCTGCCGTCACCTTTGCTATGTGCTTTATGGCCCGGGAACCCTGGATCAAGCTTCCGATTTATGCCCTAGCCCAGACCCTTGGGGCTTTTCTAGGGGCAGGCATCGTGTACGGCTTATACTTTGGTGAGTAAATTAAAGCACCTCTTTCTTCCTTGGCCTCATGGCTTGGGTGTCTCTTTCAGCTTACATCTTCATCCATGTGGCCCCAACCTCCTTTTCTCCAAGGGACTTGGGAAGTAAAGGGACACATTGTACGAGATCAGAGACCTTGCAGTCCATGGGCAACAACCTTGGATTCTTTTCTGGGCAAATGTTATCATTGCCACTGAGCTTAGTGGGAATTGACCACTTTCTCTCCAACTGCTCCCAGGGCATTTAACAAAGAGTGACTTAATGTACATTAAAGGAATAAGGAAGTTGAAATTAACATGGATTCTGTCCAAGGCCCTGTGCCAGGTTATTTTGGGGAAGTGATGTAGGCTCATTCTTGTCTATATTGTCTTTTGGCTATCAGAGCACAAGTCACTTTGGCATTGCAACTCACATTTTATCCCCAACTCTTCCACCCAAAAGTGGTCCTTCACCCCAAGTATCAGAAATTTTAGTCTGTGACTTTCTGTTATGCAAAGTCATACATCATCAGTGATCTATAGTTTGTCCCCCAAATCCTTTTAACAGAGTTGGGGATTTGCGGAGAGAATGACTGCTACTCATAATCATAAGAGCTTCAGAGATTGACCACTATAGAAGCAGAAGGCTGATCTGATCCTGCAGATCTCTGTAGGTTCTTACGGTAGAATTCCTTGGATATTCCAGGACAACAGTTGATTCACACATCATGCTAAGCCATGATTTTAAGCCCCTGTGTGCTGAATAAGCTATCTTGCTGGGTTCAAATGATACCCTAAACTGAATCTACACAAATCACATGAGGGCTTTGCATTGTGTGTGAACTCACCTTTTGAAACATTTACCAGGCATGTTTTAATACTGGCTGGTATTAGAAGTTTATGTGACTAGATCTTCATTAGATAGCCAATGTGGATAATGGTTAAGGTGTTGGAAAGGAACTGGGAGATCTAGGTTTAATCCATCCTCAGCTATGGAAATTCATTGGATGACTTTGGGCCAGTTGCTCTTTCTCTACCTGTCTCAACCTGACAGGGTTGCTGTTGTAGGGATAAAGTGGAGGGAGACTTCCACACAAGACCTTCTGAGCTCCTGGAGAGAAGGTGGGAACATAGGATGGATAGACAGACAGACAGACAGACAGACAGACAGACAGACAGTATAATTTGAGATCTTGATAGCAGGAAATGTCTCTACTCACTAATATTAAATGGGTAATGCATCAACTTGGAATGTGCTCAACAGCACTTGAAAAGTACATAATAAAGGGAGGGCACGGTCTGAATGTGCTGGCGATGGAAAACAGATAAAAGGACGCTCATTAAGCACTCAGTAGTTTCATAGGTTTTGTGATCAGCCCATTATAACTTAATAAGAGAGTTACCTAATCCAACTCTAAAGAGATTACAGCAATTATAAAGGTCTCGACAAAGTGGCCCCATCTACAGAATATCTCTACAAGATTGTCAGACCATAATATGCCAGTTGACAAATAATAATATGGTTCCAGAGTTTGGGCCTCGGTGTCTTAACAGCGAAGCTAATCACGTCTCTACCTCTTGGCATGGTAATGAGTTCCTTTGCCTCCAAGTTCCTGAAAACTATCTAGGTAATTCATATCACCATCAGAAGAGGGGGTGGAATGCTAGCTCTCCATTTTTATGGGGAGATGTACCTGGTTGAGATGTGCTCAACTAGGCACATCTCCCCATAGAAATGGAGAGCTAGCATTCCACAACTTGTCTGCAATAATGCGGAATTAATCCCTCTGGTTTTAGCCCTTTTCGGACCCAATGAGCTTCTCGGACCCACTGAGTTTGGGCATCAGGTCCCAACATGACTTCCAGATTAGCTAAACTCAAACAAACAAACAAGAGCATTTCTTTTTGCGCAATTCCATCTTAACTGTGGTAGGTAGGGAAATGTTTAATTTATATTGTATTGTGCTCCATCTAACCTGTTGGCATCAAGTCTCATGGAGCTATTAACTTTAAAATAGGCTGATTATGATGGACATCAAAGAACTAAAGTGCTTTTGAAGACTCTTTGTTTACCAGGGCAACACTCAAAGCTCCTTACTGTGATGGGAACAGTAAAAATGCTGTATTATCTTCATGGATATTCCCTTGCTGAGGGGTGTCTGTTGGGGTGGTCCAAAAAATCAAGATGGGAGCTGCAATGGCATGATCAAAGACCTGCCTCATTTTTACCTGTGTTTCACATGTGATACATGTAACAAAGGGGCACGGCTTTAATGCTCCTCCTCCTCCTCCCTCAGATTAAGATGAAGCTTCCTCTTTGGGTGACTGGGAAGGAATTCTGGGTAGTTTCATTCAATTGTCTGTTTTGATCCCTTTTTTTAGATGCCATCTGGGCTTTTGGTGACAACCAACTCTTCGTATTGGGCCCCAATGGGACTGCTGGCATCTTTGCTACCTACCCATCTGAGCATCTGAATTCTGTGAATGGATTTTTTGACCAGGTAAGGCACAAATGATCATATTTGGGGCCCATTATGCAAAGTCTCACTCTCTTGAGAAGGCAGCACCAAGATGGAGGGATGGCCATGGTTGGGGACAGATCGTCCTGGGAAAGGTCTAACTGCGTGGTCACTTAGAGTCAACAATCACTTGATGTCACACACTCTGTCAATCAAAGCTCAGAAGCCTGGCATAAGCCATTGCAAACTAGCCATTTGTTTTAATGGCCAACCAGATGAGTGAATGAGAACTTTAAAAAGTTCTCATTCACTCATCTGGTTGGCCATTAAAATGAATGGCCAACCAGAATTGGATTGGGGAGGTGGCACTGGAGAAATGTTAGTTTTTGGATGGGATAGCACCAGGAAATTCCAGGACTGTAGACTGGGAAATTGAAAATCCATACCAGAAAAAAGGTAATGGCTTATTTTTCCATATCTCAGCAGATAGTTCCCTGTACTGAGAAGCTAAACTCAGTTAGGCCTCATTAGCATTTGGAGGGGAGACCACCTGGAAATTCCAGGGCTGCAGGATAGACTGGGAAGTCAAAAAACACCCCAAAGAAGGGAATGGCAAACTACTTCTGTGTCACTGTCAAGAAACTATCAGGAGGTGAGCTCATCTCAAAAGGGTATTTCTTTGAGAAACACAAATTGTAATCGCCTTCTTTCTACCCTTTTTCTTCTCAGTTCATTGGCACTGCAGCATTGCTGGTTTGTGTTCTGGCCATTGTGGATCCTTACAACAACCCTGTCCCAAGAGGGTTGGAAGCATTTACTGTTGGCTTCGTCATCTTGGTTATTGGAACATCCATGGGGTTCAATTCTGGTTACGCTGTCAACCCAGCCCGAGACTTAGGGCCCCGTCTCTTCACAGCCATTGCTGGCTGGGGTACCGAAGTTTTCACGTAAGTGGCTTTTGCATGTGGTGAACCTTCCTTAGAGAGGGTTCAGACGCAAGTCAAGGGACCATCCTTGTATTTGCTGTTGGTTAAGTTTGCAGCAAGTAATTTGTCTTGGAACTGAGCTCAGCTTCTGGTGGCTTATAAGGTCCACATCCAAGGCATCTTCTTGCCATGATGCACAGGGTATATATTTAGGCTTCTCTTTGAGAAGTAAAAGAATACATACCATCTTGCTGAAGAGAGCCCTGTTGAGTGAATCACTAATCAGAGTGTGCTTCCTGAGAAGAAAGACACAGCCGTGGTAAAGCAGAAGCCCCTGAAAGGGTTCAACCGGGAGACTCCTCTGAAGAGCTGAGGCTCAAAAGATCTTGAGAAACCATGTTCAGTGCCACAGGAAATTTCCAGAAGGCACAGTGGGTGAGATGGGGTGTGGTAATTGATGAACAATGCCATTCTTAAGGATCGCCCAATGAATCTGAGGATTATGTGGAGGCTATAGTTTTGCTGGGTCCCATCCGTAAGCTGATAGCCCGGGATCCTAAAAGTCAGTTTTACTTTTACAATGCAGTGAAAAGAGAAGGATAAGGCAGTTTAAAGCAAAGCAAAAGAGGAAAGCCAAGCCACTATGGTCTTGAAAAGTATGAAGAGAAATACAGTAAGTCAGACGTGGTGATGGGAAGAGAGGAGACAAATCCAACTGCATTTCATCTCACCTTTTCTTCTGCTTGTGTCTTGCAGCACTGGTAGGCACTGGTGGTGGATTCCCATCGTTGCTCCTTTCCTTGGTGCCATCGCAGGTGTTATGGTCTACCAACTGATGATAGGGTGCCATGATGAACCACCTCCCGAGACCAGTGACGAGGAAAACGTCAGGCTGTCCAAGGTGAAGCAGAGGGACAATGTCTGAAGCTGCTGAGCAACACAGTTGTTCCTGGGACATTAAAAAAAAATGATAAAATTAAAAGACTGAAAGAACCAAAGAAGAAAGCAAAGCGCTCACACAACAGGATATCCTTTGAGTCTTTTTGGAGTCTTCTCCACGCTTCACTTCTTTGTCTACCCTTGATGCTTCTGTTAAGGCAGCTTTCTCCCATCAAGTTCCCTCCAGATGTTTTGGAACTAGAATTCCCAGGTTTCTCTTTGACCATGCTGGCTGGGAAGGATGGGAATTACAGTCCCAGCAGATCTGGAGGTCACCACATGGAGGGAATGGCCTGTGAATATGCATATCTAATACCTTGTTGTGGGATTAGGATCTAACTTGGCTTGCTCTGAGGGACAACCTGTCCAATAGTTCTGGCTCGAGGTGGACTACTTGGGCTACCTGAGGCTGCCCTTTCGCTAAGTCCTAACAGGTTTTCTGCTTTGGTCCTCTCTGTTGCTTCTTCTTTTGGCCTGGGATGGGTTTGAAGGGTATGGATTCATCTTTGTAAATAAATTTGGGGCCACCACTTGAGAGAGGGATGGGAAAAAAGCTACTGCAGCTGCTATTCTCAGCTGGATAGGCCAGATCCATTCATTTATAGGGCTGGATTTTCTGCAAGACATTTTGGGTGAAAATCAAGGATTATGGCCTAACTTGGTCAACTTTTAAGGTGCAAGAAAGGGAAACTTCCAACAATATTGACTGAATTCAAGATTATGGGTAAGCAGGAAAAATCCAGTCAAGAGGAAAAAGCTATTGTTTTACTATTGTTGGCCTTAAGCAAAACACTATACAAAAAGAGTTGCTTTTCAATGAGATGAGTGGTGACAAATTTGATATATAAATAAAAAAATAAAATAAAATAAAATAAAAGTTGGCTGGAGGGGGTCTCTTCCCAGGCACTCCAAATGCCACAATACATTTTGTCCCAATTAAATAAGGCTTTTACCTTCTGAAAAACCTGCCTTTTTTAATTTTTAAATTTATTTTTTTAAAAATTTAATTCTTGCTTTAACCTGTTTTTCTTCATTGGTTTAAAAATGCCTTTATAAAAAGATCTTCAGATGGTTACCATGTCATTCACACCCCGGTGGGTTGCTGTCTTAAGCAGAGTACAGCAGGGTGAAATGGAGTGCTGAATTTTGGCCCAGGCCTTCTGCATAGGTCTGCTCTTACTGCCTTTGGGGCAGTACAACGGAGCTTGGAAGAGAACCAGCTTGGTAATATCATGCAATAACTCATTTGGGCCCAATCCTCTCCTTTCAACATTAATCAGCAGAAAATTGAAAAAGCGCTTCCATTGAAACTATGTAAGAGAGAGAGAGAAAAAAACATGTTTATATTCCCAATGTGATACAAACTTCTTGTAAATTATGGGTTTCCTGAACAATATGTAAAGTTTTTACCATTTGTACTGTATTTCCAGTTTTTTAAAAAAACGAAATAAATACATTTCTTGTATAATTGCTGTTATCGTTTTACCGTATTTGTAAACTGGGTTGTAATAGATATTCTGGCAAAGGAAATGCCACCGTTTTAGACTAATGAGTTACACTGAATTCATTACATTTATATTTTTGCACATCAACTGAAGGTTCAGATTAGCATGCTCAGCTTGGCACCTACAGGGGCTGTCAACATCTGTAAGATGGTGGGCACAGCATCGGTCAAAGCTCTGCCCCATTTGTTTGTATGCGTGCATGTATAGACATCCCCCCTGCCTTAACACTGTTGTTAAGTTTTCTTGGTTTAATTTTGGTTATTTTTTGTGGTTTATGCAAATCCGGACTGCTTGGTCAATTTATGATTCAGTGTATTCAACAAATCCAGAAAATGTTCAGTATCTAGATTAAATATATTTTGTGCAGATTAGGCAGAGCCATCTAGCAAGCGTCCACAGCTGAGAAGAGACTTGGACCAGGGTCTTCCCAGTCCAAACTGGTCTTTGAACCACTGTATTGTACATACATATGCAAATATATTTGGCATGACAATGCATTGGGGAAAACAACAACAGCTGTATGTGTGCTGGAGATCCGTCCACTCAGAGCTGAATGGTATTGGAGGTCATCTGGGCGAAACCCTGCAAGAAATTTGCTCCTTCACAAGTACATCCAGGTTCTCCTTAGGAAGTTCCACTAAAAGAACGTCTGTCCCCATCTTTCAGAGCAGATGCCTGATAAGCAAATGAAATTTTGTTTAGTCAAAATTTCCTTTCAAATATGATGATATCTACAGAAAAATCCCTGGTAGAACTTGGACCCACCATACTGTTTCCTTTTAGGGTGAACAATTTTAGTCTGAATGTAGAAAAAGAGGAAGAAAGAGAGGTTAAAGAAAGTTTAAAGTTAAAAAAGGAAATGTGGTTAAAATTAGTTTACACAATTCACTATTGTGCTCAAAACCTTTCAATCCTGAATCATTTTTGCTTCCAACAGACCCATTCACCACTTCCTCCACTATATTTATTTTTAAACCTTCTTCTCATCTTCTTTTTCACAATCTCATCAGCAAAATTCCACCACAACTTTTTCAGTCTTCCTCTTCTTCTTGACCCATTTACTTTTCTTCCATATTCTTCCAAACCACCTCATTGTGTTTCTTTCGTCCCGGTCATTCACTTTTCTAGTCAAAGCACTTTCCATCAGGACTCATTCATTCTTGATCTTTTCTTCTCAGCTTTTACCCCACAGACTTCTTAAGCACCCTATTCCAGTTGCATTCGTCTGACCTTAAAGTTCCTCCTGGCATATCAAACTCAGCTCTGTCTAACAAGTGGGCAGAAGCACACTCTCAAACACAACCATTTTCACTTATTTTGACAAACATTCATTCTTCACAACAGACAATATACCACCCACTATTTTTCTACCAGCATTTGCATGTCATAAAATTTCTTCAGCCCTATTTTCCTCTTTTGTAAACATTCTGCCAAGATACACAAATTCATCCCCTTTTTCTAGTTTTTCATCATTTAAATATCACTTGCAATCATTCATTTCGTTTTCCTTGTGAAACACAGTCACCTTGGTCTTTGATGCATTAATGTTCAGATCCCTGCTCCTTGTCATATCACACAATCAGTCTAACATTTTCTGCAGGTCATTTAGATTCCCAGCCAACAACACGGGGACATCTGCATGGAAACATACATGCAATTCACATTCCCAACTAATGTACCTCTGACCTTTATCTATAAATACATTAAACAAGAGTAATATCAGATATCCTTGTCTTATTCCTTGCTCAGTGGGGAACCACTGGTTAAGCATTCCATTTATTCTCATGTGTGCTTTACTTCCATGATATCTTATCACGTTCGGCAGCCAGCCTTTAATTTCTATTTGTGCGAAGCTTTCCATAATTCAGACTTATTCACTTTATTATTCCCTCATCTCTAAATCAACAAATGTACAACAAATCTTTCGCACATTCGTACATTTTTCAGTGATGCACTGCATCAGCCTTGTCCCCACCCCTCACCCCCGGCATGGCATAAAAACACATTGCACTCCCCAAATTTTGTTGATGCCCACCTTTTGGACCCTTTTCATCAAAGTTCTGTCAAACACCTTCCCAGGAATACTCTGCAAACTCACCGCCCTGGAATTTCTGCGTTCCCTCTTGCTACTCTCCCTTGTAGAAGGGAACAGCCATGCTGGCATTCTTCCAATCATGAGCAAAGATGCCGTAATCATTGCACACTCAAAACCAGCAGCACAGCCACTCCTTAGGCAAAGCCCATCCAGATGTTAACATTTCTCCCATTATACCATCCATATCTGTAGCCTTACCATTGTTCAACACTCTCACAGCATTTATAAACGATTTTTCATCAATCTTTTCTTGGATGCTGACATTTACAGCATTCATTACAGACCCACTCTTCAAAATATCCCCGTCATTCTCCTACAGATCTCTGGAACAGCCCTTCCAGCACTTCCTCCCTTGGATGCAATCCCAAACCATTTCATCACTTTTATTTTTAACTCAGTTCACTCGGCTGGAGTCTCCTGGTTTAGCCAGCAGAAGAATTTCCCTCAGAATCATTCTGTATTCTCCCTACTTTTTAATTCTCACTCTTCCTGGCAACCAGATTCTTTGCATATGCCATCTTTCCTCAGTCCATATCAATGTTTTTCAACCTTGACAGCTTTAAGATGTGTGGACTTCAACTCCCAGAATCCCCCAGCCAGCATGCTGGCTGGAGGATTCTGGGAGTTGAAGTCCACACATCTTAAAGTTGCCAAGATTGAGAAACACTGGTCCATATTATACAACATCTTCCTCTTAGCCTCATTTTTCTGCAGCTGCCATTCTTATTGCTGCATTTCCAGTTCGTCATTCCAACTAGCATCTTTTTCAGACTTCTGGGCCACTCTGCAACGTAATCTTTTTTGCTGTGTTCCAAGAAGCTTCTGCATCTTCTTTTCGTATACCTGCTTTCCCTGCATTCTGTTGAGCGGTCAATCAGTCTTCTAAGACTTTTCATTCCGGACTAAGAGCTTCTCTTCCGGTAGTCCTTCTACTTTCACTCTTATTTCTTTCACTCCTTTCCTTTCCTTCCAGCCCATTTTTTTCATCAGGATCCACCCTTGAAATGGTCGGTCCCACATTTGGAACTTCTCATCACCCTTCACACATTGACCCACTCTTTTATCACAAGCAGGCACATCAATCATGCATGCCTTTAGGTTTATATCAATTCTTTGGCCATGTGTGCATATGAATAGATTTAGGCTTACGCACTGTGCCTGAAACCCAACAGACCTTTTTCTAAGCAGATGCTCCCCAGACAGTCCCCATTCTTTCTTGGGTCTTGGCCCAATCTAATAGACTACTTTTTTTGCCCCGGATCACCTTCACTGAGAATGTTGCCTAGTTCTTCTGTGGTTCACTATTCACCGCTGCAACTCTCACCAGCCAATGGTTGCTTCTTTCATACACACCAATAGCAACCTAGAAGATAGCAATTCATACTTTCTGACATACATGTTAGCCCTTTCATTCATAATCATACCTACACCTTTATCTCCCTGCATGTATTCATCAGGTCTGCTCCACAAGATCAGGCCACTTCATTTATTTATTTATCACATTTCTTTCAGACCTGTCCTTCCTCCCCCTTATTCTTATCTATTTTTCTTTTCTTTCATGCATTACTTCAGGCTCTTCACCCTTCACGCCTCTTAAATTCCAAGTTGCAATCTTTCATCTGCGATGAATCGTCATCAAATGAGCTCATAGCTATTGAGCTCCACCACCCATCATGAGTTTGGTCAAACAAAACTTTCACATAATGCTTTTTAGTAAAATACTGTAGCTATAGACCAGTGTTTCTCAACTTTGGGAAATTTACGTTGTGTGGACTTCAACTCCCAGAATTCCCCAGCCAGCCATAATGGCTGGGGAATTCTGGGAGTTGAAGTCCACACATCTTAAAGTTCCCAAGGTTGAGAAACACTGCAGCTTTTCTTGCTGATGGTCAGGAAAAAGTATACCAGTCAGTTTAGCCACCAAATTTTCATTTCAGTATCTCCTCTTACATTGTTCAAGAAAATCCTTTAAGAAATCCTGTATCAGTCAAGACTTCAATGATGCTGCAAACCTTTATTTATTCCATTCAACACTTGGGAGCCTGGGATGGATTTATTTTTATACTCCCATGTTGTATTGTTATTGTTTTTGCCTGTTTAATCTAGCACTGAATTAACCAATCAGCATGGTAAATTACCAGCTCTCTAACTGAACTTAATATTAACCATCCTTCATTTGTACAAATGCAGATCATGAGCTTGTAGCTAATGTGGTTCAGTTTGCTGTAGGAACATAGTGGTAGTTTCTTAGCTTAACATCAGAAGAAGTCTGGTAGCATCTTTTCATTCTAGCAAATGTTATTAAAAGACATAGATAGAACTGAGAAGTGGCCAGACTCCTGATTTTGGGCTACAACAGTCTAACCTGGTTCTCCTATCTCAGAGGGTTGCTGTTGGGGGAGATGCTGGAGAATGGAGTGTGATGTAAGCAACCCTGAGTTCCTGTAGGGAGATCAAGAAAGAAAACAAGTTGCCTAAAACATGCTCCCCAGCCCTCCTTCCTCATTCAATAGTTTCGCCAACGGGCATTGACAAATCCTCTTCAGGTCAGTACAAGTTTATTTAGTCAGAGGAGGTCAACACTACTGACTAATGATCCTGGACTTTCATGGGAAGGTGATCTTTTACTATTATGCTACTGTCACTTATGGACTCCAATAGAGGCCATGTATCCTCAACAATGTGCAAATAGTGGGGGAGCTGCCTTTGGGCCTACAAGCCCAAGGGCTCCCTGGCTCCCTCTTGCCCCACACCTTCAGCAGTGGGCTGGAATGAAGGAGTAATGTGAACCTGAGGAAAGAGGGAGGGAGAGAAGAAGAAGCTGTCAGGGTTTCCTGTCAAATATGGCTGATGCTATCCAGCATGGAACTTTCATTGCATACTGGTATGAAGCCACCACAAGTAGATGATTCCTTCCTTCCTTCCTTCCTTCCTTCCTTCCTTCCTTCCTTCCTTCCTTCCTTCCTTCCTTCCTTCCTTCCTTCCTTCCTTCCTTCCTTCCTTCCTTCCTTCCTTCCTTCCTTCCTTCCTTCCTTCTTCTGTTTAGTGTTCCTCAACTGGAAATCTCCTACTAACAGTGTTGGATTACAACTTCCAGAATCCACTAATAGCAATGGTGGTTGGGGATGCGGGGGTGCATCCATCTGGAGGAGGACACTGAGTTGGGGAAGATGGATCCACAAACATGCTGTGGCACAGGAAAAAACAGAAAATGACTTGAGAGGCACTTCTTGTCTTTAAATGCAGCCTTGGAATAGCCAGTTGCCCGTGTCTCCCTTGTGGGCTACCTGAGGACTATCCAGTGGCTCATCCCCTGCCTGAAGGCCATGTCTCTTGGTGATGGTGGAAACTACTGGTCAGGCTTGCAAAAATATTCTGACCAACTGGGGCATAGGGAAGCTGGGGCAAATCAAACTCAGATTTTGCCCGGAGGATAGAAAGGACATGTTAAGGCAGTGAGACACACTTTTTTGTTTTGACCTAACCTGTTTGGAAATGTTTAGGTTCTGTTCTCTGTGACTTCACTTGCCTCGTGGAGGAAACAGTAACTACTTTGTTTGTGTGTTTCTTTGTGCCTGACCTGGACCAATATGACTCTCCCAGCATTGAGAAAGGGGTTACCTCTGTTGCCCCTTGTGCAGGAGGTGTGGCATCGAGAGCAGTCCAAAAGGCTGCACTTTCATGTTATGAAACATCCCCCTTCTTGGTCGCCTCTCATGTCCCCTGTAGGCATTTTGCAAGACCAGGCAGGCTTGCCTGGAGTTGGTTCAGAAACATGACAATCTGAATGGGATGGCGGTTCTGACATGGTGGCTGTCAAGACAGGCTGAGCACTAGGAGAGGGCACCTGCATGCCCTTCAGGATACCAGTTGCAGCCTAACCGTGCCTTGCACCTGAAAAAGTGCGTGTTTTGCAATGTCACTCATTAGGGTTGTCCCATGCTCTTGAGTGTGAGCTATTAGACCAGTGTTTCTCAACCTTGGCAACTTTAAGATGTGTGGACTTCAACTCCCAGAATTGAAGGCTGGCTAGGGAATTCTGGGAGTTGAAGTCCACACATCTTAAAGTTGCCAAGGTTGAGAAACACTGTACTAGACATTTACACAGAGCCATTGGCTATTAACCCTACAATAGACCCATTTGTGAGAGCCTCCATCTTAGTTGTAAAAAGAAGGAGTGTGCAGAGGTGAGGCAGTGCATAAACATTTCTCAAGCAGACCTCTTTATCCTGAGGTGGAGTCCCTGCATCAGGGGATCTGCAGGGAGGGTGTCAAAAGAAATCAAGATAGCAGCAGTAACCGCAAGATCAAAGCCCTAACCCTTCCTTAGGGGGGTCATGACCACATGGTTGTGGCTGCCATTTTGACATTTTTGACCCCCCTTCCTGAGGACACCCCTGCCCTGTAGGCCATTTCCTTGACATCTCGGTCCCTGTCATTGCACCTCTGGAGCCTGGCCCTTTGCAGAAAAACCAGCGAACTCACCAACATGAGAGTCATGCTTTAAGAATTTCTGGAGATTTTTTAAAAAACAAGGCATGTGTTTGTTGTACTTTGATACCACTCTGTAAAAGGACCCCTCTGTGTGTTGTGCAATTAGTTAAAACAGGTTATAGGGAGTAAAACCATATAAAAGTAATATTAGAATAAACTTGTTGAGCTTGTCTGCTGGAGACCGTCCATGAGTTCTCGGCAGTGTTACAAAAGAGTTTTGTTTTTGCCTTCTTCCAGAATAACTTTACACTTCCCTGTTCTGTCAACAGTCCTGGAAAATCCTGGTTTTATCTCCCAGCCAACTTCTAATCTTGCTTAGCTTTTTCCAAGATCAACAACGCATTCAGACCGAGCTCACCAGCTTGAATAATGGCCACCCTAACTGTTCATGGTTCCCTGTCACAGAGACAGAGGAAATGCTTTCAGAGTTTTTGAAGTGGGTGGCCCTTTGCCACATCAGAGCCAGTCATTTGAGTCAGGAGCAGCCGGCTCTGCAGGGGAGGTCAAAAAAGTCAGGATGGCAGCCACAATAGTGCCATCAAAGCTTTGCTTGCATGCCTGCAGAGTCCGACTGCTTTGTTATGTGTGGCAAAAAATGGGCACAGCTTTGATGGCACTGCCGGGGTGCCATTGGGACTTTTTTGACTGTGGACACCCTTGAGAGGATATTTCACTGGAAACTCAGCTGGGAGCCAAAGGATTGAGCCATGCCTCTGCACAGCGGTCTGTAACTCAGATCACTTTCTTCTGAGGGTGTTGTTCAAGGGACATCAGGGCAAGTATTAAAAATTCACAACATGTCCTGAATTCTCCAGTTTTCTGGGTTCACGCCAACCCCTGATCCACACGCTAACCAAACACAGTGAGCTTGACAGGTTCGCAGTTCTGCCCAGCTGCATCCTAGAGGAGAAGCATGGCCCACGGGCCCACCCTGTGGCTGCAGGAAGGTTTCTCCCTTGTGACAAGCCTTCACACCGACATCCAGATGTGGTTTGGGTGCTTCAAGGTGTCAAGAGACGCTTGGCTGCTGTAATGATCTGGGGGATGCACAAGGATGCCCTGCGTCTCGCAAACAGCTGGGCCAGAGGGCAGAGCTGCACGCCCTGCTTGCTCCAAGGTAAGCTTCAGCCACCCACCAGGCCTGGAGGGCAGGAACGCATGATGTCGTCCTCAAGCCACCCCGGCCCGCTGCTCACCCATCCTCTGCCCACGTTTTCCAGCTCGGCATCAATGGCAGGGTTATCTCTCTTACACCAGCTCCAGCTCCAGCCCCAGCTCCAGCCCCAGCCCCAGCCCCAGCCCCCCATCTCCCTCCCTCCCTCCCTCCCTCCTTCCTTCCTTCCTTCCTTCCTTCCTTCCTTCCTTCCTTCCTTCCTTCCTTCCTTCCTTCCTTCCTTCCTTCCTTCCTTCCTTCCTTCCTTCCTTCCTTCCTTCCTTCCCTCCCTTAGCTGTGGTGAACCCCATGCAAGAAAGCATCACCCCAAGGTGCAAAGGGAAAGTTTAGGCACAGGAGTCAAGCAGCTGAGGGCTGCAGTGCAGAAAAGAAGGCCGTGCTAGATTCTTCCTTGATGAACCAGCTTTCCACATGCAAGGATTTTTTAAAAGGGAGAACGAATCATAGGAGCCCTCCTTGAAGTCCCAAGGAGGGGAAATTAGAAAGGAGGCTTTCCCCCTCAGCAGAAACCAGCCTCTGTCAGTTCTTTAGCGCCCCCGCCCCCGGTGTCCTCTGACCTGCTGCTTTGCTGATTAATGCCACTGTGGAAACTAATAAAACAATAATTATAGGCGTGCCAAGGTTGCCAAGGAGCTGCCCTGCTGGGAAAACACATTAAAATCCTACAGCAAACAAAAGGAGATGAGAACAAAGTTGGCACAACAGCCTTTCCCAAGGGCTGTGCTGGCTGGGGATGATGGGGGTTGTGGCTCAGCACAGTTGGAGAGTGCCCGGCTCTTGAAGGCCAGCAATGATGAATGACTCAAGTCTTCTGTCTTCTGTGAATTGCTCCTCCTAAGGAACTGATGCCTTGATGCTATGTTAGCATCATTTTTCACTCCTTTTTCGTCTGCTCCACCTCTGATCCTTTTCCTTCTAGGATTCCATGCTCTTTGCGGCCACTCTTGATAAACTTTCCCCCATTCTTGCCTCACTTTGCTTTTCCGCGAAGATCCAGGTGATTCATGCTATGCCTTTCTTGGAATAACAGGAAAGGCCGGATCTTCTTCTTGGTTATGCATGGTTGGGTTCCTTGAAGGAGCAAAACAAGATTGACTTCAGGACAACGATGCGGCTGCACAGAAGCATCCAAGGGTCAAAAAGTCATGATGGCAGCCGCGACTGCCCGATAGATGCCACGCCCCTTTTTATAGGTGATTGTGACATCACATGCATGTGCAGATAGGCGGAGTTTATGTTAGTTTAATTAACATAACTAACTAATGTTAGTTAGCCAGCGTCAGATTCTGTGGATGCTTCTGATAAAAATGTAACAGCCCTATAAAAGCAACGTAAAAGCCTATATAGCAGTGTTTCTCAGCCTTGGCAACTTTAAGATTAGTGGACTTCAACTCCCAGAATTCCCCAGTGCAAGGGGAAGATGGGGCCCTCCATGAAAAAGCCCATTCCTTGGTAGCCACTGGCCTGGATCATTGAGAGGGGATCCCTGAAAAGGGGCCCTCAGTGGACAATTTTAGGATCCTGGTAGATGACCATGGTCAGTCTTTTCTCTGCAACGCTGAGTTGCAGCTTGGAAGGGTTGGCCTCTTGTTATCTTCTCCCTCCACCTGCTTCTTCCCTCTTCTCCAGTCAAATCTTAGCTCTCTCAAGCGTTCTGGTTGTGATTCAATTCAGTGTGTTCCCCATAAATCAGAAGACTGCTTTTATTACTCAGAAGCATGAATTGGACGGGAGTTTAGCTATCAGGAGCGAGAGAGAGGCAGTCACATTCTGTAAGTACAGCAAAGAGTCTTGTGACAATTTCAAGTGAAAAATGCGTTATTGTATTATGACTTCAGTCCATTAAGGGTTGTTGTGGAAGTCCACTGTTCTTGTCTAACAAAGTAGACTAATTTCCTGATCACCGGCACCACTTCTTCTTACTGTTTGGTGACCCATTTTTTGTGGTCCAAGGCCTGGGACTTGAAGTGTCCTCTTGTTGACCAACATCTAACGCCAGGATTGCTGTGGCCCACTCATTCCTGGAAACCCCCTTGTAGAAGTTCACTGAGTTTCTCAAAGAAAACCTTAGGTCCTTATCCTACCTTGGACATGTCAGGATTAGTGAGACACACCATAGTAGATTCATTGTGCAGTGACCAAGTGTACCTTGTGGCTCACGAGATAATTTCTGAGCTATTTTCCTTTCAGAGCAGAAAGTTCTCCCATGGAGACTCTACATGCCTGGAGAATAAAGAAAACACCCAACCCAGCCCTCAAGAGCTATTTCTTCAATGGTGAGTGGTTACCCTGGGAGAGCCAGGTTGAAGTCTACCATCCATTACAGAAGCTTCCTGGGTGACTGTGGGCCAGCCACTTCCTTGCAGCCCAGCCTACGCCCAGGGTCCTCGTGTGGGGAAAATGGGAGGAAGGACTGCCCTGTGTGACACCTTGAGCTGTTGGACAAGAGGTGAGATATGAGTCCAGCAACAAGCAAATAAATCATAAAACTGCATTCACACAGCCTAGGAATCTTGGTTAGCTTCAGACCTTGTTTTTGGTTTTTTGGGTTTACCACATTGTGTGTGTCAAATCCATTTGGTAGTTTATGGTTCAAAGTAATGTGTGAAGCCAAAAAGGGGTTAATATGGTAACTGGATTAAACCTAAATTAAGCATGTTTTGTGAACCCAGCACACTCTAACTGCAGGGCACAACCTGATTAACTGAAGGTAGCTTTACCCACTTAGCCCAATGGCAGGGGCATCAGAAAGAGGGAGGTCAAAAGAGTCAAGATGATGGGCATGCACATGCAATCAATACCTCTTCCCCTTCTTTTGTGCATGGATTTCCCTGGCCAAAGGCCTGTGTTTGCCCAACCCACTGGACCACAACCAGCCACGCAGGCTGGGTCTACACAATGCCCCAGGCTAAAATGCTTGTGCTTTAGAGTGTTAGAGTGCTCACACAGTCTGGTTGTCTCTATTGAACAAGGACAGTCTTTGTTCCATTATCTCTCTGTCCCAAAACCATAATCTTATTTTGCCCGTTTAAACTCTTAGAAGTTTGCAAACAAGTTTGTTAGAAACCAGAGAATCTCAGAATTGAATCAGATATCTAAAAAGACCGCGGGCTGTTGAGGCAATCAAGTTCACTCTGTGCTCAGGGCAGGAACACAAAGTCAAACATCCCTGACTGAGCACTGCCCTAACGCATGTAAAAGGGCATGACTGCCATCCTGAATTTTTTGACTGCCCCAAACACATGCTAAACTACAACCAATATACTAACTCCCTGAATCCTACAATCAGTTTCAGTCCAGATTTTCTCCCTTAAACCTTCTTTGCTCACCTTGAAAATGGACATGGTGTTGCCCTATCTATCCAGGTGTTTGGGCACCCTGTAAGTCTCCCCCTCCCCAGGCTTGCTAGCTCTGCAGGGGCTTCTCATCTCAACTTGCTTCCAGCCCCTTTCTACAGGGGACCAGGGCAGGAAAAGGTCCACGGGGGCAAGCAGTGTCTGTCTCTTTGCCAAATGGTGCACAGTTTGAAAAGGCACACTAGATTTTTTGAGCTGGATTCATCTGGAGAGAATTGACTCATTAATAGGTCTTGACAGCCGAAAGAGAGAAGCCAACGGTTTCAAATGAGGCAATTGGAAATGGGACATCTGATTTCAGGAAGTGGGGGTGGGGGGACCTCCAAATACCCTCCCCCCACAAAAAAATCTGCAAGGAAGGAGGCAAGATAAAGGAACTTCAAGGCGGGAGAGCTGGTTTTATCTGGTTGTATCCATACAGAAACTCATAAATAACTCATCAACCTGTGACTCATTATGGGATGTGCCCTCCAGCGATGCTGGGCCAGTTGCATCCTGCAGAGATGCTGGGACAAAACACCTCAGCTTCTGTTGCAAAAGAGTGCAGCCATTGCATCGGGAAGGCCACACACAGACAGTGGGGAGAAAGAGGACTCATAGCTGCATTCACACAGCATGCTTAACCAGGTTGGTGGCAAACTTAGAGGCTACCATCACACAACACGTTAACCTTGGTTTGTGTAGATCTTCGTTAATTTTTTATGGCTTGGCTTGGTGTCCAAGGGCATCCCATCTGGTTCGTTTATGGGTCAGTGTATTGAGCAAACCCTGCAAGTGATTCAAGTAGAAACTAGGCTAAGGTTGTAGGGCTGTGCATTGTGGACACAGCAGAGGGTCATGTTTGGCAGTCATAGCCATGTGAATGTTATGAGAGGTTGCTCCACAAAGTGATTAAGCCACATTGCGACTTGCAGTTGAGCAAAACCTCGATATGTCCTTGTTCCACTGGGTAGGAACTTCCATTTGAAGACAATTATTGTTCCTAAAGCTGATAAGCCCTTTACCCCCTCCCACTACACACGTACACAGAAACACAATTGAAGCAGCCTCTTTGTTTGCACACAGCTCCTCCCCTGCCAAGAGAAGGGGATATTTATCTCTCTCAAGCCCTTGATATAAATCCCAAATGAGAACATGAAAAATGTAATGGAGAGGCTCTCCAGCCTATACCTATCGTTTCAGGTGGAAACCCATGGGAATGAGTCGCGGGTGGGCTCCCGGCATCGTCCAAGGAGAGGAAAGGGCTCTGGAGCCCAGCTGTTGGAACAGATGTTGAGGCCAAATGGATTCACAAGGGCCTTTCTCACTCTTGGTGGTTTTTCTCAGAGAAATGTCCCTAAAGCTCCTGAACTCATCTGCAATACACCTATGTAGCAGCATTAGTGAAATAATAATTCTGTTATTGGAAATTAGGACGGGAAAGGATGTCACTGAAATGCAAATTTTCCCTTGGCTGATTGTTGCTTGTTGGAGAAATACAAATTAAGTTTCTCCAAATTGGATTTCTTGGAGCCAGGAACTTTAGAGGCCAAGGAACAGCTCAAAACCAAAACTCTCCACCAGTTATGTGCAATTTTCTTAGCGACAATGTCTCCATTTGCCCATTCCAAGGTTGTGGTAAAAAAAAAAAAAAAATCAAGATGGCAGCCACAATGGTGCAGTTGAAGCTCTGTCTCTTTTTATGTGTGCTGTGTGCTGTGTGTGTGTGTGTGCGTGTCACCTCCTGGTGGTGTATGTAGCAGTGAGATAGTAGGCATTTTGACAGGGGTATATGTGTCCTTGTGTCCTGTTCTAATCTTCTTAGAGGTAGTCCAGTGAGTTTATGAAGCTACCGACTAGAGATCTTCCACATTGCAGCCTTAAGCTACTTAACTCCCAAATTAAACAGGATGGAAATGAAAATGGCTTGAGAAGTTGATGTCCAGATTTGATGTACCTCCACTTTAGACACAATGTTGGTGGTTGCATCTGGGCAGAGGTTACCTTGGGCCACCATTGATAGATTCTCCTGTTTCTGTAGTTTCCCCCCACCCAAGAAAACATCATTCTTCCCCTCACTTTAGTTGAAGTGGAAACTGGTTGGATTCTTCTCAATAATTCTTCTTCCTCTTCCTCTTCTTCTTAATAGAATTCCAGGACTGGAAAGTCCACTAATGCTAAAGTAGAAATCAGCAGAGAACATTATAATATTTCATGGAGGTGAGATGATTGAGGAAATTTCCATAAACTATTCCTCTTGTCAGTTTCATTCAGTTTTTATTTTTAAAGAAAGGCCTATCTGTCCATTGTGAATGTATTAAAGAAAATTTATGTCTTACTGGTCCATAGATGGTGATGGTGATGAAAATGAAAATGAAAATGTCTTTTTAGAAGAATTCAGGTAGCCTAGTAGCCTAGGATGAAAAAGCCATGGAGAGAAGTGACCCTTGATTGGAATGGAGGGGACATTCCCACCACAGCACACAGTAGTCAACTGGAGTGGAAGCAATTGTTTACAGTGATGTGAAGGGCATCAGGCATGATACCACAAGACCAGCAGAAGTCCAAAAACACTACTTTTGATGTAGACAAGAAGAGTCAAGGGATAGCTAGAAGTCAGCTCTGGGTAAGTTGAAGACGATGTCATGCTGTCATGCTTTCTTGTCCTTGAGAAATGCTTAGAGGGTTGTCTTCACAATGGAGTATCCAGGATGTGCCCATAAATAGATGTAGATAGGGAATACTGGTCAGTTATGTAAGAATACTGTAGGGGTGGAGTGGGTTGTCTTACATTAATTAGAAGAAACTGAGGATGGAAGGAGGTCCAGATGGCTGCTGACTCCCTGCAGCTGAAGGCATGGCTATCTGAATATTTGGATATGAAGATGAGCTATTCCTTGCCTGGTGAATTTAACTCTTCATGCTCCTCTCTCCTTTTCATCTGCTTTGTTCCCTATTTTCTTTTCCCTTTCTTTCATTGTACTGCTATTCCTTCTTACCCATTTCCATCCTGTTTTTTCCTTAATCTTTTTTTGTACATCTGCTGGAAAACCTAGTGGGTTTGTTTTCTGCTAGGAATTGCCAATTATCTGTTGAAGACAGACCAGTTACAGCCTACTGCTGGCCTATTTTTTTGCCAGCAAGGAATAATGAAAGCAACCTTTTTCCTGCCCTCTGCTTGGATTGACAAAAAATATCTGGGAATCAAGTTATGCCGGTTGACTTCCCTGGCTATAGTGTGGACACCATCCAGTTTACATGTTACAAGTAGGGACCAAAACATGTAGATCAATCACTATATTCCTCTTCCCCCTGAGGAAATGGCACATCTGGCTTTTGATACAGATATGTTTCAAAATACAGAAATCATGGGTGGGGTGTTGTACATTCTCCCTGGTCCTGAGAGTCTTGTTTGCTTTTGACTCAACTCCCCAGATGTTTAGTTCTGAATCTCTCTCTCTTGGTATGTGAGGATTTGGGCCAGCTGGTAGGCATGTCACTTATCTCTCAAAATGTGTCTCTGGTTTTGCTGGTTCCTAGATACCTTCTTGCATCACATCTCCAGAAACTACTTCCAGCACTTGAGTTATCTGATTCCTGGAAACATTGATGAGCAATGACAATATTGATGAGCCATTTCCTTTGAAGATTGCTTTGGCTTTACTTTCTCCTCTCCAGCCTTACACAGCTCTAAGTATCTGGTCCTGAGAGTGAAGACATTCTCCAGTAGTATCTTAAAGGCTCGTATTTTTTTAAACAGTAGTTTCTCCAAGCATTTCCTGCCCATTGGCACATGGTTTGATGTTCACTGTGCTATATCTGAGTACAGACTTCAAAACAAACTCCTGGTCTGTACCTATTTCTCAGAACGTGTCCTAGTTACTCCTGTTCCCAGGAAGTGACTTCTAATAGTTAACGAACACCTTAGATCCTTCTGAAGCAAATTGCTGGTGATCTGGGAGGAGGGAAATATGGACCCTGATCTGCATGAGGAAGAAATGTTTCTGAAAAGCATGTGAGGCTAAAGTGTAAGACCTGTTTGCAAACCATTACTTTAATAGATATTCCAGTTGCTGTCTTTCAAGTAAACCTACTTCAAGTGGTTGTCTTGGGATGATATAAAGGAAAAACTGTCCCATCTTCCCCACTTTGGAAAAGCTTTGAGGACTGTGGAGGCAAGAATTCCCAGTCAACATGGCTAACATGTCCAGTAACATCCTTTCTTTGGTGCAAAATGATTGATTGATTATGTTCCATTAAGTCATTTTTGACTTTTGCAGACTGCATAGATGGACCTTCTCCATAATGATCTGTCCCCAACCTAGTCCTTCAGGTCTTCCAATGGTTCCTCCATCACCACTGTAACTGAGTCCATCCCCCTTGCTGCTGATTGCCCTCTTCTTCTCTTTCCTTCCACCTTTTCAGAGAGCCAGGTCTTTGCGTAATAAGTAGGATTATTTGAGCATTTGTATCTCATGAGAGAATTCTGGGTTGATTTGTTCGATGAACCATTGGTTTGTTTTCCTAGCTGTCCACAGTATTCTCAGGAGTCTTCTCCAACACCAAAGTTGCGCTAAATATTATTTCCTTTTGTTTTCTTCATTTGTTCAAGACTCCAAATTCTGGGGAATCTGTTTCTTCCAATACTTCCTTGGAACTACTCAAGTATTTGGTGGCATTACTGCTGTATCTTTGAGTAACCTCCCCATTTTTTGGAAATACTTAATAACTCTCCTCTTTGCCTTCCAACTTCCTGCTTAATCACACTCTCTTTTCCAAAGCTGTTTCCATCTTTAAAGCCAAATGTGACTGCAGGGAACTGTCTTAGCAGTTTCTCACTCAGATATAAATTAAATGTGATGAGATTCATGAAATCCCCATTCCCGTTTGGTTAAACAAAGGTGCTAAATTCTGGGGAGATTGGAAGCAGGCTCTTCGAACATTGGTGGAAGCAGGGCATGGTTATCACAGAACTTACATGTGTAAGACAGGCAACTGTGTCTTCTAAATGGTGGTTGTATATGAGCAGGTTGTTGGGTCACATAGCCTTCGTATGTTTAATCTATGAAAATCTTAATCCAGTGCATGGGCTGTGGAGATTGCCATGAATTCCAGAGTTGGGTGCCACACCCATGGAGCTCCCTCTGGCAAAGAACCTGGGTCTCCCTTGCCAAAAAAAAAAAAAAGTGAGGATTTTATCTGCAATACGATCTACTTCTTTTCTTCTTTCTTCAGCGTGTGGGTAGTCCTGGAATCTTCCAAACTAAGTGCAGGTGGTTTGGCTTGTTACAATCCCAAAGTACATTCCCGCCTTTGCATCCAAAGTGCTGCAGAGTTCTAGAAAGCACGACGGGTGGATGTACTTATGCAGGTGTGCATGTGTTTGTGCAAATCCACGTCTGCAGCAAATACCTGTGTAGCCCAAGGAAAATCACTTCCTTCTATTGATTAGCTCTCAAGGCTGCCAGGAAAAAAGCGTTGTTTCAATAGGCCGAGCGAAGCGTTCACCCTTCTGCTGGTGAAGCAAAATCAGCACCTTTCCCTCTTAGCTAGGAGATTAGAAAACCTCCCGGTGAGACCGATTTGCCACCCAGCCTTCTTGGAAGCTTTGCCAACCAACCACAGCTGACTTCACAGACCCAAAGATGGGTCCTCCTCTCTTCAAAGGACAGCTTGTTCCAGAAACCCCTTTTCTTGTATGGCTCCCAAACAGCCAGTGAATTATCATGATTAGGTTTCTTATTTCAGTCTCAGGAGCTGCTCCATGGCCCAAAGAGCAGAGCTAAAATTCCAAGGGAGGAGGTCCAGGCAAGACGTCAGGAGGAACTTCCTGACTGTATGAGCCATCAGCTGGTGGAACAGACTGCCACACGATATGGTGAGTTCTCCGTCACTGGAGGAGGAGGTTGGATGGCCAGTAGGCAGAGATGCTGCAGTGGATCCTGCATTGAGCAATGGGTTGGACTAGCTGACCTCTAAAATCTCTTCCAACTCTGTGATTTGACGATTCTGTGAACCAGTTAGAACAGATTAAAGAGTGCTTGGCTATCTATGTAGGAAGACATGAATGGATTCTTCTTTTCATGCCGGCTTTAGCCCAGTCAAGTGGAAAGCGAGGCCATCTGTTAGAAATCACAATGATGTTGCTTGCCTTTGAGAATAATGGAATTGGCATCTTTTGTACATCACTTGCTCCCCCTTCCCTTCCTCCCGAGGGCTCCCACGATGATAATTAAAACTCAGATTTGAGTGGGAACTTCTTAAAAAGTCTTTTGTGTAAAACAAGCAAATACATAAAGTAGCAAGGGCTCAGACTAGAAAGCTATGGGCTAAACAAACATCACACATAGAAAATAAAAAATGGAGGGAAACCTAAACTGAGCGTCAACCACTGAACATTCTGTAAGGCTGGCCTGGATTGGAGATAAAATTTGGCTGAATTTCTTTTTTTTCTCTTCTTTGTTGAAAAAACAGAAGAGAAAAGAAACCAAGGAGTCAATATCTTTGTCTGCATCTCTGTGCCGAGACAATGATTTGGCCATAGCAGTGCAAGAAAAACACATGGAGGTGGCAGACAGCTTCCTCTCAAAAGATCTCAACATCCTGGGAATTTTTTTTTACTGATTGGAGGCTTACTCCTAGTGTTAGTAAAACGGTGATGACATGTTTCCACCTTAATAATAAACTGGCAAATAAAGCCCCAAAGGTTTACCTGAATAACAACTTACTTCCCTACAACCCTTATCCAAAATACCTCAGGGTAACATTGGAGTGGACTCTTTCTTATAAGATACATCTAGAGAACATGGCTGCAAAAATTAATACTAGGAACAACATACTGCAGAAATTAGGTGGAATTAAAATGCAGAGCTTCAGCTGCCACCCTTAGGACATCAGCATTAGAGTTGGTCTACTCCACAGCAGAATACTGCGCCCCTGTATGGCTTAACAGTTGCCATACTAGTAAGACAGACGCCAGACTTAATGACACCATGAGGATTATAACCTGATGTACTAAAACCACTCCCACCTGTTGGCTCCCTGTTCTGAGCTGTATAGCACCACCAGTTTTGCGAAGGCAAGATGCACCAGTGAGAGAATATAGAAAAATCATGAACAACCCACTTCTGGTGCATGCTGACCTTCCCTACTTATCACTTGGAAGGCTTAAATCTAGGAAGCCCCCACTGGTACTTGCAGAACATCTGCATAACAATTTCAACATTGACTCCCAGTGGAAAGTTAAATGGGTCATTGAACACCCAGATACGGGAAGATACATAGATGACCTACGCAAAAGGTGCCAGGTTTTGATCTATCTCGCCAGCAATGGACAACCTTGAACAAGATCCGCACCTTACATGGAGTCTGCTGGGATTCACTGCATAAATGGGGTATGGTATCGTCACCTCAGTGTGACTGAGGGGCTGCACGTCAAACTACCGATCACATTGTGACCAGCTGTAAGCTGAGGGTGTATAATGGCCCAATATATGATTTTTTAAATACAGTGGAACCTCGGTTTACGAACAATTCGTTCCGTGACTCTGGTCGCGACCCAAATTGGTTGCGACCCGAAGCAAATTTTCCCATTAGGTTCAATGTAATTACCGTTAATCCATTCTGGCATAGAAGACAGGGAGGCGGCTATTGCTTGGAGGGAGAGTCCCTCTCCTACGACCACATGTCAGGGGCGGAAAAATGGCCGCGGACCATGTGTCAGGTGGGAAATGGCCGCGGACCACGTGTCACGGGTGGGAAAATGGCCACGGATCGGGTCACGGGAGGGAAAATGGCCGCGGATCCTGTTCATAACCCGAGGTGGAGTTCGCAAACCGAAGCAAAATTTTGCGGCCGGAGCTGGTCATCACCTGAAAAGTTCGTGAACAGAAGCATTCGTAACCCAAGGTTCCACTGTATATAAATGATGCTGCACTTCAATGACTAGATGGCCTAGACATTGGTATTTGAATTTAGATCTTTTTAATATTCATATTTTAAAGTGCTTTTAACTTAGGCTAAATGTTAGTATTTAATGTAAGTCCACGTATGAGATGCCATACGCTAAATAATAATGTGCTGAGACTTTGGGGAGTCTCTGTTGCAAAGCTGGAGAGGCCTAACTTTGGGGTACTTTTAAAGACCCACAAACTTCTAGAGCAACTTAATCTTGCTTTGTTCCCTTGCAGGTTGTTAATGGGTGGGAAGACCCTTTCCTTTCCCAACACCAAAACGTCATGAACTGGCCTTGAGCAAAGGAGCAAAGGAGGAAAGGCGCAAAGGCGCAAAGGCGCAAAGGCGCAAAGGAGCAAAGGAGCAAAGGAGCAAAGGAGCAAAGGAGCAAAGGAGCAAAGGAGCTGGCCTTTGTGTTGGGAGCGAAAGTTTCCTGGGGCAGGAATGTCAAATATGTCAATAATGAATTGCTGCTTCACAGCAAGCATGAAGAATACAAAACAAATGTCAGCTAAACTGTGGAAAACAGGGGAGAAGGACATGCCAGACGTTGTGCCACAGGGTATAAGAAGGGGGTGCACCCTCATTTGGACAGAGGGTAATCAACTGATTGAAGTAGCTGCAACCTACTGTTTTCTTAACTAGCCATGCCCTATCTGGGTACCCCTTATTGAGTTTAAGGTAACTGTAATAGCATGGCATATGTAGACATCTAGTAGGAGCCATGGTGATATCATATACATGTGATATTATCACACAAGTGATGTGAATTGCATACTCCACATCATTTGCATGTTGATGATGTCAGGGTGCAGGCCTCATCTTTTCTCACTTCCTTTCCACCACAGACACCCATACAGTAATGGCAAGATTGCCCTGAATCCATTAGTAAAGATTGTATTAGCTAAATCCCCGAAGGGATCAATTTCACTTATTCCTGTTTTCACCCAGATATTCATGAGATGCAATTCACTTCCCTGCAACTGTTTCTTTGGTGGTCGTTGAACCATCTCCCTGGAGCTGAGAGGCAGGGAACTTTTGCCTCCTCTGTGGAAGTGGGTGGGTGGACCCTTCAGGGGGAAGCCAACGAGTCAGATCAAGTGTCTCACATGGATTAAATTAAATTAAATTTCCCAGCATCAATGAACTTCATTAAGTCATGGCTCAGAATTTACAATACCCATTCCTCCAATCTGTTAATCTCACATTCTTTCTCTTAGAGGGTGTGATTTTGGTAGGACAAGGTGTTGGGTAAAGCTGCAACTTGTTAAAAGAAAGGTACTTCCCAGGGCATCATTTGAAGTAGTAAGTAAGTTGCCTCTCCCCCTCCCTCAGATTCATTTTTATGAAGGTGAAGGCCCATCCAATATTCAAGTGCTGGCAAGTGAAATGTTTCCATGAATCATGTCCAAGTTAATCAGAAACAGATAGGATTAAGTGTTCCTTCTGAGGTGGCTTCTCATGGTATAGTTGAAAGTGTGTGCTTTTGATCTATCTATCTATCTATCTATCTATCTATCTATCTATCTATCTATCTATCTATCTATCATCTCTCTCTCTGTCATCTGTCATCTATCATCTATCAATCATCTATCATCTATCATCTATTATCTATCTCTTTCTTTTATTTATTTATTTATCCAATTTATATGGCTGCCTATCTCAGCATATGATTCTGGGTGGCCAACATCGTTAACATAAAATAAAAACAATTACAAACATTACAAAAGTTAAAATACAAAACAGCCGAGAAACATCCAACCCAAGTCACTAACACAAGCAAGAAGTGTGTCCCTGCTTAACTCCTGAGACAACGATAAGAAGTAAATTGCACTGTTAAGAAACTAGGAAGTTGTTAGTGGTGGTGGGGAGGACATGAAGGTTTCCATGTTTCAGAGGAACTTTCTCTAACTCAGTGGTCTTTGGATGTGCTGGATGTAGGGTGAGGTCAAAATAAGTCAAGATGGCAGCCACAGTGATGCAATTGAAACTCCACTTGTTTGACACATGTAAGAAAAGGAGGGTGGAGCTATGCTTGCATTGTCACAGCCACCATCCTGACTCTTTTGGTCATACCCTGTGGACACCCCTGGCTGGATTTCATCTCCAGAATTCTCAGCCAGCCCTGCCAAAGGCCAGAGTTTCTGAATGTTGAGATCCAACACACTTCCCATCCACAAGTTTGGGGATGGCTGGCTTGAAGGCAAAAAAATGAGTGGTTTTGGTGCAATTGAATAAAATTATGATCATCTGTGGAAAGAGCGTGCAACTGATTTGGGGAAAGGGAGCCTAGGTTGAAAGCTACCACCGCCTGCCTGAGATTGGGTTTGCACAACATGTTAAGCCTGCAATGGCAAATCCTATGCTGTTGGAGTTACCCCACATCTTCTCGTGTCTTCCTGGCCCTCCTTGATCTTGCCAGCACTATGTTTCAAGAGGTTTGCCATTTGTTATAGAATTTAGGAACCTTTTCTGTGCAGTTCTAGAGCAACATCAATGAACACCGCCTCAAATTTCCAGAAGACCACTGGTAGATTTCAAAAGGTTTTATTCTAGCAATACAAGCATCTTACATTCATTCTCTCAACCACATCAACCATACAAACCAAGAAACTCAACTTGTTGTTGGCCGACTGACTGAAGGGGGTGGGAAGTCCAAAGAGAGCTCTCTGAGATTGTCTTTGATAGAGTGGAAGGTGGGACTTCAAACTTCTCTTTTCTTCACCTCTCTTTTGTAGGCAATGCTGGAGTATCTCAGCATGACCACTTCAGTTGATTGATGATTCTTCATCAAGCTACAGAGGTCATTCACCTTTGTAGGTGCATCAGGATGTTCCTGTTTTGCCCAAACCATGACTGTAACTCTAACCTCAGGGAATGGAAGAAACTTGTCGGAATGATGGATTCAAGAAGTCTCCCTCTCTTCACAGCCTGGTACATCTTGGAATGTCTCTGAACATCTTGTGCAACCAAATACCATACTATATGTCATTTTCAAAAAGCGCAATTTTTCCATCTTTAAGGTCTGGCCATTAGCTCGTACGATACTGTATTGTACTCTAATACTCTCACGTTTGAGATTTTATTCTCATGAATTGAGAGCCTATGTGGTGGTGAAAGTGCTGGATAGAAGCAGAGAAATCTAGGTTCAGGTCCACCCTCAGCTATGAAAGCTTCTGTGGGACTTTGGGCAGACTCCCTCTCTTGGCCGAAGAACTGATGGGATGGTGGGATGGTGATGAGAGCACTGGGGTTAAGAATGGGGAGACTCAGGTTCAAGTCCCCCCTTGGCCACAGAAGATCCCTGGTTGATTCTGGACTGCTGTTAGCCCAAAAAGCCTGTGTAGGGTAATGGTTAAGGTGCTGGACTAGAAGTGGAGGATCCAACTACTAGTTCCTTTTAATCATGGAAGCTTCCTGGGAGACTTTGGGACAATTATTCTATAGTAGCCTAGCCTATCTTACAGGGTTATGGATTTAGGGAAAATCTGTGAAAACATACATACATACATACATACATACATACATACATACATACAGTCAGGAAGGCTGAATTCCTTGGAACACCAGTGTGGTACAGTGGTATAGTGTTGGACTAAGAGTAAGGAGACCCTGGTTCAAATCCCCTCAGGCACTTTCAGCCTAATCTACAGAGTAGTTGTGGGGAAAAATAGGAGGAAGGAGTGCTACGGACATTATCTTGAGCTAGAAGAAAAGCAGGAGGGAGGGAGGGAGGGAGGGAGGGAGGAAGGAAGGAAGGTCTAATCCAGTGCTTCCAAACCAGGGTAAAAGTGGTTTTTCTTTGTGTAATGACACACAAACCCGTACGCAGTCACAAAAGGGTCAGTTATTTTGACTTAAAGATTGCCCCGTGTACTAAAATATATTCAAAAATCTCCCAAAGTATTCCTATTAAGATGAAGTTTGAGGAAATTACCAATGGTAATTTATTGAAAACACATAAAGATCATTCAATGATATTGTATTTATTTATTTATTAAATTTATATGCCCCCCATCTCCCCCAGAGGGTGACACTGGGTGGCTTACAATTAAAATCAAACAGTAAAAACAGTAAAAATATAAATATCCATATTAAATTAGCTAAAAAGAAATAATACTATATAAAAAGACTATATACAATTCAAGATGAGCAGGGGGTGAGTGGGTGGGGCAGAATCAATTACCCCACGAGCCGGTTCCAGTAATGAACAGGAGTTGTGAGTCTAGAAGGACCCCCAGATTACACACTGGGTCTGTCTGGGGTAGTGCCACCCCATCCAGAGCCAAGGATGATTTGCTCCTAGATCTTGAGGCTCCCCATACCCACAGCCACTCCATCTTACCAGCGTTCAGTTGAAGCCTCTTGTCCCCCATCCAGGCCCCTACAATCTCCAGGCACTGTGCAAGGGTAGCCACAGCATCACTTAGGTCACCTGGGATGGAGAAATATAGTGTGTTATATTTTTATAACTAGAGGAACTAGAGATCAAATCGCCAACATTCGCTGGATCATGGAGAAAGCACGAGAGTTCCAGAAAAACATCTACTTCTGCTTCATTGACTATGCAAAAGCCTTCAATTGTGTGGATCACAACAAACTGTGGCAAATTCTTAAAGAGATGGGAATACCAGACCACCTTACCTGTCTCCTGAGAAATCTGTATGCGGGCCAAGAAGCAACAGTTAGAACCGGTCATGGAACAACCGATTGGTTCAAAATAGGGAAAGGTGTACGACAAGGCTGTATACTGTCACCCTGCTTATTTAACCTATATGCAGAGTACATCATGAGAAATGCCAGGCTGGAAGAATCACAAGCCGGAATTAAGATTGCAGGGAGAATCATCAACAACCTCAGATATGCAGACGATACCACCCTAATGGCAGAAAGTGAAGAAGAACTAAAGAGCCTCTTGATGAGGGTGAAAGAGGAAAGTGCGAAAGCTGGCTTGAAACTCAACATCAAAAAAACTAAGATCATGGCATCTGGACCCATCAATTCCTGGCAAATAGAAGGGGTAGCAATGGAAACAGTAACAGACTTCATTTATTTGGGCTCCAAGATCACCGCAGACGGAGACTGCAGCCATGAAATTAAAAGACGCTTGCTCCTTGGGAGGAAAGCTATGGCAAGCCTAGATAGCATATTAAAAAGCAGAGACGTCACCTTGCCGACAAAGATCCGCATAGTCAAAGCCATGGTTTTTCCAGTAGTAATGTATGGCTGTGAGAGCTGGACCATAAAGAAGGCCGAGCGCCGAAGAATTGATGCCTTTGAACTGTGGTGCTGGAGAAGACTCTTGAGAGTCCCCTGGACTGCTAGGAGGTCAAACCAGTCAATCTTAAAGGAAATCAACCCTGATTGCTCATTGGAAGGATCGATAATGAAGCTCAAGCTCAGATATTTTGGTCACCTAATGCGAAGAGAGTTCTCTTTGGAGAAGACCCTGATGCTGGGAAAGATTGAAGGCAAAAGGAGAAGAGGACGGCAGAGGATGAGATGGTTAGATAGCATCACTGAAGCAATGAGCATGAAACTGAGCAAACTCAGGGAGGCAGTGAAGGACAGGAAGGCCTGGCGCAATATGGTTCATGGGGTCACGAAGAGTCGGACACGACTTAACGACTAAACAACAACACAACAACAATATTTTTATAATACAAGTAGTTGTCCAGTTACAACCACTAGCTCAGTGACTGTTCAAAGTTATGACAGTGTTGAAAAAATGGATTTATGACTAATCCCCGAAGTTATGGCCATTGTAGTGCCCCTGTGGTCATGTGATCATGATCTGGGTGCTTGGCAACCTGTTCACACTTAGGACCAGTTGCCAAGCATCCCGTGATCACGTGAACGTCATTTGCAACCTTCCCTGTTGGCTTCCCATAAGCAAAGTCAATGGGGAAGGGAGGTCGCAAGTCACTTGAGTAAGTCTCCCCCACCCACCCCAGCCTTTCTTTGCTTGCTTGCACATACCGCACCCTTCACTCACTCACTCACACCCACCCACCAGGTTTTGGGTAATGAAAGAAAAAGTTTGGGAAGCACTGATCTAAGCTGATAGCCATGAGGGACCTCCATGAGAAATACAGTCAAGCTAACAGAAAGGAAGAAACTCAGAAGCAAATAATCCTATGAAAAAATCATGCAACTGCTGAATTCCCATCCCTTCTCTTCAGAGATCCCTCAGTGGGAATCCTTGGGCCAAAAATCCTTTCCAGCAGCAAATTCAACCTGCCCACCACCATAGCCAGTCATCCTGACAGCCAATGTTAAGCCATCTTCTCTCAAAGGCCTGTTCCTCCTCCCTGCCAAGCAAGCAGAGAGAATTTAAGTGGCTGGCTTCCATCATACGTAAGGACCAACAAAGAGTCTCTTTCTGGTCCAACAAGGATATTTTTTAATCCACTGTCCTTATTCATAAACGTTCTGGACACCTCCTATATTGTCCCTGAAGCAAATGCCTTGTTCTTTGGGGAAGTAGAGAAAGTAAAGCCACTTTTCCTACGGCTTTCTCGAAGAGAAGTCATCAAGCTGAACATTCTTGAAAATCTGCCCCTTCGTCTGCATCCCTTGGGACATCTCAATCACATAAAGCTGCCTTTCTAAGGCACCTTCTGCCAAGCTGAAATGCCAAGGGAAAAACATCAATTAACCTGACAGCAGCTCCACGAGGAAGCTGCCTTTTGTGGAAAGTTGGCTTCTGTTATGTGTGCAAGATTTTTCATCAATGCGAGCCTCCTGATGTCGGTCCGGTCTTGACTGGGAACTCTGTTGTCAGGCCGGATGGAGGTACAACCTCCACAAGCAGTTTCACTCCAAATTGGGGATAGACAAAAATCTAGTTTGTTTTACAGCACACATTAATATTTTAGCCACAATTAGTTGGCTCGGTTACTAATGGAGTGAATAGGCTCCCCTTCACTGGATGGTTGAAATGGAGGCCTATCAATCATCCATTAGTTGATTGATTGATTATGTCCCATCAAGTTGGTGCTGACTCTTAGCGACCACATAGATAGATTTTCTCCAGAAAACCATCTGTTGGGGATGTTTTAATTTTCATTTCTGCACTGAACAGGAAGTTAGACTGATAACCTCAAGGGCATTTTTCAAGTGTGTGACTTTATGATTCTTTTAGCTCTTTGCTAATTTCCATCTTCTGCAATTTAATCTGCTTTATGAAGTTCTAAGTGTTGTTTTCCCATAGAGCCTGTTAAGAAGAAAACGGGTGCAGCGACAGTCTTTTTCATTTTAGATAACCTGCTAACACCTCTTCTGTTTTCTTTCCTTGAGTTTTAGAAGCATCCTTTTCTGGTGCATCTTCAAATGAACAACGTTTCTTTTGTAAAAATTTAAGCAATGGACTGCAGCACACACCAGCTTTGTACACTGTGACTTCCAGAAGGAAAAGAAACGCACTGTGGATTTCTTTTGCATCTTTACTTTGTCATTCTCCTATAAACAAAAAGAATTTTAGTTGCTGGGAGGTGGTGGTGGGCGGTGGGGGAAACTGTCTCCATTTTTTTCCCTCCAAAGACCAGTTGAAGGAGAGTCACATCAAACCGCCGATGGCAATCTTTGTGGTCTCTTGCTCTGGAGTAAAGTGGGAGTGGTACATTATTGTGATTCTAAAAAGATAAATTGGAATAACTTCATTATTTTTAAAGACACACCTAGAATTCAGTCAGTGATTATTATTGCAGGCTTTGGAATTCTTTTAAGGCAAGAATTTAATTGCACAATGTAGGGTGGGTGGTGAAGGGGATCTACATCTGTCATGACCTGTGTGGGTGTGGTGGATCTTGCCTCTGGAAGGCAAGTGAAGATCGGCATGGCTTTGCCTCGTGGGCTCCGTGTTTGCCGTTTGCACCGATAAGCTGCTCCAATTACACAGGGGCTGCTTCCAAGGTGGGACCCCAAAGCAAAGCTAAGCAGGGGGAGGCCTGGTCAGTACTTAGATGGGAGACCACCAGGCCACCCCCTGCCACAATAAGGCAGCATAGCAGGACTTGGGGAAGGAAGTTAGACCGCACTAGGAAGTTGGGGGGAAAAAAACAGTGCAATCCAAAACCACTTTAGTCTTATTGCCAAGAAAGTGGGCCTGTCTTTAAGTTTGAGTTGAGTGAGACTCAGCTTAAAAGCCAATGCTATGATCTAGTACACAAAGCTTTTGAAAGTGATGTATAAGCAAAACATACTTCATTTCTGGTTCTTCTCCGCTTGTGCCTCATCCCAGCTTTAATGTGATTTGGCAATCTTCTTTTTGGAGTCCTTAGGGTTCTCTGAGCTTGGTTGTTTTCTTGCAAATGTTTCATAACCTGGCTAGGTAACATCTTCAGTGCTAGAATGGAGTGGGGTTTGCTCTCTGTTTTTATATTGTGGCATGCCCTGTCAGTGCTGGGGGGGAGGTTAGTTTTTTTTTTCCCCCTCCTGGTAAGACCCAGTAGCACAAGAAGAATAAAAAGGAGTCATCTACAACATACAGTATTAGGACTATGTAGGACAGACAGGCAGAAGGCTGGCAGAGCGCATCCATGAACACCAACTAGCAGTCAAAAGACATGATGAAAACTCCTTAATCTCACAACACATGGACAGATTCAACTGTAGTTTCAACTGGGAAACTGTCAGCATCTTAGACCAAGCTAAATCCAAAAATGCTAGAGAATTCCTGGAAGTTTGGCATTCAGACAAGGCAGCCATCAAAAGGCACATAGAGATAAACAACATCTATACACTATTCAAAAGAGACAATAGAAAGGAAGACGAAAGATCAGAACATCTCCTCACCAGCAATCATCACCCAGAGAAGCAGAGATTAACACCAAGATTAGCACCAGACATCAAGCAGTAAACAATACCCTAATCAAGAAACTACCAGGAGGAACACCCCCCCCCAACACTGGTGGGGCAAGCCACTGTATATAAACAGAGAGCAAACCCCACTCCATTCTAGCACTGAAGATGTTACCTAGCCGGGTAACAAAACATTTGCAAGAAAACAACCAAGCTCAGAGAACCCCAAGGAATCCACAGTTCAACCCTGAGCTACATATATTCTCTTCAATCTTTTTTTTCCTGCATGTCTCCATGACGTTGCCTTCATCTCATCCACAACCCATCAGCGAACGTTAAGTGATCCTTAGGTGAACCAGTGTTAATTTTCCAGTGTGATCCAATAGAGTTCAGCAATAGCCTCAAAGTGTGACAAATCATTAATTGCCTTGGGGGGATGTAGGTGGCTGCTACGACCTGAAAGAAAGGCAAGAGAATCTGGATTGAGATCAGGAATGGGGACACTCAATGTCACCTGGGTATAGTTTGGGGTAGGATGGGTAGAAGATATTTCAACTTAGCAAAGGGGAAGAGTTTTATGAAATGTTATAGCAGTCATATCCTTTGAAAGACTTGCGTAACTGTTCAAAAGTTGCCCTGATGTCTCCATGTGTGGGTGAGCTTGTATCGCTGCTTCACTTTGCTGATGGTTGCAAAGACCTGGCACACGCATGCATGTTTTTGAAACAGCAACATGACTCACAAAACACATGGCTCTTGTAACCCTGCAAGCAGAAGGGCTCCACTCTCACTAATACACTTTGCAAAGCACATCTTTCGGAGGCACTGCTGTTTTCATGCTACCTAACCTTCTGTGTGAAACCACTGGGGTGATCTGAAGTTTTGTGTCATCATTATAGTCTGTTTCTTCACATTCCAAGGAGGCTGTGAAGGTGTTTTCACCAACCTGGTGTTCTCTAGATATGTTGGACTTCAACTCTTGTAATCCCTTTGTTGGCTGGGAATTATGGAGCGTTATCTACTGTATCTTCTCTTGAGCAGTCCATAATGCTGGGAAAGGTGGAGGGAAAGAGAAGAGGACAACCAGCAGCAAGGTTGATGGACTTGATTACAGGGGTAATGGGTGCACCACTGGAAGACTTGAAGGACCAGGTTGGGGACAGGTCCACCTGGAGAAGATCAATTTATGGAGTTGGTATGAGCCAGTGTTGTCCAAACTTGGCCACTTTAAGATGAGTGGACTTCAACTCCCAGAATTCCCCAGCCAGCATGGCTGGCTGGGGAATTCTGGGAGTTGAAGTCCACTCATCTTAAAGTGGCCAAGTTTGGACAACACTGGTATGAGCCAACACTGATTTGATGGCACATAATCATTATAGTCATCTACTGTATCTGGAAAGTATCAGGCTGTAGAAGGAGGTTGGAAACTTTTCTCTAGGCATTGGAAGGTCAGGGAGATAAGGTGATTCAAAGCTGAGTGTTTTACATAAATAATAATAAAAGTAAATAATAATTTAAAACACACAATAATACGCATGTAACATTGGCAGGGGACAAAAGACATGTCAGGCCACGGGTACTAAGTTTCAAACAGGAGAACAGAAAGTCAGATTTTTCCTGGCACTGGAGGGCAGGTGTCTATGCCAGCTTGGACTGCAAAGAAAAGGCATTTCAAGGGCTGGGCACCATACCTGAGGAGGTCCTTCTCAGATCGTGCACCTCTTCCAGACATGAGACACTGAGAAAGGACTTGTGCATAACTTAGTATTTGGGCAGGTACCTCCTAGGTAGGTGATTCCCAATGTATCAAGGCCCGAAATCATTAATGTCATTTCCAAAACCTTGATGGTGTTAGTAGCAGGTGCACAACATTCACAACTTGGTTAAAGTTAATGTTAGTAAGTGTTTTGGTGGCTTAGCACGGGCGTGAACTCAGCCTGTTTGCTTCATGGAGATGTCAATGCATTGTGCAAATCCAGAAAATTAATTAATGCAGCAAACATGTCAGGGAATTGGGTAAACACAATCTCTGGATAATTTGCTCTTAGCCTTTTGACACAATAGTCCTTCAGATTCACCACTTGGGAGAATTCCAGGAATCCAAAGGAACAGGTGGAGCCCAGACTGGTTTTGCTTTCTTTCACAGGTGCACTTACATTAAGCTGCCCTGGAAAATCTAAAGCTCATTGCTCTCAAACGTGCCTCCGTTCTATTTAACAGAGAAGCTTCAGCTGTAGGGTTACCATACCATGTATGTTGTCTGCATGCCTAGGTTGCCATCTAGAAGTCATCTGGTTTTTTTCAGGCCAGACTTGGAGGACCTATTCAATTGATACACGGAAGAGAACAGGTCGAGCTTTGCTGAAGACAAGGCCATCAAATAATACGAGACCAGTCCTGTGCCATCTTCAACATTTTACCCATTTGCTTCCAAGAAAGCTTTATACTTTCTTCACAGTTTCAGACCTGCATATCTTAGATGAGGAAACCCTTTCTGAGACCCTTCAGTCAGGATCTTAGCTTGGGTCTATCACCTTTTGAAGGACATGGTGTGGGATCTACAGAAAGGGCCTTCTTTGTGGTGGCACCCAAGTTCTCTATTGCACAACTCTGTCAGGAGATACCTGATTCCCTCCCTGTCTCTTTTCAGATGCCCATTCAAGAATCTACATATCTCTATCTACCTATCTATCTATCTATCTATCTATCTATCTATCTATCCATCCATCCATCCATCCATCCATCCATCCATCCATCCATCCATCCATCCATCCATCCCTCTCTCTCTCTCTCTCTCTCTCTCTCTCATCTTCTCTCTTTCTCTTTCTAACTCCTAAGATACTAGCAAAAAGCAAGTTGCATTGTTAAGAATTTTGGAAGTGGGTGTTGTTGAAGAAGATGTAAAAGTTCTGTATCATAAATCACCTTATGATTTAAGCCAACTGCTAAAGAATTATGTTCAAAATGTGCTTTTTAAATATACATTTTATATAGCCAATTTTATATTTGCTGCCTACAAATGCAATAATCTGGCCTTTCCCACCTACTACGATGGCTACATTTGTGTAAATAGAATGACCATCATGTGTGTTTGACATGGGTTTTCTACTTCGCCGGTGAGTTAGATAACCAAAAATGTGAATTCGTTCACTTAGCTTCTATCGCCTCTTGATTTATTATATGGGAATAAAGGCAACTTTTTTGTTCAGCACTATGTTTTTTTAAAAATAAGGGTTTTGGAAAGATAGGGCCATTAGTGAATTCATTCGATTAAATAAAAGGCTCACGCAGATAATTTGACACTCAAGCAGGGAGTCCTGTGCAAATACTGCCTTAAAAGCTGGCTTGTCCCAAGGTTCATCAGGAGTGTGTGCTGAAAACATTTCTGCCAAGATAAGGAAGGATCTGCGTGGGCTATTTATTCAGGAGTAGAAGCAAGGGCATCCAAAGTGTGTATGTGTGTGTGCGTGGCACGTGGGTGTGCACGCGCCAAAGCCTGCAATATGGTGCGCAGGGCAAGACTTTGATCGTGATGTCATGCCCACCATCTTGCAGAGTTTGACACACACAGACACACATCCTTGCAGACACCAACCCAGGGAGCAGCAGAACCTTGAATGGAGTGGATAATTTGGATCAGGCTGAAATGTACAAGAGGAGGTGATGCTACTGGAAACTCAAGTTCTGCCTCGAGCATCGGGAGCAACCCAGCTAAGTTGGCTAATGAATCCAGGGACTGGTGAAGGACTTACGTTGAAGATGATTATTTAAGATCCATTGCTCAGGGCAGAGTCCCGTTGAACCTGATTTGGCTTGCTTTGAGAAGACAGGATCCCCTGAGAGCAGAAGCTTCAGCAGGACCTGTAGTTGCATCCCCACAGAAATGCAAGCTCTTCTCCTTGTGCTGTGATGTCAGGATGCAAGCACAAAAGGGGCTGGATTGTAAAGACATCATGATAGTGATGATGTCAAATTTTCATAATTTGCTCCCTCCCTCCCTCCCTCCCACGCCCCCCCAACAGTTGGAAAGGTCCACAAGGAATTGAAGGAGAGTAAGATCTGCCATCAAAACTGGCAGTCAGTTAGGTTGGGTTCAGACGCTGGAAATGCACAGATCTAGGCAATGAGCTGTCACCAACTTCATCTTTAAATGGGGGGCTAAATACATGGCTTTCAATGCTACAACAGCTGCAAGTGTGGAAAATTCAGAACTAAAATCACATACGCAGCCCACGTCAATGTGAAATTTCACCCCAACAAGGAAATTGTCAGTTGCTTACATTTCTAGTGGGTAGGTTTTAATATATGTAAATCCACCCCTTTGAAGCAACAGGAAGGAAACCTGATTCTCTTTGTTACTTTTTTTTTCTAAAACATGCCACTTTTTTTTTTTTTTGCCCTGGTGGCATTCAAGGAGATTTAATCAAATCACGAGAAAGCACTGATAGAATAAAAATGTAAAATTGCTGATAAAATCTGAGCAGGTAGCGTTTTACATGAACAAAGAATAAGACAGGAGAGGTGTGCAAACAAGCAATGAATGCAAGGAAACCAGTCAGGGGTGTCTGCAGGGGGAGTCAAAGAAGTCAAGATAGGGGCCACAGTCATAGGATTGTGTGTGAAAATGGGTGGGGCTTCAATCACATGGTTTTGGCTGCCATCTTGACTTTTTTGACACCCCTGCCAATTCCCTGAAACCAGTAAAGAGATATGGACCACCTGACATCTCAAACATCATCCTGAGATGATCTCTTGGGGAGGGGAGTTCCACGGTCAACATTCTTGCTGTACTTCGTCCTTGCATTAGAAATGAAGGAATTTGGAGAGGGCCCAAGTGGGATTGCCAGATTAGTTTTTGATTTTCGGCCCTCTTCATTTCCTGGAATTCCTTTTTCTTTTTTCTTTCCCTTTTCACTCACATGAGAAACTGTTTGCCAACTCTTCAAACAGATAAGATTTATGAGTTACTGTGCTTTAATTTCCCTCTTTCGGATGACGACAATCATATCCCTGGTGCAGATCTCTTAAATTCAAAGCACGGGGCAGGAGGTGCTCATGGACACGGATGAGATGAAAATCTGGGTACCAAGGCAGGACTGGTTCAGGCGACGGAGAAAAGCAGATGCTTGAGAAATGGGTGAATTTCCAGCTTCCTGATCTCTACCCCGTGACTCACTCTTCCAACGGTGAGATGAGTCTCGGATGGTGTAACAGACAATTGTTGATCCTTGGTGGGGTATGGTTGGAGACAATGTTGGTTATGCTCTGTTAGTTTTTTTCCACCTTTTTACTGCAGATTGGGAATATAAACCACTTTGAATTGCTGTTGACTGAAGCAGCTTAAGAGCTGAAGTAAATGAATAAGTGCAACCAAAATAAATAAATGTTCAATCCTTATTTGACCACAAAACTCAGAGCTCATTTGGTGATTCCGGGCTAAGCATGCTTTCTTTCTCTCACTCACACACAGCCCGCTCTACTTCACAGAGTTGTTAGGAAGATAAAATATGCTCACCCAACATGTTTTACCATGTCAGGTGAAGACCCAAACTGCGTTCGTATTTCATGTTCACTTGGTCAATTTTAACCTGGCATAGCGTCATCGTCATCATCATCATCTAGAAAATGCCGGTAATTTATGGTTCCATTAATTGAAAACAGGTTAATCCAATAATCAAGAATGTGTATGTGTGTGTATGTTTCTGTGTGCCTGTGTAAAACCCCTGACATCCCTCGGTAACATCAGAAGTGCAATAACCAATTTTGTATTTCTTCCCAAGTTGTCACACAGTTCTCAACAGATTAGAGACATGGACAGTTCACTGAGGATTCTTTTTGTCTGTAGAAACAGTGGTTAGCGGAGCAATGGAATGGTTTTATAGATAACCATATGCGAAAATGAGATGCTTGGGGGAATAGCGCTGTCCCCTACTGGAAATGTCCATCCTGCTGTCCATCCTAGAGAGTCTTCTGGTTGTTGTTGTTGTTGTCATCATCATCATCATCATCATCATCATCATCATCATCATCATCATCATCTTGATTACCCATCTTTGGATTGATTATTTATTTATTCATAATTAAACTTGCATGCTGCCCAATGCCCGTCAACTCTGCAGAGACATTTGCAGAGATTCACAGGCCCCTGATTCTTCGTTCTTTCACTGGGTTTGCAATGAACTACTCTCAGGATTGAAACTGAGATAATAATAATAATAATACCAGTAGTAATAGGCCCCTTGGGTATAATCCCAAAGCATCTGGAGCACCCCTTGAAGACCCTCGGCATTGACAAAATCACCGTCAGTCCATTGCAAAAGGCAGCTTTACTCAGAACAGCTGATATCCTGCAACGATACCATCAAACGACATCTGCCTATCCCAGGTCCTTGGGAAGGACTCGATAGGTGGGCAAAAATGCCAGATCCAGTCTAAACATCTGGCTGATTATGTGACCACCACCACCACCACCACCACCACCAATAATAATTTATACATATGCCACCCAACTCTCCTTTGAACTGTGGTGCTGGAGAAGACTCTTAAGAGTCCCCTGGACTGCTAGGAGGTCAAACCAGTCAATCTTAAAGGAAATCAACCCTGACTGCTCATTGGAAGGATTGATAATGAAGCTCAAGCTCAGATACTTTGGTCACCTAATGCGAAGAGAGGACTCTTTGGAAAAGACCCTGATGCTGGGAAAGATTGAAGGCAAAAGGAGAAGAGGACGGCAGAGGATGAGATGGTTAGATAGCATCACTGAAGCAATGAGCATGAAACTGAGCAAACTCAGGGAGGCAGTGAAGGACAGGAAGGCCTGGCGCAAAATGGTTCATGGGGTCACAAAGAGTCGGACACGACTTAACGAATGAACAACACCACCACCCGACTCTCAGCAACTCTGGGCTGCAGCTGCAGCTCGCAAAAGCTGATGCCTTTGATTAAAACAGGTTTGTTGGAAAAGGTGCTACGGAATTTGATTTTTTGCAACCTGTCTGAGGAAGGTTTGTACGACTGTGCACCGCCACCATCTGCTGGAGGAGTTTGGACAGACTTGGGAGAAAGTGTTAGTGCATAACGAAATGAAAGGAAACCCCAGTCCTGCTTTCGTGAGAAGGCATTGCAACACACAAGCGTTTGAGTTCCGCAGAACACATTGGCTAAGTCAGAATTGTACAGAAAGAGAGGAGGGCAAAGGAGAAGAAAATAAATAAAAATGCATAATCACTAGGTCAGATGTAGCTACTTTTTAGGCAGTGTTTCTCAACCTTGGCGACTTTAAGATGGGTGGACTTCAACTCCCAGAATCCCCCAGCCAGCCATGCTGGCTGGGGGATTCTGGGAGTTGAAGTCCACCCATCTTAAACTCGCCAAGGTTGAGAAACATTGTTTTATGGATTGGGTGGCCTCTGTTCACATGTGCTAAGCTTGGTTAGCATTAACCTTGGCTAGTCTTGTTGTTTTACTTATCAGGTTGCACAAACTTATCCCTCTGGAATAGTTTATGGATATCAACCCACAAAATGGGTTAATTTAGTCACCAGGTTAAGGGTGTTATGGCAATTCAATACAGGAATGCGGTCTTTTCATTCCTAGCATCTTTCAAAAGTGTTATTTCGGGAACTGATACGAAACTCTCCCTTGCAGAATATCAACCTATGATCTGTTCTGTGCATTCTTTTAGCACAGTATTCAATCTCTACCTTCATCCCTGTCCATCTATAGCTGTCCATTTCCCCCAGCAGTTACTATTTCGAGGCCTAAAGAATGCAATTAAGATGCACGTCGCTTGCTTGGTTAAGCAAACTGTGTGAGGGTTTGAATCCCAGCCTCACCACAGAGACTCTTCTGGCATCTCCTGGGCATTCAAAAAAAAAGAGGTACAGCTCCAGCTGAGTCTGCTGAGTCTGAAAACCTAAGCAGGGTTGGCCCTGGTTCATCCTCGGATGGGAGACCAGAGCACAGGCTGGACTGGGAAGGCCACGGCAGAAGGATTCAGGATTGAGAAACCAAGATGGTTTTAATGCCTGGAATTAAGAGTGTCGCAGCTGCTCTTGCTTGGAGATGCTTTGAAGTGGAAATGGCTCTTGCTCTGTGATCTTTGGCATGCAACGCCTGCCTCTTGCATTTCTTAGAAAGATGCTTTTCCTGCTGGCCCCCAGATGACTCTCTGCTCCGCAGAGGTGAGCGGCCATGCCACGTTCTCCTCTCGGCCCACCAAACTGCCATCTGTTCTCGTCTCCCAGAGAGAAGAGCCGATCTTCTAATTTCCACTTTCTCTCAGATTCTTCTATGGGTCACAGTATCCAGCTTGATGTATTCTTTTAAAATACATCCTGAAGTTTCTATGCAAGTCTGGTCCAAATTTCTCCACATCTGTGCATTTTTGTTTGCAGTTCTGCCAGAAGTAGATGCTCTTCGAAAACAATTTCCCCTAACAGAAGGCATATAAATACGGTACATTACTTTTATGATGTCTATGTTTTTGTACATCTTGTCCCTGAATATATTTTTTTGTTCTTGATAACCTTGATCAATACTGCTCTTCTGCACAACTGCAAGTATTTAAGCACGTTAGCTTGTTTTATAACAGGAGAAAATAATGTGTCAATACAGTTCTGTTTTGAAATGATTTTGTGTCTTTCAGGATTCTGCGTTCTGCTCAATTGCGCTGTAACCTATGGGTGGGCATTCTCCAGTGCTCAGTCACATTCTGGCTTAGTAAACTAAGTTTGCAAAGTCAGCATGCTTTGCAAATGAGACCACGGCCCTACAGGTTCCTGTTTCTGCAACAACAAATGCAGAGATGTTCTGGACGTTGGGTTGGCAACACAAGCATCAGCTTGGTGGTTGCCGCAACCCCCTCTCCATTTGCGCGCGTGGCTCTGTGACATTCCTGTGGCTTGCTCTCTGTAATTGTCCTGGCCTTCTCCAATGGCTGTTTCCAGAGTCACCCTGCCTGGTCCTTCCTTGGGGCTGTTTCTATGACTTCCCATCATGGTCCTCAGATGCCAGAATTCTCCTCTTGCTTCCCTGCTTTCCCCCAAGACCATGCTGGGGTAGAGGCATCACTGCTTCTTCTCAGCGGACAGCTTGGATATGTTCCTGGCTATCTTGGTGAGGAGCTGACTGGGAATGAGGATCGGGTTAATGCGATGGCCGCAGTGTCGAAACACTTCCTCCATACACTCCACAGCAACCTTGGCCACAGAAGCTTCGCAATCGCCCTGAAGGTCCCAGAGCGCTGAAATGATAAAAGAGAATTCATACTTCCTGAAAGCTACCTTGAAACCAACCGTGATAAGCTACAGAGCGTATGCAGAACCATCCCTGGTTCAACCTCATGAACTTTTTTACTCACCCAGATAAGCATCTTCAACTTCTTTCGCGGTGACTACATCTGGTTTCATGTACTGGGCACTGCATGCTTGACAGATGAAGAGAGAAAAAACTCAATTTGTGCCTCTGATCCTTGTTTCAACCACCCACATCCCAACCTCCATTGAGGCAATAGCAGTTTTTTAAAAAAAGGCTGGGAAAATCAAGAGGTCCTGCAAAGGGGCAATATCTAGCCAACCTTGGTTGAGATTTGGATTCTGTATCATTGTTGGGTTTTATTTGGTGAGCCTCCCAGAGTCAATTTGAGTTGGGCAGTGTCCAAGTCAAATAAATAATAATTAATCATCATCATCTTGAAAAAAAGCGAAGCAGAGGTGGACCCAATTAATACTTGGGAGATCCTGTGGTAATCCTGGGACTACAGGCAAGACTGGGAAGTTGAAAACATTTCCAGAAGACAAACCACTTCTGTGTTGTTGCCTATATAACTGAGAGAGATGTCCATGTTTGGCTGGCTACCCATTCAACACAAGGGGGATGTTATTTTTTAATAAATTGGGCCAATGTAGGGAGGGAAGGAGCGAGGGACTGGAAATCATAGCAAGGGAGAAGGCACCTGATAACCAGAAGTGCCAGGTGTCCCCATTGTTCAGATCAGCAAGAAGCTGATAGGAATTATGGAGAATCAGCTGGTCAGTCATGGCATAACATCAGCTTCCAATCTGATGCGATGTTGCTTAATTCTCTACTTTTTGATTGTAATTGCCAGCATGCATTGCATTAGGCTGAACATCTGTCTTGGCTTTCCATCCCCTTCTCCAGGAGTTGCATTTGTAATTACCAATTAATATGGCAGCTGCCTCTCGATAGCAGGCATTCTTGCTCTTCAGATAACTCGTCATCTGAGTTAGCATTGTGGGAAACCTTTGCTTGTATTTCAGTGCCTGGGGAAAAGAAGCAACAAACAGGCCATAGACTGTAGCTTCCTCTTTCACAAAGGGTGATGCTTCTAGTCCTTTTTTTAAAAAAATAATTCTTATGGAAGAAATGTTTAACGAAGTAAAAACCATGAAATGATAAAGAAAAAAGTAAACAAAGGAAATAGAAAAAGAAATAGAAATAGAAAAGAAAAGAAAAGGAGAAGAAAGGAAACGAAAAGGAAAAGAAAGTTTATAACGAAGTGGCTTCTGATCTTCTCGACAGCAGTTATAGATACATTTATATTTTGTCCTCTCTCTCTCAAGTTACTCATAATTACCTTCTTTCCAAAAGCTACCCTTTCTAATCCTCAAACCCATAAACCGGTAAGGTTTCTAGTCCTCATGGTTTCATGGAACCCCTGTTGTTCCTGAGAGAGCAGAAATCCAAGGAGAATCCCTCTAGTCAATGTCCTCCAGCCTGGAGCAAAATAATCAACTTTGGGTCATACTCACAATGAACTGGCAGATGTTTAAGTACAAGTTGTTGAGACTGGCATGTATTTCATAATCAAACAGGTTTTTGGGCATGTCCATCCAGTTCATGTAGGAGGCACAGGTGTTGAGTGTATTCCTGGAGACCTAGACCGTGGGATGAAAGATGGAGTCAGAGAGTTCTGATGCTGGTTTTGTACATGCTCTGCAGAAGAAATCCACCTGTTCTCCTAGCTCAGCAGGGGGGAACTTTGATAAGCTAACCCAGGACTAAGAGGTGTCAGTGCAAGGGGGACAGTGATGGCCATCCAGTCTCTGTCCTGAAAGAAGACATCTCTCAGCATCTGTAACAGGATGGTGGAAGAGCCAATCAGGTGCCAAATCTCTCTATTTTAGCAGAAGCAAAGCTGTAGAACAGAGAGAGGACTCTCCATCAATCCTGGGTAGCAGATCTGAGAACTGATGGGACTTGCAGCTTGGTAGCACCAGAAGGGCCACCCGTTGCCTCTTATTATCATAGAAGGATATAGTTAAATGCTCGAGATGCTATCTGGAGAACAGAACAGAACTGCTGGATCAGGCTAAGACCGATCTTGATTCAGGGTTCTGTCCCTCACAGTGGCCAACCAGATGCCTCTGGAGAGCTTGCAAACAGAAGATGGAGACCTACTCTTCCTCCTACAACTGGTATCTGGAGACAGTCTGATATCTGCAGATCACATAGAGAATGCGAACAAGGCTGGAAAGCCACAGAGAAAGGAGATTTTTAAAAAAACAAGTTCTCCAATGAATCTGACTTGGAGACCAAACAGAGCTCAACCCATTCAAGGTCAGTAGATATATACCTGCTTTGTAGTATCCAAAGCCTTCCCCAACCAAACTTCCTTCAGGTGTGTTAGCTCCCATCATCCTCAGTGGTGGTAAGGGATGATGTGAGATGTAGTCTAATAATATCTGGAGGCAGCCAGATGGGAAAGACTCCCATCGTACAATTTGTAGCTCTCATAGGGAAATTCTGTAACACGTGGACAATTTTCGGGTCTACAACAGGCAGCTTTAGGATTATCCAGAACCCCTTTGCATTATCAGGAGTATCCACATGATAGGACAACATTGCCCTGGGTTGGGATGGGGCGCAGGGAGATACCATGAAGGAAGTCGTATGCACAGACCATGAGCTGTAGGTTACCCAGCCCTTCAACTCACTTCTCTGGTGCAACTATCTGCGAGCTGGATAAAGAGAGGAACAAGATTTCGAAGGATGTCTTCCATCATGATGCCTCTTTGTGCCTCTCTCACTCCTTTCAAGAGTGTCCCAAATAGAACGATGGAGGAATATCGCAGTTCACTGTCTTCCTAAGAAGGAAGAGAAGCACATTAGTCACTCCAACAGCAGAGAATCTATGTAGCTCAGGGCCAAACTGTTGGGTTCTTGGTGTGATCTGAACTTGGTGGTTCTCCTGAAGACGTTTTGTTATGGTGACAGGAAAACAACCAAGTTCAGACAACATCAGGAACCCAACAGGTTAGTCACTCTCATATTTTGGTCAGGAAAATCTTGCCATAGTTTTCAGGACTTTCAGTTGAATGAATCCTTCTGCTGCTCTAAGGAACCTTCTCCAATCTGATATCTTCCAGATAGTTAGACTGCAACATTCTTCGTTATCCTAGGTTGGATGGAAATTATAAACCAGGAGAACTGAAGGGCATCAGTGTGACTTTAATTCAAAATGGGATGAACGTGGGCTCCTCAAGTGAATGCTGTCATGACTGGCAGCTCATCTGGGACTAACTTGTCTCAGCAAATTTTGGGAAATCCTCAGGGCAACCCAATGGTTGTGGTTGCCACCTTGACTCTTTTAACCCCTCCCCCATAGATACCCCTGGCCTTGCTATTAGGAAAGTTTTTTTTTCTTTTTCCTAGCATTCAACAAGAAGCTGACTTCCCATAACTTAACTCCATTATTTTGTGTCCTGCAAATTGCGTAATTGACAATTCCATGCTAACTACTGGCAATTGCTGTGAAGTGCTTATAGATCAACCTCTATGATAGACCAGTGTTTCTCAACCTCAGCAACTTTAAGATGTGTGGACTTCAACTTCCAGAATTCCCCAGCCAGCAGAGTTGAAATCCACTCATCTTAAAGTTGCTGACATTGAGAAACACTGATCCAGACTCTTTCCAGATATCAATACCAGATGGACTGGTGTGTGGTTTGCTGGAGCTGAAGGTAGTGATTACTTCATTCTCTTCCAGTCATCTGGCACTTCACCAGTTCTGTAGGATTGCTCAAAGATAATTTGAAAGCTTACGCACTGCTTTATATGACCATAACATAGTTATTGCTGAACTATTTCTAAGCATTCCTGACAAAATTAGAATTCTACAGATGGTCTCCAGGCCATATTTCTGGGAGAAAAAAAGAAATAGAAAAAGAGAGAGGATCAATTTGTCGTGATTTGGTTGACTTACATCACTGAAATACTTCAAGAGGTGTGGGATAAGAGTGGTTGCCTTGTATCCATAGATCTCAGCATCCAGATGTCGGAATGCATATTGAAGAGTCTTGATAGATTCTCTGGCAACATTCTTGTCTTGTTCGCTAGCACAGTTTATCAGGGGAATCAAAACAGGCTCTAAAAACTCATTCTGGAGGAATCAGGGAGAGAAACAAGCAATTAAACATGGCCACTGCAGTTCTCTGTAGTATACACAAACACTTCAGCTTACCCAGTTAAACATACCATAATATGCACCATTCCAAGCACATAAACATATGCACTCCTTCTTTGGGGTTGGTTGTAACTATGAGGAATCAGGATAAGATGTATAAATAAAGAAAACCGTAATAATCAGCATTCCAAGTCAAAATGGTCCATCATCTCCAGATCTGCAAGGGGAGATCTTTGGCAAGCATCTGGAAATAAGAGGCTGGAGGATTTTCAGGTCAGCTCAGTATCTTCCTCATCACAGGAGTTTCAAGACAAATCAGATTTGCACTCGAAGCAAAGCCATAGGAATGCAGTGGCTGGGAAGGCCCCGTGTGAGTTGACTCACTGCAGTAATTTCTTCTCATTGTAGACCCATTAGGAGATCTCAACCAGAAGAGTCAGGCTTCTTCTTTAGACATTGTAAGGAACATCTAAGGATACTTTTTTGAGCCACAAAGTGCAGTAACTCTCACGGTCCATCCCTCTGTTTAGAGATTAATCTGGCTGTTTTTCTTAGGGATATACAAGAATTCTATTGTTGCAGGGAACAAAATTAGTCCTTGGTGGGGCGAATGCAGAGGTAGGCAGTGTGGTGCCCCTGGGTGCAATTTGTCTTCTCTTGTGTCCATCATCTCCTTATCCCACCTGACTTTTAAAAAAGATTATTTTTAAAAAATAAATAACCATGTTTGTTTGTTTGTTTGATTGATTATATGCCATTAAGTTGGTGTCAACTCTTAGCAATCATGATGATCTGTCCTTTACTTGGTCTTCCAACAGTGCACTCATCGCCACCGTAACAGAGTCCATCCACCGTGCTGCTGGTCATCCTCTTACCTCCCACCTTTCCCAGCATTAGAGCCTTCTCCAGAGAGCTAAACCTTAGCATAATGCATCCAAAGTAGTTTGAGCCTTGAGTGAGAATGATTCGTTTGATGGTTCGTTGGTTTGTTTTCTTGGCTGTGCATTGTCTTCTCAATAGCCTTCTCCAACACCAAACCTTAAAAGCGTCAATAGTCTTCCTGTCCTGCTTTTTCAAAGTCCAACTTTTGCTTTGATTGAGTGTCACAGGGAAAACCATGGCTTGCACAATTCTGATCTTTGCAGGTAGAGACACAACACAGCATCTGAATATCTTTTCCAAAACCACTTAGTTTTCTGCTTATTTACAGCAATGTATTTGGGCCCCACTGGGATGGGAGAGGGCACCTCAAGATGCTGCATGCCGTTTAGTGAATGAGTGCCTCACTATGCCATTTTCTGAATGTGCCCTACAACATGCTCTCACAAATGTGCTCCAGGTCCCAAGAGTCAAATTTCTGTCTAGGGCTAACTCAGGCAGGCATGAGGTCCACCTCATATTTGTCTCATTAAAGAACATGCTTCAAGTTTTATCTTTTTTAAAAAAAAATAACTACTTAATGCCATAAGCTTATGCCGTCAACGGCAGTGTAGGCCATTGATGAGGCTCTCTCTGTTTTCAGTGCCTCCTGAGCTGACCAGGTGACTTTACAACTCTAAGCCTTGTTCTATGCACATTACTGTTTGATTTTGATTACGTGCCATCCAGTTGGTGTTGACTCTTGATGACTGCATAGACGGATTTTCTCTAGGAGGATCTGGCCCCAGTCTGGTCCTTCAGATCTTCCAGGGGTGCACCCATCTCTGTAGGAGGTGCAGTGCTGTAGCTGAGTCCATCTCTGTGGCTGCTGGTGTTCCTCTTCTTCTCTTTCCTCCACCCTCCCAGCATTATAGACTTCCCAGATAGCAAGGTCTTTGCATTACTACACACACATTGCTACTACTTTGGGAAATCACTCACCTCCAGCACCCCATCTCTTACCTCAAGGGAGTGCTGCATTAGGTAACCCAGACCCCGAATGCTGAATGCTCGGAACGTGGGATAAGGTTGCATCAACCATTCGTGCAGAATTTCCAGGATGTCTTGCTTCATGAAGAAGAGTCCTATCTCACGGTGATAGAGAAGCTGAGAAACAAGAGTTGTGATGCTGAGTGTGAGCAAAGCAAAGGAAGGAGAAATCCCCCAAGAGTCCGTACTAAGATATTTCAAATTCAGCAATTAAGGGGAGAAGAAAAAAGAAAAGAGAAGAAACCCACTTAAAGATCTGGCAAAGTATGGCAAAAGTTAGAATAAATGATAGTTAGAAGTGTATAAAACTGCCCTCAATGCAAAGCAGAAGAAAAATTTGGGGATCATTATGAAACAGAACACCCTCCAAACATTTCATATGACAGAATTATATTGTCAATTACATATTAGTTGACTGTTTTATAATGGTACACATATAAATAATAGTTATTTCATAATATATTAAACTTACAAAAATGACCTTGTAGAAACACTATAGGAAGGGCATATTAGGGTAATCAGACTAAATATATGTATTTGTATTCAATAGAATATATGTATTCAGTCAGGCGAGTCCAGAGTAACAGCAACAGATACGAAGTCAGAAGAAGAAATAGTACATTTAGTTAATAAAAAGGTAATGCTTTTATTGTGTTATAGCAATGTTTCTCAACCTTGGGAACTTTAAGATGTGTGGACTTCAACTCCCAGCATTCCTTGCTGGCTGGGGAATTCTGGGAGTTGAAGTCCACACATCTTAAAGTTCCCAAGGCTGAGAAACACCGTTATATAGTTTTGAATGATACAATTCTGTTGAACTAAATTATCTAGTTACAGAGGCAAATTTATCAGCGAGTGTATCAGAACATCGATTTTGGCTTTATTCGGTTTATTGCGTTTCTTTCCGCAACGTTAAAAAATATTAAAAGCTAGTAGCCAATGTGGCCAATTCCACGTACATTTTAGCTTCAATTCAATTGGGTGTCATTAGTTTAATGACACCCAACTGAATCATTGGATTGCAAACCATCAGTGACAAAAGGTTAGAAATACAGGATGACGTATAATATAAAATAACAATATAGAAGCCAGCCACAATGATAGGCATGGCAATTAATTTAAATTTTACGGAAATATCTCTTCACGTTTTGAACCAAGACAGGAATCTGGCCATTTTCAGTCAATAAATAAAAGCTGTTTGATTAGATGGGTCACTGGGTCACCTAGCCCTCCAAATCAGGATAGAAAGTAAATAGTCGAGAGTGAGAAATGGGATGTCTACAGAGAAGGGTCAAAAAAGCCAAGATGGCAAGTGTGACTGTATGTTGGAGGCCCCATCCCTTTTAATGTGTAGTATATGTGCAATGCATGTAAAAATGTTTTCTCTTTCAGCCATACCAACACACTGGATTCATAAAATCCAGTTAAACCAAGTCATCCAAAGAGGCTTCAACTGCATAACTGGGTCAAACTTTATTAGTTTCAATCTTAGTTAGTTGTGTCTGAGCATGTTGGGTGAACTGAGTCTGCTTGGCTAATTTATGATTCCAGATACTGCACAAACTCAGAAAATTCGGTTAATTCGGGCCTTCTCGGCTGTGGCCCCCGCCCTTTGGAATATCCTGCCCCTGGAGGTGAGATTGGCCCCTTCGCTCCTGACCTTCTGGAGGGATTTGAAGACCTGGCTCTGCTACCTGGCCTGGGGTGGGGAGGGAAGGCATCAAGGGTGGGGATGGCTGGCCCCTTAGAAGCCTTTCGTCTGCAGCTCTGGTAACCATCAGCCTCTTGGGCTTTTCTTGTCTGGTAATGTTTTGTATAGGTTTTAAGTTTTATATATTTATTGTTTTAATGGATCATGTGAGTTGCCCAGAATCCCCCATTAGGGGGAGATGGGTGGAGATAAATCAAATCAATCAATCAATCAATCAATCAATCAATCAATCAATCAATCAATCAATCCGTGATCAGACAAACGTGTTGTGTAAACCTAGCAAAGGCACAATGGCCCTTTAAAAGCAAAGATAAAAGGGATCATGATCTGGGCCAGCCAACTGGTACTCCATGAAGCTTAAATGGAGAAAGATGGCTTCATAAAGCCAAACAATTAGCCCTGCAGAGCTGGATTAGAAGGAGGGTCCCTGATTGTTATCCAGGCTAGCCAATCAGGGGGAAGAGAATGATGAAATGCTAAGAAAAATGGCAACTCAGTCCTGAGGGAAGTGTGAGTAAGAAACTCAAACTAAACCCACCTTAGTTTGGTTGGTATAAGCTGAGAAAGAAGGAAATGAACGAAGAGCAAGAATGAAGAGCATTCCTGAATTCTCCGCTGCTTCTGTTTCTTAACCTGGCCTACCTTGAAAGGCTGACAGGGGGAGGGGAGCTCCAGACTATTACAAGACCAGCTCATTGTCACATGAACAGCTGACTGAAGAGGTGGAAAGGAAGCCATTCCAGGTTTGTTGTCACATTATAGAAGATACCCTCATGCCTTCTCAGTTTTCAAGGTGGACCAAGCACAGCTCCCTGCCCCCCACTGGGAAACTCTTAAGTCTTGCCACTCTGAGCATTGCCCCTAGGCCTGTATGGTCTAGCCAATCCCAAGATCACAGTCTGCTCTTGACCATGTAGACCCAGCCTGGGTTCCTTTTCTAGACCTCCAGAGCAGTGTTTCTCAACCTTAGGAACTCTAAGATCTGTGGACTTCAACTCCCAGAATTCCCCAGCCTGGGGAATTCTGAGAGTTGGAGTCCACAGATCTTAGAGTTCCTAAGGTTGAGAAACACTGCTCCAGAGTGTTGGGGTGCACCATGACTTCCTGCTTACCTCAGTGAAGAATGCCATCCCAATGGTCCTCTCTTTTGAATCAGGACGGCGCAAGTACGTGTTGGCCTGTTTGAACATCATCTTGAGGTGCAGTTTGGAAAACATAAACAAGGTCCTGAAAGATCAAATATTGAGGAATCAGACAAGGTCTGCTGGTTAGTGAGAAGAGCCACCAAGGTCGAGAGAGCAATGTTTGAATTATCGGCAGAGGGATTTAATGAATTACTCAGTTTAGAGAATTACTGTGGCTGCCCATCTTAAATTTAAACCCTGGGCGGTTGATAAATAAATAAATAAAACCTCAAAACGCAAATCCAAACAAAGTTAAAAATAACCATATGGATATTTAATGTGGATAAAAATAACCATATAGGTGTTTAATATCCTTGTGGATAGTCTGGAGGTTGAATCATGGCAACTGGACTTCTTTTCTTTTTGGTTAGTCTGTACGATAGGTGGTTTGAGAGAGGAGTGAAGGAATCCATTTATGCCAAAGTGGAAAATCCTTCCCTCAATAGAGGTGGAGGCCTCAGACCCAACTTGTCTTCCATTTTCCAGGCTGCTCTTTCAACAGTCCCCAGGAAGATTAAGAACAGTTCAAAAGTTCACCAGGAAGGCAACACTTAACATCCCCCTGGGGATGAGTGAGGGACTAGGAGCAAGACATCTACATCTCAAAGACTCTACTAATCACATCTCCTATTGTCCCTTCAATGGGTGTATCAAGCTAGTAAGAAACACAGCCACCCTGGAAGACTTTTATGGAGTCCCCCTAACCAACTCTTTTAGACTGAAGAAGCTGCTTGGACAAGTAGTGAAATATCTCTAACCAAAAAGAAAAGAAGTCCAGTTGCCATGATTTAACCTCCAGACAATTCCACCTGGATGACTGAGAATCTTCATAAACATCCTTGTGAATATTTAATGATGTGGACAAGTCTGGATCCGCCCAAGTTTAGAGAAATCAAGACCTCTCTGAATGGAAACCACTACAAAAGCTGGTGGGTAGCTGAGCCCCCTTTGGTCCCTCTCTAATTATACCACCGAGAAGAGCCAAGATGATTGTAACCTATGTCTCTCTCAGGATAGCTTCACCAAGACTGGGTTAAACCAAGATATTTAGTCTTTTAAAGCATAACATCAATACATTAATTCCTTTGCATGATTGCAGGAGAGTGCAGGTCAGGTCCAGCCATTATTTCCAATTCTCTTGCCCTTCTTAATGCTCACCCACTGAGACCATGACCAGCCTATGTGAGTCTCAGCTGTCATCTTGAAGCCACCAAAATGGCCTTGTCAGAGGCACAAGTAGATATTGTATTATGCCTAAAATTTCATTCCTTTTTTGATGGGGAAGTCCTAAATCTTCCCCATCAAAGGCCATCCTTAACACATGGTGGATATTCAAGGGCCATCTTGGACACGTGGATGATGCAAAGTGGGTGCAGCAGGATTTTATTTTATTTTTCTTGGCCTTTTTGGGAAGAGAGATTTGGTATTTTCTTGTTTTTATCAATTTCATTAAGCCTCTTTGAAGGCTTGATGGATTGATTATGTGCCATCTAGTCTTGTCAACTCTTAGCAACTACATAGGCAGAGGTTCTCCATGACGATCTCTCCCTAACCAGGTTTTCCAACAGTGCTCCCATTGTTACTGTAATGGAATCCATCCCCCTTGTTGCTGGTTGTCCTCTTCTTCTGTTTCCTTCCACCTTTCCCAATGTTCTCAAGGGAAGTTTTCGGTACGGTCAAACTCAAATGACTTGTATTCCAAAGATGGCTGAAGTCTGAGTATCTCTAAAGCCTTAGACCCTTTATTTGAATATTGATTATGTGCTATCAAGTCAGTGTTGAGTCTTAAGGACCATATAGATAGATTTTTTCCATGATGATCTATTTGATGATCCATTTGCTTGTTTTCTTCTGAAAGCTTACAATTTATATGTTTCTTGTGCTTTCCACTTCAAAGGATAGGAAACCATGCCAGAGGAAGAGAGGAATGTGTGTTACTGTTTTTATCTTCAGCTTCACTTTGAAGCTGACAATGTGCTCTCAGACTGCATCTGGTGACCCTGGAAGGGACACAAGATTTGCTGGTTGAGCAAATTCAGAAGGTACTTCCTTGTGTACAGAAGCTGCCTTAACACTCTCATTTGGAGTAAAGCCTGGGTCTTAAAGGAAGTTGAATCCTGAAAACTCCAAAGAGGGAGCAAAAGAACTTTTGCATCTGCTCAAGCCCCAGGATTTTCACTTGAGATTTTCCTCCAAAAGTTGCATCAGCTGGGCTACCACGGCTGGCAACACACCAACGGATTTTTTCTCCTGTGTTGAAGTGATACATTTTAATTTTGACTCATGATTGTGTCTAACCTATTGCATTTTGCTTATTTACATATGCACACACCCACGTACCTGTGTAGCGGGTTCTCCAGGGTAAAACCTAGTAACCTAGTAACTCCTATAGCGGCCATAGGCACAGATGCAATGCTTTGCATTGAAAACTGCCTGGAGAGCTTCTGCTATCAACCTAAATAGTCTTGTTTGGATCAATGTTTCTGCTGGGGAATTCTGGGAGTTGAAGTCCACACCTCTTCAAGTGGCCGAGGCTGAGAAACACTGCTCTACAGAGTCTTCCTCTCTCTTGTTAGAAATGCAGAGGAAGTGAAGGTGAGACTTTTCACAGACAGAAGGTGCATTCTGCTTCAGAGATGGGCTCCACTCCCCTAACTTTCCTTCAATTTCCACAGAAGAAATCTGTTTTGGGGGTCAGTTTCTCCTGGTTTCCAAGCAGCAGCACCCACTAGATGGTTGGTCAAAACAGTGGTCCAGGCAGGGTGGGTTGGTTTTTATTTCGGCTGCTGCACACGTCTTGACTTTGGTCCCAGGCCTGGCACTGATGTTTATTATTTGTTCAATGGCCTGTTTTTGTTTTGCTGATTTTGCTGTTTATTAGATTATTTTAGTCTGGGCTCTCTGCTTGATTTAAAGTTTTTAGCAGTTTTTATGCTTTCTCTAGTTTCATGCGCTGCCCAGAGTCCCCTTGAGTTGGGCAGCCAATAAATTTAAATATTATAATAATGATGATGATGATGATAATATTCATTTTGTTACAAAGTTTTTATCCTGTCTTTATTGTTAGCTGCCCAGATGCATGTATTTTAGATGACTGACTGACTGAATGAATGAATGAATGAATGGGCTTGCCTGGCGTCTTTATGCAAGGCCCATGCCTCTGGCCCATGAGCACAATGCATATGCAAAAGGGGTGAGGCTTGTATCACAACACCATAACTGCCCTCTTGTCTGTTTTGACACACACACACACACACACACACACACACACACGCATGCCACAGATGCTATTGCTTGTAGCCAAGCTGTTCTGTCTGTTGGTTTCTTACCTGACCAGGTGAAGAATGCCATCAAAATAAGTCTCTGGAGTTGACAGCATGCCCCAGCAGCCTACTGACCCCAAAGCATTGTACTCCTTTTTGTAGCCGGCACACACAATCAGGTTTTTTAGAGCTTGCACGGCAGTGCTAGGTCAGACAAAGGAGCAAGAATCAGTGCAAATCATTCAGCTGTTGCCCCCTGCGAAGGCCACGCTTGCACTGACATCAATCTGCCACCCGCCGGCGTTCAGGGTATCTTCAGGTTTCACTTTGCGGCTTGCACAGCAACCACAAAACACAACACAAAGCAAAAAAACCCAAAACACTTTTTTTCTTCCCCTCTAGTAATCAGGTTGGTTGTTGGACTCGAGGTGGTTTGGTTAATTTCAAGTTTCTTTGGCCTGCACCCCAGAGAAGCATCATTTAGACTTTTTTTCTTTTTAACCTCAGGAGAAATAAGCAGCAGCAGCAACAGAATAAGCGACAAACACCTGGCCCAGGAAGAGATGCCTGAACCTACCAAGTGACGATGTTGGGAGAGGCTAGGCATCTGAAGGGTGTGTCAGTACATAACATGGACCTCCCGGCTGGTGGGATGCAGGCAATGATAAGTCAGTTTGCAAGCTAGTCTCTAGATAAGAGATCCTAGTCTGCACAGGCTAATATGAACTGGGGGTAAAAGTGGGCTTGGGCCATACTGGTGGCACACACTGACTCAAAGGTCCCCAAACTGATTGGCGTTGTGTCTCGTCACCTGCAAGGAATGCTGCATATGGCATGACTAGGATGAGGACTGCTAACCAAGTTACACCTACTCTGATCAAAAAGCATTCCATTAAAGCTGTGACTGAACCAAGCCATGATGGCTGGCAGTGTCAGTATCTATGGGCCCATCCTGAGGTGATGTGACTGGGCTCAGTTGCTGTAAACCTTGATGAGTTTTGGGGGGTTCAGCAGTGTTTTGTGAATCTAGCCATGGTTCAATAAAGCAGGAATGTATGAATCTAGTAACCAGGTTAAGTATGTGGTGAGCACACAGCTAAAGAGTGGCCCAGGACTTCCCCTCTCCCCGTCTTTCCCACAGTACAAATACTGAAGGCCAGACATGATTCCCATTCTAAATTATTCACGGACGTTTTTCTTGACATGGAGCATCATCAGTTAATGGTGACTTCACCGCCATGACCTGAGATGGTGGCCAATTTTTTAAGACGGCTTTAAAAGGAAGGAGAAAAGGGTTTTATAATGGATGATGGAGCCATTGATTCGATAAATTGAACCACCAAGGTCAGAGGAGGTTGATCTGCTAAGAAGGCTTCCATCGCTTTGAGCTCCTTGTGAGCTCCACATGTGTAGAAAGTAAGGAAGAAGATCTTGACAGGAATATGCAAGAGCTGTTCCTAGGCAAAGGGGGCTGAAGGATTCTGTAAGCCTTGGGAGACAAGATACTATTTGGAAGAGGCTCCGGCAGGCACCCTAAGAAGGAGAAGGAGGTCCAGCACAGACTTGCAAGATTCCGCTATTCCAGTCAATCTCAATAAAAGTAATTTTAGCCTCCCTAAAGTTGGTTTTAGCCTTCCCGGAGTTGATTTCCTGGTCTGGGCATCTGGTTGGCCATTCTAGGGAGCAAAATCTTCCATTGGGCCAGGCAGGGCAGCCTCTGGTCTCCCAATCTATTTTGTTGCGGCCACCCCTGAGATATGGCAGGGTGAGTATTGAAAATGGGCAGTCTTTTGTCTCCCCATGTTGAGTCCCAGAGAGCCTGGCTTTGCTCCCCAAATTTAAGGTTGACCGTGCTCTGTGAGTTCAGCCAGAAAATATTGCCTGGGGCATACAATTATTATAACAGCATTTAAAACCAGAGCCCCTTCCCTGCCTTAAGAAAAGAGCTAGGAAGAACTTCAGGGCGTGAAAGAGAAGGTGGTGCAAAGTTATGGGACGAGGACTGGGGAGACTTCCATTCAAATACATCCTCAGACCCGGAAGCTTCCTGGGGGATTTTCCCTGGGATGTCCACAGGGACCACCACTGTCCAAAGGGGGATGGTGACCAGGCAGACAAAGCCCTGCCTCTTTTTATATGGGGTTCAATTGCTTGATGGCGTCCGCCATTTTGGGCCATTGACGGCCTATGTGGATTCCCCAGGGACTCAGGCTGTTGTAGGATAAATTAGAGAGGGAATGTTTCCTCAGCTGTCTGGAGCGCTGGAGAAAGATGGGATAGGAATATGAATGAATGAATGAATGAATGAATGAATGAATGAATGAATGAATGAATGAATGAATGATGCAACCCTTCCTGTTTTGCATCTTTGGCCTCCAACCATAGTCCTGGTCCTTCAGGTCCCTGTTGATACATCACCCTCTGCTGCTGTTGGCTTAGGTGGACCCAATCCATGGGAATGACGAGAACGCCTGGAGTGCATCTTGGGGGAAATCTATAGGCAACCGCTCAGGTTTGCACAAATGGAGAAAGGATCCAGCCTGGGCCCAGGAGATCTCTTACCTCAATGGGGTGGATTGTGGCAGAACCTCAGAGGCCACGCTTGTTTTCCTGGATCCATGCTTCTCTGTCCCCATCACGAAATAGATCTGCGTGGCCAGTGCAATTAGCAGGTTGGGGAATTTGTTCTGGAGAGCATCAGAAGCCTCAGGCAAGGAGAGGATGACGCTCAGAGCATTGGTGGCCTAGAAACGGGACAAAAAGAGATTCTCCTTCAGCACAGGAGGTTTCTTAAATTACGAAGTCCAAAAGTGGAACTCTTTTGTGGTGGGCAAGCCAGGGGAACACCTTTTCATTCCCCCGGGGTGCTGAGCAGGAAGTTCTACGTCCGAGCCCTGGTGCAATGTTTTGCTGGAAGTATGACTTCCGAGACACTGATTCTGCAACCCCTCCTGACTTCGAGAGGACAGTGGGGTGCAGATAGAGGATGAAAGGGAGACGAAGCTTGGGCAGAAAGCAGTGCAAGCGAGGCAGAAGAAGGGACAGAGAGATTGCTAATCTGAAGTTACTTTTTTTGCCCTCGTTCCCAAGCTCACTTAGGAGGGTGTGTTCTTGACTCTCCTGATATGACACGCAGTAGTTAGCTAGACTTTCTCCTTTTCTATCATGTATTCTCTTAAATCAATCTCCTTTTGGTTAGTTATCAAACCTGCTCGGCTAATCCTTGCTCAGGTCAGATTCCCATGCTCAGGGCTGTCCAGGAAGCACACAGACAATGCTCCAATCTTCAATGGGGCTTTTTTGGCCTTTGCCCCAAATTTTGTTCCAATTTCAGCCCCCAACCAGTTGGCCCACTGCCTCCCCCCAACTATGGCAGGCCTGCTCTTATGCCTCTGACAAGCTCTGGTGGGGAGAAGTCTTCTTCTCAGACTCTCCCCCTGCATCACCAGGGCCCCATTTCTAGATAAATGAAAAGGGGTGGTTGGTTGACTGTTTACCGCAATTGGCATGATAGACTTGCTGTTTCGCCTCATGTTGCTTTCCGAAATGGGCTCTTCGTCCTGCAGCCTTTTCAGGAGGGGTCTCATAATCTTGGCATTGGAATACGGGTCTGCAACCAGTGCCCTCCATATCTGTGTTGCACTGCTGCAGATTTTCAAAAATAGATTTTGAAAAGTGAGAGCTCTAATACTTTCCCCTTTTCTGTTCAGAAGAAACTTCCCAATAGGGTGGCTTCCAACGTGGCCAAAGGAATTATGGAAATCTATAGATGGGCGGGAGAGACCAAAGGCCTAAGTTTCAGTTGCTCCAATTTAAAACAATGTTCCTACTGGCCAATTGGGGGTGCAGAACAAGGGCGTCAGGATCACTGGCACCCCAACATTCCCACCCACCCAGATCTTTACGAGTGTTTCTAACGCCTTTTCAACAACTGCAACTCAATTAAAATGTTTAATGTAGCTGAAGAAAAAGCTATGAAACATACAAGGAGTAATTGAATTAATAACATTTTGATAATTGAACCTTATTGAAATTAACATTCTATTTTATTTTCTTTGGGTCAATTTTTAGACCACTCATGGCCAAACTCCCCAAGCAGTATACAAAGTGCCCCGAACCTAATAAACTGAAACAGGTAAGATATAGAAATATTGCAAACTTCCATTAACGTAGAATTAAATTATCATTTCAGCAAGAGGGGTCACCATTTTAAACTGTAAACCCAGCTGAACATATCTTTGAGCTAATCCCACTCCTTCAGCCTCTTAAAGGAGACTTCTATCCTTGGTCTGAAAAAAAGGTTGTGCGTCCTTCCATTAAACTATGATTGATCAAATCGGCCGAGGCCACAACATGATTTCTGATTTTTGCTTGTTAAAAAGCAAAGAACTTCCACATAAAAGGAGAAGAAGCAGGCTGGGAGCATTTATGTTTGAGGCTGAGGTAGGTCTGGTCCCCCAATGCTAATCAATTATACCCTAACCTGGCATTCTTTAACCTCAGCTCCCATCATCCACCATCGGCATACACTTCTGGTTCAAATGGAAGCGTAGGGCAACTCTTAATTTGGACAGGATGAACAAGCAATTTAAAGGCAAACTTAGGCCTTGGGTCCAAAGACTCATAAGCAAAATTAGGGAGAAAATATTATCGGCACCAATTTGTGGGGCAGGAAATATTGATTTTCCAGAGGGATTAAAATACTGAAGCAGGCCGTGACTATTACCCATACTTTTCCCCATTTTCTTGGAAATAGTCCATGTCTGAGTGGAAAAGAAAGGTTTCAAACCATTTGTGGCATGAGAAACTTTGACTTCCAATGCCTTGTGGCTAAATTCCTGAGCATGCGCTGTGGCTAAGTATTATATGAAACTGAGACAGTAATTTTGCATCATTTGTTCAATGACTGCTAGAAGACAGAGGTAATGTGTAGCACTGATAGAATCCCCCCACCCCCACCCATTGGTTCCCTTTCCCATTTTTTCAGAAGTTCCTGAAAAATATATTTTTGCGGCTTTGTCTAAGTTACTATCTCCCTGCGAAGGAGAAAGGGTTGCCAACTGATTTGACTGCACGTAGCCTAACTTGCTCCTCTGCCTTTGCAGCATTTGATCGGCAGCAATGAAAGCCTTCTGAAGCATGGAAACTCTTCAAAGTACAGGAGCACCAGCAGGTGAAAAGTTGGCAACTCCGCTGCACCCACAGGGGCACTGTTGAACAGTTGGCAAGCCATGCCATGCCATGCCATCAAAGGCCTGTGCTTCGGTTGGCAATCCCTTCAACAGGGCATCTCTGACATCTGAAATGCCAGGGAACACAGATCTGATAGACAATGGAATAGTTCTAGTTGCACAGTGCCTATAAGAAGAATGAGAGAGAGATGATATGCCATCTCCTTGAGGTCCCTACTTATCGCACTCCACCGAACACTCCAGAAGCATGTCTACCACTCCGTTCAGACGTTTCGAAGCCAGGTGACACACTGACTGCAGCGTTTCTTCTTTGGTGGCCGGGTCAGTAATCTTGGGGAGACGGCTGTAAACTTCCTTGATAATCATGGGCAGCTATGGCAAGAGAGAGAGATCAGGGTGACGAGATCCACCATTGGTCTCCATTTCTTCCCACCCTTTACATCCAAAGGGTGGTTCCTGCTCCCCCTCTTAAGTCAGCTTCTCCCACTGCTTAATTTAGGGGTGGGTGCAGGGTGTGATCAAAAGAGTCAAGATGGTGGCCACGAGGATGTGATTGACGTTCCACCCAATTTTTATATTCATGGCACATAAAAAATGGGCTGAACTTTGATTGCACTGCCCTGAATGCCATCCTGACTTTTTGGTCCACACCCAGCAGATACCTTGGCTTACTCCTTATAGTAAATGGAATTGGGTGTCTGCTAGCAGTTGGGGGCCTCCTATCTTTAATGAGCCCATGTAGAGGGGTTGGAGAAAGGCCTAAAGCTCAGAATGAGCTGAGGATGTTAAGAGCCACAAGAAGAGCCGAGACGCTTCAGATGAAAGGGAGAGGACCTCATTAACGTGGCAACTGCTCTGGGAACACGTCAACACACTAACATGTAGCAGATAAAACGCAGAACTACTCCTCTTTTGGTTCAGTCCTCTCCAAGAAAAAAGGGAGAGTTCCAACAGGAATTCCTTAAGAGTGGGAAAAAGAGGCAGGATTGGAGTCTGAGAGGGATGGAAGTGGGGCCAGGCAATTTCGCTTTACTCTGAATGGGTTTAAATCTTGAGGGTCAGTTGAATTGCACCCAAGGGTACTGAAAGATCTAGCTGATGGGTTTGGATGAAATCAATCTTTAGGCATTATTTCTGAGAACGTATGGAGAACTGATGGAGGAAAAGAGATGCTATACCTAATTTTGGGGGGGGGGGCGGGGGAGGGAGGAAAATCAGGAGAACTAAAAATTGATTAGTCTGACGCTGATACTTATGAAGAAGTGTAAGAACTTTGGAAACAATACGGTTATGTCTGCAGGCTTCCGGGGAAGAAATGGTGGAGTGAAGATGGCTTCGTGAAAGCGGAGCTGACGACCGTGGCGGATTGAAGAGCCACAATCGTCCACAAGTGCCCCAGACAGCTGCTCCTTGGGAGGAGACCACAAAACAAAGGACTGTGGTGGGTTTATCACTCTGGGAGACGAGGGAAGAGCCACCCACTCTTAAGGTATCATTAAACTGGAGGGAAGTATCAAGTGGGAATCACAAAGTTTCATCAACTCTTCAAGATTCTTTAATTGACTTAGGTTTTATGTGATTGCATATTTATCTATTGTTTTAATGAGTTGTGAGCTGCCCAGAGTCCTCCATTAGTGGGAGATGGGCGGGGATACATTTAATAAATAAATACATGAATTAGGGAATGGGGAGAATGTTATCTAAGGACACAACAGAGTGGGGTGATGGAAAGAAGAGCCAAAGTACAGTGTCACTCACGGTCCCCCTCCTGTCTAGACATCAAGAGACTAATCTAGGTCTTCCTATTAGAGGTGAAAAAGAATTCTGCTGGGGTTCCTGCAGGAAGCAAAAGACGAGGAGGAGGAGGAGGAAGAAAACAGAAGAACATAACACAGACAAGTGTCCAGTCCTGTTCTCTCTAATTTCAGAGTGCAAGATGCAACATAATGGAAGGCAGACGCTCACTGAATGTCACGGAAAGCATCAAAAGTAAGAGCAATTTGACAGTGGAATCTGTGACCCAGAACGATGGTGGGAGGGTTCAAACAGAGGTTGGACAACTAATGAGCAGAACTAATTCCCCACCTCTGTGCTACAGCTTTTTCTGAGCTGGTGCCTTTTGATGTATGGGACTACCACCCCCATTAACCCCAGTCAGGTCCAGACTTGACGCCTGAAGACAACTTGGGTAGATAAATGTAGCTTTCGTGAAAACAATGTGGCTGTTTTTGCTCTTACGTTCTTCTGGGATGTCTACCCAATTTAGTCTACTGCCCTGAGATTACCTGGTGGTCTCCCACCCAAGTCCTAGCTTTCTTAAAGCCAGCCAAAGTCAGCTAAGTGCTGTCACTAATAGGAACTCAAAGCGCAAGGCCACGCACGTTCTTGCTTCCCTTTCTACAAGACCTCCTATTTCCCCCTCACTCCAGGCAATGGGTTTTCTTACTTCCTCCATGTCCATCCCACATTCCTCCAGGAAGGAGCTGAGCAGCAGTCCCGCGGCCTGAGAAATGTTCTTGTCTTCGTGTGTGAGCGACCTGATTGCTTTCAGGACAAGCTCTGTGATCTGCGGGGGGGAGAGATGCTCACCAAAGGCCTATTGGAAAGAAGGAAAGGACACCACGTAGAGATGCATCAGGATTTTTACTCATTCTCCCCACAAGCCAAGAGGGCCTTCAGAGACTTTGGCCCAGATTTGGGGAAATCTCTCCATGCAGAGAGGCAGGACTTATTCTGTGTAATCAGGGAGGTCCACTGATATCAGGGGGTGTGTTAAAAAAGTCAACACGGCAGCTGCAATTGCTTGCTCATGGCTGCTGTTTTGACTTTTTTGCCCCCCCGACACTCCTGTGTGTAGCGGAGGCCATATTGATCCCCACAAGATTTCTCCTGGCCCTTTGGGACTGGCAGCGAGATCTTTTGATGCAGGTATGTATCCGGTAAAGCCGTGTTTCTCAACCTTGGCAGCTTTCAGAGGTGTGGACTGCAACTCCCAGAATGCTCAGTGTTGAGCAACACTGCTGGGGGCAGGTAGCATGGACAGCCCCAAAGGGAGGGGCCCTTGGTTATCCCAGCCTTACCCCTTTTAAGTACATAACAGTCGCAGAAGAGAGATGGAAAGTAGGACACCAGGTGATCCATCCTCTACTCTGCACCATGAATGAAACAATTGGGTGGACGGGGATGACGTATGTAATAAAATCCACAACTCCTTCTCTCAGAGAGGTTATTTGTTTGGGGGGCAAAGGCAGATCTCGAAGGGAACAGAGAGAGCTAGGAGTTGAGGACTGAGGCAAGAACCAGTGGGATTTGACACCGACCCACTCCTTCAGAATTTAGCTGGTTGGAATTTCTAGGAAAGGAAAGGAAATCTGGCTAAAAGGAAAGCAGGGGAACACCTGTTTCCAGAGCCTTGTTTTGTGGAAATAGGTAAATATTTTTAGCCAGGAAACTGCGTTAGAACTTTGATTTATTTTGCTGGGTGTGCTAGAAAAGTCACATGGTCTCTTCCTCTTCTGTCTCTGCACAAGTGGACCCTTCTGTGTAAGACTCATTTGTCTTTTAATTCACTTTTTGGAAGGGGAGGTTTTTTTTTTTAATTCACTTTAATTTGGAAGTGGAGATGCTCCCCTAACTTGCAAATTGCAGAGGAACAGCACCATCGTGTGATCTGCTGGAATTCTTATACTGACTTTTAGACCTTCTGTCGGATGGAGGTCAAAAAGGGGCAGCGGTGGTATCATGCAGCCACAACCACCATCTTGACTTTTTTGACCATCCCCGGGGCACAAGGAAGGCAGAAGGACAGGCCAACAAGAAGGAAGAGAGAATGCTGAATGAAAGCGTACCTTAGCCACTTTGGAGATGTTGTTGTAAAAGATGGATGGACCTGAGATGAAGAAATCTTCTCTCAGCCATTTCACAACATTCCCTTTCTTATTCTTGCGCTTCTTCTCCATCTCTTTAGCTTTTGGGGGAGGAAAAAGGATGCTGTTGGAGTTGCTTGTCACCAAAGTGTCCTGGGGGGGGGAGGTACCTGGGGCGAAATAACGCTAGCAGCATCCACCCTTTTCACACTTGCAGGGTGATTTCACACGCATGTACAAATGGGGCGATGCTGTGATACCTTTGGCAATTGGAGCAGGCTCTGCATCTTCACCCAAAAAGAGTACAACTCTCTTAGGGGGACATGGACACCCCCCCAACCCTTTGGGACTTTTTAATCCCAGAAGTGTGCAAAGTTCCCTCCTTGTTGGCGTCTGGAAGATCATGATGATGGCTTCAACCCTAATGAAGGGTTGTTGCTGTCCATCTTGGTGGGGACTGATCTGTTATTATTATTGTTGCTTTTTATATTGTTCTGGGCTGTAACCTGCAGAGTCTTCTGATTGGGGTGGGGTATAAACACTGTAAAATAAATGATTAAACAAACACACTTATTTGTAAGCTGGCCACGTCTGCCCTGGCTTTGCATGAAGCCACAGCTTGATCAGCTCCCATTGATTGAACCAACATGCTACCTGTCATCATCTGATGATGATGTGGCGCGTGTGGTTCTGATGGCTTTGCCAAACCCACATTTGCAAAGAATAAGTGGCCTGCTGGATTCAACCCTGACTTTGTGGAGAGTCAAAAAGTCTCACAGGGAGGAAAAGGAATGTAGCCGTGACAGCTCTTGGGTCACCGTTGGGACCTTCTCTTTGTTAGGGTTGGTGATGTTAAACCTGGCATGGTCTCTCTCTCTCTCTCACACACACACACACTTTGCATGGCATCAGGGCACTCACATTCAGGGGTGCCCACAAGGTATGGTAAAAAACAAAAGAAAAATCAAGATGGTGGCCATGACGGTGTGATGCACACAAAATCAGGGAGGGTTTTGCTTGCACCATCATGACCACCAGCCTAATTTTTTGATCATATTAGAATAGAATAGAATAGAATAGAATAGAATAGAATAGAATAGAATAGAATAGAATAGAATAGAATAGAATAGAATAGAATACTTTATTGGCCAAGTATGAGACATACAAGGAATTTGGCTTCGGTGCAAAAAAACTCTCAGTGTGTTTGCATAGCATCAGGAAATAAGGAATAATAAAAAATAATAACATGATATACTAAAACCATACAGTCAGAAGAGGAGAATTGGAAGAAGAAGAATAATGCTGTTGACTAGCATATATTCATATTTAAAAGGAGAAGCTATTGTCTAGCATATATTCACATTTAACAGAGCATTATCAGTCACATCTGAGCAGTCATTAGTTAAATTACTAACTAATCAGGAACAAAAAAGTAATATTGGCTGCTTAACTTAGTTGCCAAATTAACCCCATTTCTGGGTTAACATAATAGGTTGGACCTTAAACAGAGCGAAAAGGATAAGACACGAATTATGAAAAAAAGAAAAAAAAGAACCAGATTTAACCCTGACCAAATTTGCATGTTGTACAAACCTGTTGTAGGTCCTTCATGGATGGGTTAAGCATGAACTAACCAAGCTTAACAGATCACACTAAGCACTCTTTAGCTCTTTCACCAACCTTGTCTGAACACAGCCAGTCACTTGGTTAACCCATTTTCTCACTTCCCACCATACACACAGCCATCAACTTCCTGTGCCGAGTGCGCTAAGCCACCAATGACATGCCAAGATGAACAATAACCAGGTTTGCATGTTGGGTGACTGCAGGAGCTTGGTCTAACTGACCCGCTGAGTGTGGGAACCTGGTCCTAGTGTGACCCCTGACCCTGAGCTGGAGCCCTTTAACGTGCAAATTCCAGGAAGCTCTTCCAATGACCAGGGTCTTGGTCAAGCCAGAGGCCGCGCCACCAAGCCGAGCTGCTGAGTGGCGCTGTTCTGGGCAGTGGGCAACTCTGGTCCCCTTGCAGACGTCCGCCACTATGTTGCTCACCCATTTTGCTCATGATGATGTAATGGAGGTGGTAGGTCGCCTCTGCGGACATCTGGCCGATCTCCTTGACACTGTCGGCAATGTGAAGGGCCAGCAAAGCCACCAGCTGCCCCAATAGGGAAAATTCAGCTGTGGTCTAATGAAAGGAGGAAAGAAAGAGGAGAAACATGAGGAAGGGGGCTCAGGAAGCTTTCAGTCTGCCAAGCTGGCAGGTTTTCCTCTCCCGCCCCTTTCCACAGGGCGCTGAACGCATGGCTGCCACAGCCCCTGAGACCTTCTCTGCAGCTTTCTTGGGATGTGGGAGAGGCAGGGGAATTCTGGGGGAGGAAAGCCAGGAGTTTGCCTGGGGTTGTGTGTGTCAAAATTCAAGAAGACAGCCACCGCTGCATGACTGAAGCCTTTGCACTTTTTTTTGATGCACGCAAAAAATGGGCAGGTCTCTGATCAAGGGGGTTCATCACTCTTTTCTCTGTTTGACCACCTCCCCACAGATGCCCTGGGAAGGAAGCCGTGGGGGCAGTTGCACAGGACCCCACCCACAGAACAAAGCTCTCCTCTTTCAATATTATCCCAGAAGCTGATTTCAGGGGGTGGGGATTCAGATGACAGATTTCCTTTTCCTGGCGTGCAAATGTTCCTGGCTCTTGGCCCAAGGGCTCTTGGTTTGCACATTTTGCTAAAAGTGAAGGAAAAGCAGAGGCCTCTGCCAGACAAAAGGTTGGGAGATCCCAGCCAGGAATTCTCATGTGCTGTATTTGCATGACTGTTTATTTATGGTTGATGAATCATGGCTCACTCCATTAATACTAGTTCCTGACTTCTCATGACCCACCAAACTAGCTAACCATGCTGTTGGGTAAACCATGCTGGCTAGGTTCGAGCAAAGGACTAGGGCAAAAAGTGGTTGCCTGCTCGGGGGCTCAGTGAGTCGTAGACACAGCTATTTGGATTTGGGCCCCCGTCAGCCCTTCGGGTAGGCCAGGTCATGAAACAGACACCACAAGGAAGGCTACTTTATTGATATGGGGTATAACAACAGAATCCTGAAAGCCCGCAATTGGTGTTATGTGAAATACAATCAAAGCAGGGTTATGTTGAGTATTTTCCCCATGGAGTGAGCTTCCGTTACGTTCCTCCACACCCAGGTGATCTCTACATTCCTTTACAGTTCCTAAGGAGATTTAATTCACCCTGAATTCCCTAAATTCACCTCGGGGCCAACTGAGCAAGCCATCCCTCACGGTGTCACTTACATCAAAATCTAAGTGCTCAGAGACAAACTTCAGGAGGTGTCTGGTGCTCTTAATTGCCCGTTCTCTCTCGTAATTCTTGGGAGAGTCAATCCAGATATTTGTATGCTGCAAGGGGAGAAGAGAAGCAGTGAAGGAAGAACTCACGATTCGGGGTTTGTAGATCCACAACATTTGCCAGAATTGTGGAGGAAATCCAGGGAACCAGGCAATGTTGAGACTTCTGGCAGTTTAGAGCTATTCCAAACTCAAAACTAGACCAGACGTTGAATGTTTCTGGACTAGTGGGCAAGGCTTAGCCCTGCACTGGAGTAACTTAGGGGTGCAAGGGCATTTTTTTCCCATCTTCTTCCATCTTGAATTTTTAGAAACCAAAAATTCAAGAAGGCAGCAGCAACTGTGTGATCAAAATCCTCCTCCCCTTTTCACACATGTCACATGCATGATGGAGGTAAAGAAGGAGCAAGATCTGGATTAGGTCAATCATGGCAGCCATCATGACTTTTTTGACCTTGCCGATGCCCCTGAACACAAAGCTGCCAGCTCCTAGAAGCATCCACCAGATGTAACTGCCTCCATTTTGCATCACGGCAGGACATTTTCATACCACAAAACCAAAATCTTTACCCTAACTTAAAGAAGTCAATGTTTTTATACCCATGAAACTAAAAATCTTATGCTAACTTTTTAAAAAAATGGATGTCTTAAGCAAGCACTCAAGGTGGCAAAAAACGTGTAAAAAGAAAAACAATATAGAAGGTTAAAAATGGAGATAAACAAGAATGAAATAAATACTGAACATTCTTGAAACCCTAGCAAAGCACATTCAACAAGTCTAGCACACTAGAATTATAACCAGATTCCTGCAATTGTGCAAGACTTTGGATTCCAAGGTAAAAAATGTGCTTTAAAGAGGACAGAGGCAGCCTGTTGATGCATATTGCAGTCTCTCAAGGAGGTCTAATAGCTGTGGATTGGCTTCCGGGCACCAGAGGTGATCATAGACTTCTGCTTACGTTTAATTCCATCTAGGTTAATCAAAATGAGAAACTGTCTGGCTACATTTCAAATCTTTGTTACTCGAGTCTTTAAAGACGTATTAATTAAAGCCTTTGTTGACATGTCCTGAAGCTGGGCTGGGTTCAGATGCAGTTTGAAAAGAAGGACTTGTTCTCCTGGCTGGGGAAGGTGTCCTTGGAGACCCACCGTTGGCTTCATTTCAGACTGAATTAACTTCTTCCCATTCCCTTGCCTTAACCAAAGAGATTCAAACTCTTCTGTCCTTCAGAGATGGGAAGATTTGAAACCAGATCTTACCAGCTTTCTAAAGGCCATGCAGCCACTGAGCCCATAGAGTTGAACCTGTCTTCTATCAAAGGTGCTGTAAGTTCCAACTTAAGGGACAATCAAGGTAACAGATAGATGTTTGCCGAAATGTCCATCCTGGCACAGTATGCTTGCCTTCAAGCCAACACATCTCTTCATCCTCTCACCAACCCAATGAGGCCAATCCTCCAAGTGACCAGCCTTTCTGGAAATCCCCAAATGCTGACTCTAAGACCCAGTTCATGAATGCCTCCACGCTACTTTCTGCAACTCTGGCTCCACAGGCGTTGCTTACGGCAACCAGGGTGCACACCCTAAAATACCACAGAGATGTGCACATCGCTCTCATTCGTAGGGTCTTTGCACCTTGTTAGCCTGGTCCCATCTGGCCTTCTGGATTCAGATTCCCCAAATGGTCCTATTTGCACTGTGCAGGCTCGTTCCTCTGAAGGATTGTCGTTGTCTATTCCTGCAATAAGCCTTATATCCTGAAATATTGCAGGATAGCGTGCCAAATGTCCCAGGCCAGGTTTTGCAGAGTATCCAAATCAATTTACAATAATATTTTCACACAAGTCTTGGTTTCACTTCCTTTCCCCTGCCAGCCAGCCAGCGTCTGAAGGGAGTCTGCCCTTTAGGGAGAATTACTATTTAATTATCAGATTCACTGCATGTACAAGCCCTGTCTGTCTTTCTCTACATTGTCCTCCATAAAAAACATTAAATTTCTTCTGATAAATGCTTACTTTCCACTGAAAAGACTTATCGAGCCTACTAAGAGCAACTGGGATTGTTTTGGGACCTGGCTCACTGATCTAACCTCCCAGTTTCCTGACTCTGTAATGATATTGGCTGGAGACGTTAATGCCAGGATGGGATCTAGCAAAGGGCTGTTCTATAGCATTATAACACCACATATTCTTCTCTGTTGGGGAGACTCCACATTAGTCCCCAAACCTTGGCATTAACACAGGTGTGTGCGTGTGCGCGTGTGTGTAGATTGTTTTTGTTAACAACAAAATTTGATTTGAAGATTCTGAATGGTTTTATGCCCAGGGATTCTGAGGGCGAGTTCACCTTTTGGGGATCTCACGGAGTATCCACTTTAGATTATAGGTTAATATGTAATGGCTATATCTGTCTCTCTATCTCTCTATCTCTCTATCTCTCTATCTTTGCAAAGATTTCAGAGTAGCTTTTCATTCAGGAACAATCACCTACCATAACTGAGCATTTTCACCTCTGCAGGAATTGAGCAGAGCTGCCAACAATGGCTTAAAATTGACCCTGCAATGATAGGTAGCTTAGAACCACACGGACAGGTAAGCTGGCTCTGACCACAGCTCAGATTTTCAACACCCCACAAACTATCCACCTGAAGGAATCACTACTTGTGGTGAATGATGGTCTTGAAATAATTTCAACTTTCCAAAGTCTCGTTAGCTTTGCTGAGAAGCATGCGCCACCTACCCCAGTCTCCTTCTCATACCAACCCACTGAGAGACTGAAACCTTGCTAAGATAAGGAATGTGTTTTAGCCAAAATCAAGGCAGTACCAACCTATAAGATGGCCCGAGCAGCTAATGGTTTCAAATCCTGTGAAACTTTTCACTCACAGAAAAAAGACATAAGAGGCTATTAAGGGAGAAAAACTGCAGGTTTGCACCTGGGCCAGGATCCATCAGGCTGTGATAAGCAAAGATCGTCATCTATTTTGGCACCTTGTTTCTGTAAATCTACAGTTACATAAACCTTTATGACAATAATAACTTAATTCATTAATATTATAATTGCAACTTGGGCCAAGCTCTTCTGAGGTCCAGTTACATCTTCTCAAGAGCGTGCTCCCCATATCCAGCTCTTAGAAGACTCCCTTCCACAGGAGCCATCAGTATCTCCTTCTGAGATTCAAAAGTTAATTGTCCAATAAAAAAAGGAATAAAGCTTCTGGCAAAGATTTAATTCCACCTGAATTTTTAAAGCTAAATCCAAGCTGGTGGGTATTGATGCTAGCCTCTTTTCACCACCATAAATAATTTTACATGTAAACCCAAAGAATAGTTTAATGTTATTATTCTTCATATATATATATATATATATATATATATATATATATGTGTGTGTGTGTGTGTGTGTGTGTGTGTGTGTGTGTAAAGGAAATAGGTGTAATCTTGATAATTCTTGCCCAATTATACTTAAGCAATTAGTATAACTATATGCCAGGTATTAATGTCACAAACCTTTGGATTGACTGTATTATGAGAATACCTGAGTGCCAGAGCAGGCTGATTTCATGTCTGGCTGCTCTACAAGGAAGCAGTGTATAATTCGATATCACTGAGCAGAGAAATACTATAATCTCCCCAATGGAGACCTCTGTGTTGCCTTCACAGATTTAAAGGCAGCATTTGATTCTATACATCAAGAGAAATGCTGGAGAAAATTAGCAGCCCCGACAATTGATTGCTGCCTTCTCAAACTGATTATACCATTGGACCAAGGCACAATCATACTGGTCAAAGGGAACAGCAATGGGGACCTAACAGAGCCAATTTCTACCTGTAAAGGGATCAAGCAAGGATGCATGCTAGCTTCCTTGCTGTTCAACCTCGATATTAATGATGCTGTTGACATTTTTGCCAGTCCAGACCTCCATCCTCCATCTATTTGCCAATTACCTCATATCTATTTTTTAATAAGCATATGATACAGCCATTCTTTCTATATCAAACGTTGAACGGTGTAGGTATCATTGAGTGTTCTTGGCCTACTGAGAACATCTCAGAAACAAAAGCTGGTATTTTCAAGAAAACACTTCAACCCCTTGGTTAGATGGTTGATAAATGGAAGAACTATTGATCGGGTGAAACTTTTCAAATATTTAGGGATCTCCTTCCATTCTTCTACCTGCTGAAGCAACCGAGCAAGGAATTCACTGTGAAGACGGAAAGAGCGTCTCTAGCAATTACAAAATTTGCAAACCAACATGGGAATAATTTTGTCCCAGCTGCCATTAAGCTATTCAAGGCGAAATTTTTAGATGTATTGCTTTATGGTACTCAGGTGTGTGTCTGTGAGAAGGTCTCAGTCTTTGTCTCCATACAAGCTAAATTTCTAAAAACCATAGCACACATCTGTCACTCTAATGGTGTAATGGAATTAGAATTGGGCTGTGTCTCCTTTGGGGCCCATGCAGGATTATGTTGTTTGAGGTCTTGGGCAAAGCAAATCCTTTAGGGGAGCTCCTTGGTTCATCTTACCTCGAAGAATAGATTTGTATCCACCCTGTGAAGGCAAATGTAATGGTATGTGGGAATGACCTTGGGAGACAGGAGGAAGAACCACAGACTAGACAGCAGTCAGACAAGCGGCAGCTGAGCCTGCAGCATGAATGGGGTGTGGAAAATATCTCAGAAGGGACCCTCCCTCGTTTCTTGGACTGTAAAGGCAAGGGGGAGAGATGTACTTTCAGACTTGCAAGACTGATGTCAGTCTTGAGAGGCAGTCCAGACAAGAAGCACACCCAGAAGTGCTAGCTCTATCTTTATTGTAAGGTTACATTAACAGACTCTTGCAAGTCTGAAAGTACATCCCCCTCACCTTTACAGCCCAAGAAACTAGGGAGGGTCCTTTCTGAGATGTTTCTCACATACCCCATTCCTTTTGTGGGCTCAGCTGCCTCTTATCTGACCATTGCCTAGTCTGCAGTTCTTTCTCCTGTCTCCCAGGGTCATACCCACATACCATTACACAAATTGATCAAGATCCAATATGTTGTGGTCTATCAATACCAGCTTTACTTACTTTAGGCCTCAACAAAACTTTAGCAGAATTCAAACAGAGGACTAGGACTTCAATATTCAGTTGGACGGGCCCAAATTTCCTCTCTGTATTATGGTAAAATTGTCCTGTCCTCCTGAACCTCTCCTGGCTGGTCATACATGCTCCACATAAGAGACCTTTTTCCCTTCCCCAAATCAGTGCACTACCCATCGGGGTGAAAACCAGAAGATATTTCAACCTCCCATATGAAAATGGTATTTGTGATTGTTCAAGTATTGAGACTGCAGCCATATGCCATGTTCTATGAAAGTGCCCACTTTATACACAGTGGCAGTCAGAACTCATAACCCAGTTATTAGAAAACTTAATTTCCCTCATGATGAGGAAATCATTGTTTTCCTTTTAAGTGAGCAATTTTTAAATGATTGTTTTTGGCTTCCGTGTAGTCTATATGCATGAATGTTTAACTGTGGTACATGCTTTAATGTTTGTTGGTTTGGTCTTGGAATAAAAATGCCAAATCCAGCCTAAACATCTGGCTGGCTGTGCAACTAACAACGACAACAGCTCTTAGCTTTTCCACCATCAAACAACAACATCTGCCTATCCCAGGTCCTTGGGAAGGACTCGATAGGTGGACAAAAATGCCAAATCCAGCCTAAACATCTGGCTGACTGGAAGACCATCAATAATAATACAAAGTAACACTTACCATCAAGATATCCTGCAGCGACTCCAAATTGGGGGCCTCTGACAGCAAGGTGGCGAGCATGCTGTTGCAGGCGGTAACTGTCTGTTGATAAAAATCCTAAAAGAAGAGAACAAGGAGAAAAAAATCAGGAGGAGGAGGTGGCTGGAGGGAACGGGGGACAAAGGAGGCAGAAAACGGAGTGGCCCATCTAGCAGGGCAGAAGAGCTTTCTAAGGGAGTTGTAGGGCATGCTTTCTCTGCAGAAAGATGAGGAGGAAAGGACTCCCTTAATGTTATCATTCAGAAAAGAATTGGGGGCATTACTAAAAGGGTGAACGTCTTTCTTACAGTCCTGGGATATTCAGATAGTTGCCCATCTAAGACCCAACCATGCCTGATCTTTCTTAGCTTTTTCAAAACTAGCCATGTACACTGCTTGACAAAAAGTCCCTTTCTAAATTCTTTATCTGACTTCTGGGCAGATTTTTCTGAATTTCTCCAACCATTTTCAAAAGACACAATGCCCCAGTGGAATGGCAGGAACCTACTGGGAGGTGTCTTCTGATGTCCTACCTTGGTACCAAAAGCAGCAGAAGCCAAGGACTGCTTCACAGAGCTAGATAGAGGTAGTAACTGTTTTCCCCTCTACCATAATTCTGACTAAAATGGTTCCTTTTGTTGCTTCGGGAGGAAAATCCATCAGTATCAACAACAGCAGGAGCTGTGTTCTTCTACATGGTACATACAATCTTCTGTTGTGCTTTTTATCAGGATTTGAACAGGAACCAATACACAACCTAGGCTTTGCTCCTCTTTTGGACTTGCACGGTGCAATTTTGCACTTCCACAGTATTGCTAAGAAGCCCACATAGATATGGCCCTGAAGACAGCAGGCATCAAACTTTCCTTAAGGGTTTGCTGGGGCTACCTAGGAATCATAGCCAGTGCACGCAAATCAGGGTTCTTCTGCACCACCATGGCCCTACTTTCCTTTGGGGGCTAAAGGGAGAGGTGGGAAGTTTGCTTGATAAGACCCCTCAACAGAACATAAAAAAAAGAAGTAAGTGGAGGGAGTGGAGGGAGAAAAGATGGAGAGGAGGAGGAAGAGCATGGAGATGTTTAGGTGTTTAAAAAGATGTAGTCCTACTGAGAAAGCCCATGATGAGAATGTGAAGCATACTTTCAAGGCCAAAGAAAAAGACATATGCTAACATGCCATGATTGCCTCAGTGGATGGATCCAGAGCTTTTGGGTGGATTTTGGATGATGTTTAACCTCATCCTCCCAACAAAGGCCTGGGTGGATTTCATGTTGCTTTGCTCCATCTGGACTCCTCACCTGAGTTTGGGCTGGTTGGGCTGGACTACCTGTTTTCAGTTTTGTCATCTTCAGAGCCGGCAGAGAAAACACCTTCTGGATGCTTTTGCTCACCAGCTCAGACCTCAAGTCTGGGTCCAGCATGGGCTTCAAACTGCTGATTACAAGACAAGAAAAGAGGAGGAGGGTGAGAAGATGAGACTAACATGGAACAGCTGATCCAGGAGTTGTGCAAGGATTATAGTAGACCACAGGAAGTAGAAGACTAAGAAAAGTGAGCTACCCAGAAGCTAACTGGCTTTGCACAATTTCGTTGGGCCCTTAAACATTCAGGGTATCATTTTCTCAAAGGATGGAGAGAATTGGAAGATTCTGAGAGTGGCAGTTGGTGACTCCATAAACCTTGCTCCCCACATCCTCCAAAAGTATGATCAAATTGTAAAATTTAATGCAACAGAAGATGCTATTATTGAATATAGCCATGCAGAATAATCATATTAACCATGATCATTTTAAATTAAATGTGCATAAAATGAAATCCCTTTAAGTTTTGGTTCTGGTTTCATCTACTCCTTTGGAAGAATGACCCTAGTGTGTGGCTTGAAAACCAAGTCCAGCTACCCCTTGCCTTACAGGACTGGGAGCTCTGATGCTTGGCACGACCCAGGCTTCGCTCCTATTCTTTGTCACAGTGGCAGCATTCAAAATGATGCATTTTATAGATGGCAGCAGAGCACCCAAGGCTCAGGACTGGTGTAAACAGCTGTAGAAACATCTGGTTCTCCAGCAACTGCACCTAAATAACCATGCTCACCCAGCTTCCCAGTCCTGAGATACCCAGATTTCCAGATTGCCAGCATGTAGAATCTTCCTATGTTATTCCTAATCCGGGGACTGACCTGCCAACTCAGTGCACACTCCAAAGTGCAGGGACTTGGCATGAAAATCCCAGAACTGGGTCCAAATCCATGACACACCCAACAGTACTTATGGAGCTGGTGAGAAGATGAGGACGGTGCAGGTACATACCTCATGCAGGTAATCGTGATGATCGCTTGATGGAGGATCATGACGGAGAATGATCCCATTGGCTCCCCTTCAATCACTTCCTGAGGGGAGGAGGAAACACATTCAGGAAAGCTCCAGAGATATGGCCACTATCCAGCTGGCACCCAGATCTATTCCCTTCCCTATGCACTTTTCCAGTGGTCACTTCAGCCTTCTTCTGGCTGATGTAAGGACTGGAAGTTGTGCAGGCAGCGATTCAAGGATATATCTCTCTGAGAAGTACATTTATTACAAGACTAAGGAAGCTCTTAAGAAAGAATCCTACCAACTGCCAAGTCTAACATGCAAGCCCAATTTACATTGGAAGCGAAATTCAATTTTTCTGCCCTTTCCTTCAGACCGGGATTGGGGGCCTCACACTTTTGAGTTGGATGAGTGTCTTGTTAATGCAACAGACAAATCTGATCTCAATCTGTTTTGTTCTGATCTCTCCAGAAGAAGCCCTTACGACTATTGCTGACAACTGGTGCCACTGCAGAAGACATTGACCTGGTTTGCATGTTGCCCCAAATTATGGTTTGCTTAGCCAGGTTGACCTTGGCAGGATCAGGCAACCAAGAGAGTGCCAAAACATTTCAAGAAGGACAGCCGTTAGGTGCACAAAGTACACGGTTGAAACCATGTTTTATAAACTATGATGGCTCGTGCACAAAATGTATTAACCTGAAAGCATCTGCCCATCCTTTGCCCCACACAATTCCCAAACACAAGAGGGAGGCATTTCACAAGCAGACCACCTGCAAAAACAGCATTGTCCTTCAGATAGCTTCAGGGGTATCTGCAGGAAGGTGTAAAAGAAGTCAAGATGGGTCCTGCAACTGCACAACCGAAGATCTGCCCCATTTTTACATGCATTGCAAAATTATGGCTGCCATCTTGACTTTTTGTACCACCATGACCCACCCGAGATAGCTTGCAGGAAGCGTTGGGTTGATTAGGGCAGGCTAACATAGGCCATTCGCTCTTGGTGTTCTATAGATTCTATATTGGCCACAATATACACAATTCATTATGGCTCTTCTCATTTTCATCCCAATTCTCATTCCAGCCTTACCCCATTTAATTTAAAGCCACTGTGGTTTGCAGAGTTGAACCTGGGGCTAATTATGCTGCCATAAAGTGATGCCTGTGTCTTGTTTGGTAAACTATAGTTACATCAGACCATGGTTTAGCATGCTGTAGATGGCTAACCTGTGATTTTCCTCTCTGGCTTCTTAGCCTGTGTGACCAGGTTGTCAGGATTTTATAAATCCATCTCTCCTGTCCACTTTCAGACTCAACCAACTACTAGTTGCAAAGAGAACTTGGCCTCCCCTTCATTCTGAATATATTTCTCCAGGAATCTGACCCATTCATTCATCCATGAGCTTGGATCTAACTTTGCTTTGCTAATTTAGTTGTGACCTTGCCTGCATCACCTAACCCTAACCTGGAAGCTGGAGACTGTTTCATCAGTGATGCATGAGGAGAGGGAGTGGGTGGGTTAGTGGTCTATGCAGGTTTGGTTCTGGCTATTGGCTATTAGCAATAGTCTGGTTGACTTTGTAGAAGGATCTTAAGTCAATAAAAAAAAAATTGCTTCCAAAAAAAAAAAATCTGCTTCCTAACCCTAACCCTAACCCTAACCCTAACCCTAACCCTAACCCTGACCCTGACCCTGACCCTGACCCTGACCCTAACCCCGACCCTAACCCTAACCCTAACCCTAACCCTAACCCTAACCCTAACCCTAACCCTAACCCTAACCCTAACCCTAACCCTAACCCTAACCCTAACCCTAACCCTAACCCTAACCCTAACCCTAACCCTAACCCTAACCCTAACCCTAACCCTTTTATTTATCAATAAAACATTGTTAGTTTCTAACCCCAACTCTAACCCAGCTCTGTGTCTGACAGATCCTTGGGTATATCACAGCACAGCAAATGGCTAGGAAGCATCTGATGCTTCTTCCAGGAGCATCTGCCCCACTTACAATAATGGCTATGACCAGTTCGGTTTTGTGGGGAATGTTGACATCCGGTCTCTTGCTACGTAGAAGAGCTTTGCTGATCATGACCACAGCCCTCATGAAAGCTTTCTTCATGGCTTCATCCTGGAAAGCGGGGAGAATGAGGAGAAACTGAGATGGTACAGAGAACGGACCAAGTCGTACCAGAAGGAAAAGGAATGGGGCATGAATCTGAATTAGAGGTACAACTTAAGACCTGAGGTTGCACACTGCTCCAAAAACCATGATTCCCACAGCAACCCCTAAGAACTGCGATCATATTGTCATTGTTCTTGTAATAGAAAGTGGAGATGATGAAAGGCAATACTGGAGAATAATCACAGTCTTTCATTTTAATTCAGTGGGAAGGCCTATGACATGACCTCCACCTTTCTGAGAAAAGGTGAGCTAAGCAGTAAGTGAACCATAGGGTGGGGACCAGCCTACCTTGTTTGGAGTACCAAAGTGGAAGAGGATCTCAGACACAATGTACTCAATTAAAAGCAGCATATCTTCTGGCTGGGCGCCCATGGCTGCTTGCCCATAGCACAATATCAAGGTTGTGCGAATATGTCTCTCGGAGAGATTCCGCGATTCCTGGAATAAATGGGATAAAAAGCTGTGCCTAAGGAGTATATAAGAGCAGTGTAAGAGCACTGAGGCTGGATCAAGCCCTGGGCCCTATTAGATCAGCGTGCTGGGTCCCAAGTGGCCAACCGGATGCCTTTGGGAAGCTCATGTGCCTAGCCTGGAAGGTGAGGCTCCTCCCCGTTCCCACTGAAGGCCTTCTGCTTACATCCATCAACCACCACGAGGCATTGCTATTGGCAACCCAATTCTCCATCCATCGGTCCAATCCCCTTTTCAGACCATACAAATTGGTTGCCATTCCCACAACAACCTGCAGCAGACCCTGTAGTTTAAGGGATGCTGTGTGCAGAGGTATTGCCTTCTGCTGGTCCTGAATCTCCCCACACTGAATTTCAAGGAATAACTTCAAGACCTAACAAGGTGAGAGAGGAAGAAGAATTCTCTCTCTCTCTCTTTCTATTATATAGGCCAAGCATGAATTTATATATGTCTATCAAGTCTCCAGCCTCCTAAACACATTGGATGTTTTCTTTTTTCTATCTGGGATAACTTTTTAAAGGCTCATGGGCCAGGACTGTACACAAAGCTCCTTCAGCAATGTATCAAGGAATCTTTTCACATCTGCGAAATGTTATTTGCCAGTAAGTAACCCCAAGACGGAGCTATACAGCAACCTAAAGAAGGAAGGGTCTGGATCAACAGCTGGAGTAAAGAGAAGAGAAGGCTGGGTCTGAGTTAACATGAGTAAAAAGAAGGATGGCTTTGGCTCCACAGCTGAAATAAATAAGAGAGGCTAGTAGAATAACATCTAGTTGAGATGTCTGTTGGGGCAACTCATAATCTTCTCTAGCATTATAAAATAGTTCTCCAGGAGTTATCCCAGGAAGGTGGGGAATTACCAGCTCCACCTATAACCTCAGCTCTGGACTCTGGTCTCTGAGATCTATGGCCAGTCTGAGGAGATCAGACAGCCTGGAGCATGAGTCCTTCTAAACGTGTTGGACTTTCTTTCCCAGAATCCCCCAGCCTTCTTCTGCACTAAGTTTCAGACCTTGAAATGCCATTCCGCAATTCTCTGGCCTTACCTCAGGCATGGGTTCAAGCAGCGAAGATTTCCTTGCTTGCATAACGTGACCAAAATCTCTCAGGGCCATCAGGATCTCCGAGAGGTGGCAAAATGCAACCACTCCAATTGCTTCAGAGATCCCCTAGGCAAAACGATGTTTGTGAATTAGGACATTTATTCACCTTTCCGGTAATAGTATTTCTTTACACTTCTTTGGTTATGAATGCTAGCGAAAAGCCACATTTTATTTTCCATTGAGGATGACCCACTTTCTGGAGTCATTCGCCCCAAACAGGTCAAGGTCAAGGCCGTGGCCATGACGGTGCAAGGCTGCCACCTTGACCTTTTTGACCATACCCCGTGGACACCCAGCTCCAATCTTTCATCCTCTGCCTAATCTGTTATTCCTGTCTCTCCAGGAATAAATATTAGCCAGTGGTAAAAGTATCGTCTCCTTTCAATCAAGAGGATCAGTGATGTTGCTGTTGTTCCCTTCTTTTTATTCTTTCCAAGCCACAGGAACGTGGGAAAGGAATTAAAGAAAAGGGGGACTGGACTTGGTCCATCCGTCCATCTGCACAATTCTCTCAGAGCAAACAGAAGGGGACCAAATTCAGTGGGCCGGCAGAGGCGGATGAGGAAGGTTGGATCAGGAAATGTGCCGGATCAGGCCAGAGGCGCGGAGGAAGAAAAATCTTGAAAAAATCCCAAATGCATCCAATGGGGCAGCGACTCAAAATATTGGGGCCTGCTCCTTTTTACCCCCCATCCTTCCTGGTCATGTGACCCAGAGCTGAACTAATTTTAAGGGGCTGAAAAGAATAGAAAAATTTCCCCAGGCTTGTCTGAAGGCTCTTAAGAGGCGAACCCCCAAATAAGGGAAAGTCTGCTCATGATCAGATGTTCCTAGGATCAAAAGAACACGAAAACAGCACAGGCGCAGCAAACGACAATAAAAAAGTGTGGTTTGACAGGAAGGATTTTGCTTTAAGGCGTGAAAAAAGGCCTATCCAAACCAGGGGTGTTGGGGCAGGGTCACTGTCTGCAAGATGGGGGGCCCGGCATCACCACTGAAGCCCCACCGCTTTTTTGCATTCCCCTGTACAGTACATGCAATGCAACCCCCCCCCCCGCCCACCTGGATTAAAAGAATTCCCAAGCGGAAAGACTAACTATGAAAAATAATAATGGGAGCCTATCAGCCACTCACTTCTCTGTCCGATTCTTCTTGAAACGGCAAACCCAGCAGCATCTGCAGGTATTCGTTCACGAGGTCTTTGCGCCTCGAATTCCGTAGTTTCATCCCATAGTATTTGTAAAGGAGAATCTGAGGATGGGAAAGAGGTTCTGTGAGGTTCACAGGCTGATCAGGAAAAGGAAGAGGAGGGCAAAACGGACCTTATGTATAGTCAAGCACAGGGGCATCTTCCCAGGGGGCTGGCAGGTCCAAAAAGTCAAGATGGCAACCGTACCCGCACAATCAAAATCCCAACCCTTTCATGTGCATTGCAGGGGTGGGTTTCAATGGCATGATCCTGGTTGCCGTCTTGACTTTTTAAAAAAACTTCTATGAACCCCCCTCCCCATGGGCACCACTGCCAACCCTCCATCTGGGGTCCTGATGTACTTTATGAATTCGGTGCCGAGCCTGCAGCTCCTCCTCTGTAACTGCATATGCAATTCCTGGTGCCAGTGGAAAGGGGGACTCGGCAAAGGGGCTCAGTGGATCGGGAGAAAACCGAAACTGTGAATTTCAGCATGTTTACCTTATCTACAGCCAAGGGCTGGGATATCTTTCGGTGCGCCATATATTTCTGATTTATGGGAGAAACATCTGACGGCAACACATTTGGTTTTCTCCTGGGCTGTTTGGGGTCTGTAGAAGTCTGCTTGAACAACAATAGTAAAATGGTTGTGATAAAGTGAAGGAGCAGAGTAAGGAACAGTTCTCCCCCCTCCCCCAAAGGTGAGCATTGCTTTCCCTTTCACACTGGGAAACATATCACAATTTATCTGGCCTTTCTAGCTGGGATGGGCACAAGGCACACGAAAAGCAGACCCCATATGCCGTCTGGATGGCATCAGCTGGAGCTGAGAGATCATAATTTCTTGGAAGAAATGAACTTCTGGAAACCTCTGCCCCAAGTTCTATGGGTAGCCTCTGGTTTCCTGGATTTAAAGGGGAATAAAAAACCTCACTGGGGAGAAAACGATTGAAAGTCATTAGCAAGGAATATAAGGAGTGGGGGCAAACAACTGGGTTTCTCTGCCTAAATTCTGTTTTGGGTAGCATATTGGCCCACGTGGCTTAGCTCTTGGAGTTCAGTGATGGTCCTCTAGGTCCTGCCACCTAGCTGGGTTTTCCCAATCCAAAAAGACATAACTCAAAAGGAAAAAAGAGTAAGTTAGGAAGAGGGATATAACCCCTGATTCCTAATCAATTCTTTCTGTTTATCAGAAAAGTTGCTTCCTGGAATTCCTCACTGGGTGGTAGGACAATTGCCGTCTTGCAGAATAGCCCTGATTAAGGTCTCGGCATTGGTTGCCAGTAGGTTCCCAGGTCCCACTCCAAAGGCTGGTTATTACCAATAAGGATCAATATGGCTGCAAAATGTCAGAAATGCCTTGCCAGGAATGACTTTGCTCATCCAGTCCAACCCTCTACGGAGGGCCTACTGAGGCCTCCCACCCTCTGAGACAGTGTTTCCCAATCTTGGCCACTTTAAGATGTGTGGACTTGAAGTCCACACATCTTTAAGTGGCCAAGTTGGAACAACAGTGGGTTTGATGGAGAAGCCAAGCAACATTTGGAAGACAGCAGTGACAAACCACTTCTGAATTATTGCCAAGAAAACTGCACAAACATAGCCATGATGTCACTAGGACACAAGCTTGGCTCAAAGGAGACTTTAAATCTACATTACTCTATAAATCAAGAACGATAGCAATTTCTTCCTTTGCCATTTAAGTTTCAACTTTTGTTCAAGTTGCTCTTTCTTCTGTTTCCTGACATTGAAGTTTAGACTGTAAGGTTGCAGAGGGCAGAGAGCTCTCTGTGATATGAAGTGTTCCCCACTATGAAGTTGTGGAACAAACAGGTTAAAAAAAGACATCATAAGATGTAGAAAGCTGCTGAGGTGGGAGAGGATTGGAGAAGCAGAATTTTGTGCATGTTGTATTATCTTGTGGAAGTGGTGGTAAAATCCAGCATTGTGCTCAGATGGAAGCCCTGCTAGGGATGGATCTTGCAGGGTGAGGAAACTGTGTGAAGAGATTTAAAAAGTGTCCAGATCTCCTGGATGATGGCCTGGAACATCTGAGGACAGTTCTTCTGTGAAGTTTGGGGAGAAACCAGAACAGTTCTCCAGATGAAGACCATGGATTTCCTCTCATCAGCTTCTCTGTTTGAAAGGCAGGTAGGCAACCTGTCTCCAGATGTTGGTAGAACTACAACTCCCAGCATCCTTCACTGTTGGCTGGTTGGCTGGGCCTGCAGGAAGCTTAGTTTGGCAAATTGTGGAGACCCATGTTTGCCTACCCTTGGGATAAAATATTTCTGCTGAGGCAGTTCTTGCCTTTGCAGTGTTCCATGTTCCTCTGGGTCTACTCTGACATAACCCAACTAGGCTTACCTGGCTAGGAAGGCGAAGCTGGTCCAGGATGGTGTCTAATATTTCTCTCTCATCCATCACGTCCAAGGTTTCTCTGAGGGATCTCCCTCTCAGCGGCTTCTTGCTGTCCCAGAAAGATTTGAAATGTTCGTCGGAGAGTTCTGAGAAAAAGAGACCGACAGACAGACGGGCAATTCGATGGGATAAACGTTCTCAAAACAGAGGGAGAAAATGTGTGGCTTAAACTGTAGGATCACTGAAAGCTCAGCCTACTCAGCAAGGCTGGCTGGGGAATTCTGGGAATTAAAATCCACACATCTTAAAGTTGCCAAGGTTGAGAAACACTGATCCTACGGTAGGGTAACAGAATCTCAAAAGCATGTCCAAAGCATATTTGGGGGAGATGGACGGGGGAAAAATTAAACAAATAAATAAAATAAAATAAAATAAAATAAAATAAAATAAATAAATAAATAAATACACAGAGCTAAATTCTTCTACCATGACCCAGTTATATTCCAGCCACACCAATGGGGTTTCAGATGACTCAGTGGCTGGTGAAGGAACATTAAACTGAACATTTTAAAAATGTAATCTCTTTGCTTTCCAATCAGTATTTTAATTTATTCTAAAGCACTTCTCAAATTTAAATCTCCCGAATTTCTCTCTCAAATATTCTAGCCAAGTGGAATCCCTCCTCTGCTGATTTAGGTACTTGTGCAATTATTTTAAAAAGGAGTTGGGCATAAAAAAACATTGTGTGAGGAACAGCATGGTGCTAAATGAAGGGGAAGGTCCAAAAGTCCTTGAAAAGATATACGTCAACTATTATTTTTAATGTGACAGAAAGGGAACATTACGAAATTACAGAGGGAGTATTCATATGGAATGTATTTAATAAATATAATATAATTGTAGTTCTGTTTGCATGCATTCAGGTCCAGATATAGTTTTTGTCTTGACTTCATTCATATTTTGCAGCCTCTGACAGAGACAGTGGTAGCCCTTGGCTAGAAAACACAATGCACCCCTATGCTAAACAGTGATTGTGTAGTCACCAGGAGTCAAGATTGACTTGAAGACACACACACACATACACACACTGTATATATTGTGCAATATATACAGTTTGTGTTTATGTGTGTGTCTTCAAGTCAATCTTGACTCCTGGTGACAACATGGACAAGTCCATGTGGTTTTGTAGGCAACATTTTCAGAAGTTTTCTTGCCAGTCCCTTCTTCCTAAGGCCAAGAGAGAGGGTCAGTTGGCTTCGTGCCTAAGGTGAAACAAGAACTCATGGGCTCCTGGTTTCTAGCCTGGTGGCTTAACCACTCCACCAAAGTGCCTCTCACCCCAAATACCTGGATATGAAGGTATGTTGGTGTCTGGAGTCCACTTTTTCCCTTGGAGGATGCTGGCCTTCTGAGCCCTTTCTTTCTCATATAGCCTTGACAAGGTGATTAAGTCTCTGGCACCTTGCTTGTCCTCAATCCGATCAGCCCTGGTGGTTTGTCGCTGAACCAGATCGGGGAGCACCAGTGGCTGAGGCTGAATCTTCTTCTTCATTTCCACTGGAGCTGGAGAAGACTTCACCAGCAGCGGCAACAGCTGTGAAGTTCTCTGAGTGGCTGGGTTATGGGAGGTGGGTGGCTGGAAGCCAGAGAAATGGGCTTCCTGGTTATCCCACCGCCCCTGGCCACGACTGACCTCTGGATTGGAATCATTGTTCTCCCTCTTCTTTAGGATTTGCAACTTTTTCAGGAAAGATGTCATCCTGCCATGAAGCAAAGGGGAACGTACTGATTAGAGTCCTAGAACTGGAAGCAGATCCTGAAGCTGTCAAGTCCAGCTTCTACAGGAACCCAAAGTCAAGGATTTCCGGCAGATTATCTGGAGAAGTAGTTGTGGTTTCTAGCCTTTCAGCAATATGTGAGACTAGTTTTCCCCATACTGTTGTCCTTCAGATCTGTTTGGACTTCAACTTGTGGGAACAGAAGTCTTAACACATTTGGAGGAGGCCAGCTTGGAGAAGGCAACTCTCAAGGATCCATGCATGATTATAAAAGTATTAGTCTTTAAAGTAAAAAAAAAGGCAGGGACCTAACAGAAGCAGAAGAGATTAAGAAGAGGTGGAAAGAATACACAGAAGAACTATACAAGAAAGATCTTAATGTCCCTGATGTCCATGCTGGTGTGGTCACTGACCTTGAGCCAGACATCCTAGAGAGTGAAGTCAAGTGGGCCTTAGGAAGCATTGCTAACAACAAAGCTAGTGGAGATGACAGTATTCCAGCTGAGTTATTTAAAATACTAAAAGATGATGGTGTTAAAGTGCTGCACTCAATATGCCAGCAAGTTGGAAAATGCAACAGTGGTCACGGGATTGGAAAAGGTCAGTTTATGTTCCAATTCCAAAGAAGGGCAATGCCAAAGAATGCTCAAACTATCGCACAATTGCACTCATTTCACATGCTAGCAAGGTTATGCTCAAAATCCTACAAGCTAGGCTTCAGCAATACATGAACTGAGAACTACCAGATGTACAAGCTGGGTTTCGAAGAGACAGAGGAACTAGAGATCAAATCGCCAACATTCGCTGGATCATGGAGAAAGCACGAGAGTTCCAGAAAAACATCTACTTCTGCTTCATTGACTATGCAAAAGCCTTTGATTGTGTGGATCACAACAAACTGTGGCAAATTCTTAAAGAGATGGGAATACCAGACCACCTTACCTGTCTCCTGAGAAATCTGTATGCGGGCCAAGAAGCAACAGTTAGAACCGGTCACGGAACAACCGATTGGTTCAAAAGAGGGAAAGGTGTACGACAAGGCTGTATACTGTCACCCTGCTTATTTAACCTATATGCAGAGTACATCATGAGAAATGCCAGGCTGGAAGAATCACAAGCCGGAATTAAGATTGCAGGGAGAATCATCAACAACCTCAGATATGCGGACGATACCACCCTAATGGCAGAAAGTGAAGAAGAACTAAAGAGCCTCTTGATGAGGGTGAAAGAGGAGAGTGCGAAAGCTGGCTTGAAACTCAACATTAAAAAAACTAAGATCATGGCATCTGGACCCATCAATTCCTGGCAAATAGAAGGGGTAGAAATGGAAGCAGTAACAGACTTCATTTATTTGGGCTCCAAGATCACCGCAGACGGAGACTGCAGCCATGAAATTAAAAGACGCTTGCTCCTTGGGAGGAAAGCCATGGCAAGCCTAGATAGCATATTAAAAAGCAGAGACGTCACCTTGCCGACAAAGATCCGCATAGTCAAAGCTATGGTTTTTCCAGTAGTAATGTATGGCTGTGAGAGCTGGACCATAAAGAAGGCTGAGCGCCGAAGAATTGATGCCTTTGAACTGTGGTGCTGGAGAAGACTCTTAAGAGTCCCCTGGACTGCTAGGAGGTCAAACCAGTCAATCTTAAAGGAAATCAACCCTGATTGCTCATTGGAAGGATTGATAATGAAGCTCAAGCTCAGATATTTTGGTCACCTAATGTGAAGAGAGATCTCTTTGGAAAAGACCCCGATGCTGGGAAAGATTGAAGGCAAAAGGAGAAGGGGACGGCAGAGGACGAGATGGTTAGAGAGCATCACTGAAGCAATGAGCGCGAAACTGAGCAAACTCAGGGAGGCAGTGAAGGACAGGAAGGCCTGGCGCAATATGGTTCATGGGGTCACAAAGAGTCGGACACAACTTAACGACTGAACAACAACAACAACAAAAGTCTTTAAAGTAACACAAGACTGTTGCTTTATGATGAATATCTGAAACCCTGTCTCTGTTCTTGATTCATAGTGGATCCTTAGGTGGCATCATTTGACTAAAGTCATTCTCACTGGAGGGGCACATATTCCTTTCCTGTGTTATGGAAACTCCTGATAAGCATCTTAGGCTGAGCGAGATCACGGGTCCACCAGAGTTGCCTTCTCTGCCATCCAGATCTCTTCAGAAGAGGCATTGAGGCATTCCCCAATAATTACAACTGCATTCTTAATCATCTGAGGATACCAAAGATCAAACTGGAGACCTTTGTGTGAAAACATCTGCTTTCACCATAGAACTTGAATTCCTCCCTGATATACAGTTGACAGAGAAAACCAAGCATAGAGTCATTAGTGCCTCCTGATGTTTTGGACCTCAAATCAGTCCTAACTGGCAGAGCCAATTGGGACAAAGAGAGTAATAGTCCAAGACTCAGGGATCACCCTAGGTTATCTCCAGGCCCTGAAGCTGGGCAAGACCAAGAACGCAAGAACAACCTTGATTTCAAGGTCCTTAATGCTAGTCTGGAGTAAATACAGACTCTTGCAAAGTATACAAGGAATTTCTCAGTCTCATTAAATGAATTAAGGTGGAATCTCTTGGGATACCTTGAAATGCTTCCTCTTAGAGTTCTCTCCATTTGGGCTAAGTTAGGAGATAAGCTGCCAAGGGTGGTCCCATAATCTTCCTCTTATTATTTCAGCAGGACCATGATCTTATCATTTATGGTAGACATTCTAAATTTTAATTATTTTACTGTAGCTCAAAGGTCAAGTAGCTGATCCTAGATAGCTGGAAATTTTCATCATCCAAGGCTATTTCGTGCCAGTCAATGAGTGACAGAAAAATTACTGTACCTCTTGCCAGCTCCACCACTGTTCATGCTTGGCCGTTTATTCATGCGTTCCCTCCCCTCCCTTTTCCAGACTTCCCACCATCTCTCACTGGTGACCTGCCAATAATCTACAACTCAGGAAAGTCTGCAGGAGTTGGGGGTGGTGAAAAAAGTCAAGATGGTGGCCCCTTTTTAATGTGTGTGAAAGGGGGGGGGGGTTTCATTATGACTTTTTGGAACCTGACCCCCTCTGTGGACACCTTTGAAGCAACCTGTTCCAAGAGAAGGTGAAAATCTATAACCAGGTCTTCCTAAAGCAGTGTTTGTCAACCTTGGGAACTTTAAGATGGGTGGACTTCAACTCCCAGAATTTCCCAGCCAGCATGGCTGGGGAATTCTGGGAGTTGAAGTCCACCCATCTTAAAGTTCCCAAGGTTGACAAACACTGAAATCTGAAGTGATGCACAATTCTTTTTATAGCATCAGCATTTTTATTTGTTTATTTATTTGTTTGTTGGATTTCTCCCCCGCCCATCTCCCCCACAATGGGGGACTCTGGGCGACTTACAAAAAACATTAAAACTATAAATACATCTAAAACACATAAAACATCCAAAATTTAAAACAATACTAAAGAAAGGAAGATCCAAGCAGATGGCAAATCAAGCTGCAGAGAGCTGGCCACTACAGGGCTAGCCATCCCCCTGCTTGAAGTATTCCCTCCCCACCCCAGGCCAAGAGGCAGAACCAGGTCTTCAAGGCCCTTCGGAAGGCCAGGAGTGAGGGGGCCCATCGCACCTCCGGGGGCAGAATGTTCCAAAGAGCGGGGGCTACCGCAGAGAAGGCCCGCCTTCTGGACCCCGCTAGATGGAGTTCTTTTACTGAGGGGGTCCGAAGCATGCCCTCTCTGTGCGACCGGGTGGGACTGGGTGAAGTCATAGGGGAGAGGCGGTCCCTTAGGTAACTGGCCCCATGCCATGTAGGGCTTTAAAGGTAATAACCAACACCTTGAATTGGACCCGGAAGCAAACTGGTACCCAGTGCAGCTCGCAGAGCAACGGTGTTACATGGGCCCTTTTTGGGGCTCCAAAAATAGCCCGCGCGGCCGCATTCTGGACCAGCTGTAGCTTCCGGATACTCTTCAAGGGTAGCCCCATGTAGAGCACATTGCAGTAGTCTATCTGGGAGAGAACAAGGGCATTTTTCCTTTCTGTTGAGGTGCTTCTTGCTTTCCCCAACCTAACGTCCTTCACAGCTCCTGTTATTCCCACCCAATAAACATCCAGGCTAACATTATTCTGCTTTGGCTTGGAAAGGATTTGCAAGGCTGCAATTTCTCCTGTAGAATCACTAAATAGCTGGAGTGGGTCTCTCTGTGTCCCCAAAATGGTCCTCAAAGATGTCAGAATTTCCTTCTGGGGATCATCTTCCCCTCGAACATGAAAGTCCATCTAAACCGAAAGATTTATGCCATTTTTACAACACTGTTAGGCCCTCTGCTTGGGTATGGGGGCCCTTGCCCCTTCTGGCTTCCCTGCTGCAAGATCAGCCTTGCTAGTGAAAGCAGGTGCCAGGACTAAGGGTGGTCCTTGAGCCAAGCTGAATCCCAGATCAAGTCACGTGCCTGTTATGAAATGGAGGGGCTGTTTATTATAATCCCAGACCCCAAAGGGTCTTGTTATATGATTGAGCCCCTAAGTTCTGGTATTTGCTCCATTCATTTAAGAGCTTCTGTATTATCTACCTATCTACTTATCTATCTACCCATCCATCCATCCTCCAAGAATGTCAAGGTAATCTGCAGAATCAAAGTGCTGTCTTACCTGATCTTTTAATCTTCTAAACTTTCCAATTGTGATCTGCTACTATTCTTTGCTCGTGGGGGTTTCCACGTTCATAAAATAGCTCCTTGATCCTCCGGCTCCCTTCCCATCAACTTTGTCTCCAAAGTTTGTCTCCAAACCTCTGCATCCAGGGACAGGAGGTCACAGCATTATTTATGTCCTCACTGGGGGTAGGTGATGTCATTACCTAAGTCATTACCTAAATAAGGTGATGTCATTACCTAAGCCTCTTACTTCCCTGACCCAAGATAATGGGAACGGGGTATGAAGGTCCTCCTTGACACCGTTCTCAAGGCCTTGGGCGAACAAAGCAAGTGGTCTCCTACGTAATGACGTGAACTGACCAAAAGGCTTGGTGTGTCTCAACAAGCTGAACCTGAAAAGAACCCAACCAAGATTAAGGCTAATCAAGTTTACCCTTTGGCACAAATGCAGCTGCTGAGTCTGTAACTGGGTTGGTTAAATGTGTTGACTTGAACACAACCATTGTGATGTTACTTATGCAGAGAGTTTACAAGCTGGGAAAGGAAAGATATGCTCCACCCAAGCGGATTAGAAAAACAGGATTTCAAAAAAACAACTAAAGAAAAGGGCAAACATCTATGTTTGGTGGGGCACGCTGTGAGCAAAGCAGACGCCTTCTAAATTTCTCAAGTTTTAAAGTGTAGATCCTATGGAAGAAGATGAAGATATTCACTTTTTCAGTTAGTCATCGTGTATGAATATATATGGAGCTTAGCACAGTATAAAAAGACTACAAATGTGAAGTGTGTTAGAAATAAGTTGTAACACCTGCTCACCTTCATTCATGCTTTGGCAGCCAACTGAGAATGAGTGTCATGGGAAGGTGAGACGGAGAAGAAGCTGTGCCAAGGAGTCTTCTCAGTGATCTGGTTACTGAGAATGGCGTTTAGATAGGATTCTGACCTCTCTAAAAACACTCTGTATTTTTGAGAACCAGTTTCTGCATTCATCGAGGTTCACAGAGTCTTTTCTTGTCCTGTATAGAAAACTAGTGTTTGAATGCAGTTGTCAGGGCATTGTGCTGCTTCGACAATAATTCATTTTTAAGTCATTCCTAACCACCATGTGATCTCTGTGATAAATACAGCTTTTGACTCTGGTTTCACAGCTGAGTTTGCTTCAGTTACTTTCTACGTATGCTGCTTCTGAACTCCAGATCTGTTGACCTCTTCAGCTTTTGACAACCTTCACTGCAACATATCTACCTACAATCAGCTTTATATCCAACAATTACCTTCTTTGTTATGTTCTACTGCATATCACCATCTCTGCCCTTTCTTCTGAGATCAAGCTGCTAATAGCTTGCCATACACTTGCTGGATTTGACCAAATAGTTTCATAACTAGAAGAAACTTTGAACATAAAATAATAAATAATAAGTAAAACAACAATGTGCGATAATGCTAGATTCAGTGTCCCAGCAGCTATTAGAGATGTACCATATTACAGGTAGTTCTCATTTAACAACCATTCATTTAGCAACCGTTCAAAGTTACAATAGTGCTCAACAAAGGGATGTATAACCAGTCCTTGCACTTACAACTGTCACAGCACCCCCGCAGTCACATGATGACGATCTGGGCACTTGGCAACCAGCTCGCACTTACAACAGTTGCAGTGTCCCTGGGTCATGTGATTGCTATACGTGGCCTTCCCATCTTGCTTCTGACAAGCAAAACCAATGGGAAACCGTGTGATTCGCTCAACAACCATGTGATTCCCCATGTGATGGTTGGCTGGGGAATTCTGGGAGTTGAAGTCCAGACGTCTTCAAGTTGCCAAGGCTGACAAACACTGTCCTACCTGAACATAATAATCTGCCATTACCACAAGTCACAGCTATCGTTAGTCTTAATTGGGTGAACTTTGAACTGACTGAATATAATTCTCCAATTATTTCAAATATTGGAGGTTGGAGTCCATCTACGATGAGGGCAGGAATCCAAATGTGAGCATCCCAGACATGAAAGATGGTGGTTCAGCCTCTGCTTTAAGTGCACCCCATGAAAGGAAACTCATCACTTCTCTGGTCTTTGCATCCACTGTCAAACTGCTCTGACTCTTAGGAACTTTCTTCTAGGCATCATCTACCAAGGGCATCCACAGGAAACGGTCAAAAAGCCAAGATAGTGGCCACCATGGTGCGATCGAAGCTTGTTATCCCTGTGAGGTAGTTCAGACAAGAAGCACATGATTATTAACTCTACCTTTATTGTAAGGTTACATCAACAGAATTGTGCAAGTCTGAAAGTACATCTCTCCCCCCTCGCCTTTACAGTCCAAGAAACTAGGGAGGGTCCCTTCTGAGATGTTTGCCATGCCCCTGTTCCTTCTGCGGACTCAGCTGCCCCTTATCTGACCATTGCCTAATCTGTGGCTCTTCTTCCTGTCTCCCAAGGTCATTCCCACATACCACTACAACATCACTCTTTGTAGAGGTGACTTTTCAGAGATGTCCTGGTGTTTTTAAATTACCAATTAACTTTGGGCTAATTCTTCTATAACATAATTATGGCTCTGAAGAGATCACCCAAATGCCTACTGGTTTGCTACTGGTGATGAAAATGGCTGCCCTATTATATCTGCTTGCCCCTGTTCTTTCCATGGCTCTCCTGAGACAGAATGCAGAGGGTAGGTCCAGTGCTTAGGATATTTATCCAATACTCTCCATTTGGAATAACAACAGATCCATGGAAGTGAGTTGCATACCCCATTTCTGCTGTGGGCTCAGCTGCCTCTTATCTCTTATCTGACCATTGCCTAGCCTGTGCCTCTTCCTCCTGTCTCCCAAGGCCATGCCCACATACCATTACAAAGCACTACCTGTTTTCTCTGTGGAGGAAGATGATTTGATTTCACTTGAGCTTAGGACCTTATTCTTCAATTTTTTTCTTCTTTTCGGCTAATAGGAAAATACTTCCCTGCTTGTTTATCCATTTATTATTAAAGCTTTTTCTTCACTCCAGCAGTTTGGGTGTGTTTGTGTGTGTTTGTGTGTGTGTGTCCAGCGTGCAACTGGAAATCATCTCAGGACCTCAGAAGTCCTGATTTGAAAATGAGCAACTTATACCCACATTAAGACTGTGGTTAAATAGAAAGCCAACAGGTTCAACATTCATCTTTCATTTCCTTTTCTCTCTCTCATTACTACTTTGCCCAATAAGGAGTTGTGGAGAAATTGAAGGATTGCGTATTATTTTATGACCTAAAACTGGTCTGATATAGGAATTGCCCTACTAGGCGCCCCAGAATTTCTCCTCTGGCTGCCTCCGTTACCTTTCTGAAATGCAAATTGGTTTCCAGATGGTATCCTTCGCAGCAGGTGGCAGCACTGATCTGCCTTTTGCTGACCTCCTAAAAGCCCAGCCTGGTCAGAACCACTGGAAGGGTTGGGAGATTGCCAGCCAGGAAGTAGATTAATAGGGAAATAAATAAACAAATCCTGGAAGAAGGCAAAGGAAAACTGATTGTGCTGAGAAACTGACCGGGACACATTCACAAAACCCAAACATGGTATGCTGCTCAGAGTCAGCATTGACTGGAGGGGCTTTTATTTTTTTAATGTGATTTTAAGTCAATTTTGAGTCCTGGAAACTCGATGGATGATTTCTTGGCAGCATTTTTGGATGTTCTTTGCCCTCCTCCCCAGGGCTGAGGGACTGGCCCAAAGTCCCCCAGCTGGCTTCATGCTTGAGCCAGGACTAGATTTCAGTTTCCCTGCTTCTAGCCCAGCAGCTTTAACCCCAACAATCCATCTTTCTGGAGGGGCTTCTAAGTAAAATAAATTCAGTTGTGAAGAAAGCCACAGGAGCCAAGTGCAGCTTGAGGGATCCTTACGTTTTACCTGTTAGCGTTAAAATTCCCTGGCATGTTCCATTGTAAATAGTGGGGAAGCATAGCTGTTTTTTCAGGGCATTTTTAGGGACGAAGCAGATACAGCATTTAGTGAGGGGTGTGTGCAGGGGGTGAAGGGTAGCAACTGAAGTGCTGTAGAGGAATGTGAGCAGGGGGTGAAGGGTAGCAACTGAAGTGCTGTAGAGGAATGTGAGCTAACTAGCAAAAGAGTGGGTTTTTTTCTGCTCCAGCTGTTGGCCAAAGAAAATAAGTTCAAGAGAGCTGAGTGGTACCATCACCAGAATCAATGGCAAAGATGTAGATCAGTGTTTCCCAACCTTGGCCACTTGAAGATGGGTGGATTTCAACTCCCAGAATTCCCCAGCCAGCATGGCTGGCTGGGGAATTCTGGGAGTTGAAGTCCACCCATCTTCAAGTGGCCAAGGTTGAGAAACACTGCTGTCAATTAATTGTGAGATCCAAGGGCATGTTGAAAGTGATGCACAATTTCACATATGGGAGATATCTCCCCCCTTTGTATTTGCCTGGTTGTAAAAGTTAATGTTTCTCAAGCAGCGGATGAACCGAGCCGAGCTGTCACCCTTGGGCTGTGATGAGGAGGGGGGCAAAAAAGTGACCTTTGGGATGCTGACTGCTGAAGCAAGGATAAAATGCACACCAGGACCAAATCACAAGGTTCATTATCGGGCGATGTTTGCAGGAAAGCTCGAGGCTGGAGTTCCTGTCTGAAAAGGGATGGGGGTGGCACTCCCCGGGACTGAGTTGGTGCGTAATTTGGGGGTCTTCCTGGGCTCGCGGCTCCTGCTTGATGAGCAGGTGGCAGCTGTGGCTGGGGGGAGCCTTTGCACAGATCCATCTTGTGTGCCAATTGTGCCCTTTCCTGGACCAGGAGGCCTTGCTCACAGTCACTCACGCCTTGGTCACTTCTGGTTGGATTACTGCAATGTGCTTTACATGGGGCTGCCCCTGAAGACCACTTGGAAATTACAACTGGTTCAGAATGCAGTGGTGCGCTCCAGAGGGTTACCACCACTGCCCAGAGGATCATTGGCTGCCCTCTCCCCTCTTTGGAAGAACTTTATAGTTCCCGCTGCCTTAAGAAGGCTCAAAACATGCTTAAGGACCCATCCCACCTGGGACATCCTTTTTTTGAACTATGACCATCTGGCAGATGGTACAGGATAATGAAAAGAAGGGCAAAGAGGCTGAAGAATAGCTTTTATCTTAGAGCTGTAACTATACTGAACTCTACCGTATAGTGCAGCATTAATGCAGCATCAGGAGTTGTGCAATATGCAATGTGAAGATTGTGTTTTATATGTTTTATGTGTGTTATGTGTTTTATGTGTTCTATGGTTTTTATATTTTTAAAGCTGCACTGGGGTGGCATTTAATTTCGTTGTACGAGTAGTACAATGACAATAAAGATGACTTTGACTTTGACTATTGGGTGCTCATAGGTTCGTCCACGTTACAGCTTCACTTGCACTTGCTCCCAGTTTCCTTCTGGTTATCACCTTTAAAGCCCTCCATGGCATGGGACCAGGTTATTTGGGGGACTGCCTCTCCCTAAGAATATCTGCCCGTCGCACTAGATCAGAAAGAGTAGCACGGTCCAGGTCCCTTCCCTGAAGTCCTGTCGCCTAGTGGGACCTTGGAAGCATGTCTTTTCCGTGGCTGCCCCTAACTTGTGGAATACCTTCCCCCTGGGGATTTGGCAGGCCCCCACCCTTTTAGCCTTTTGGGAGGCCATTAAGACCTGGCTTTTTACTGAGGTGCTGGGATAAGATTGTATAGATCAGTGTTTCTCAACCTTGGCAACTTTAAGATGTGTGGACTTCAACTCCCAGAATTCCCCAGCCAGCAAGGCTGGCTGGGGAATTCTGGGAGTTGGAGTCCACACATCTTAAAGTTGCCAAGGTTGAGAAACCCTGTTATAGATAGAAAGTATGGTATAAGGGCAACTGGACCTTGCTGTGGGGCATCCCAAGAGGACGATGAAGGCACAGGGTTTTTGTTTTATTGTTTTATTGTTTTTATGATCGTTTTATAGTTACTGGTTTTATGGTTGTTATGAGCCATAAAGTTGTTTAAGATGGGGGCCATATAATTTTTTTTTTTTTAAGGCAAATGATGAGAACATTTGTACAGCAGCCTGGTTCTGTCACGTGAAATCCAGGATCTTCCAGGTGGCTTGAGAACCTCCAGCAGGATCTTCCAATACATCTTCAGGTACCAGCTCAAGAAGGCCATCTGATATCCTGTGAGTTTCCCAAATCCTGGGGGTGCTTCTAATCCTTCCAAAAGGGCCACAGATGCAGCCCATGGGGTTCAGCACGTATGTCATGTTACAGAACCTGAGATAGCATCTTTGTAATGCCCATGTTCCCAGAGGGAGCAGACATCTCCCTCTGCATGGGTAACTGACAAAGGCATCCACTTAACCCGTAAAAGACGTTGCAGCTACATTCAGACCAAATGCTATGCTTGATTGGTGTGAACCTTTGTTAGGGTTTTTGATAGGGGGCTGCTTGGTGTACTGTATGAATCCAGCCAGTTTGGTGAGTTCATAATTCACTGTATTATGCAAACCCTGAAAAAGAGTTAATGCAACAACATGGTTAGGGATATGGAATGAACCCAGCCAATATCAATCACTTCAAAGGGCAATTGTGAAAACAGAAATGGGGAGGGGGGGGGGAGAAAGACACATGTGATATTGATATTAATGACCTTTGAGCCACGTGGCTTCTGGAATGTGTCCAAGTAGAAATGACTGCACGTTCCCTGCGTTCTTTTGACCCGTGATCATCCACGTCTGGATCTTGGTGTTCGGTGCTCTACTTGTTCAGCTTTAGAGTCCCTCGTGAATGCTTTTTCACCTTCTGATCCCAGTTTCGGTGTGATGCATTTTTTTCCCTGAAAGATGCCATTTCTAACTCCGGGAGCAACGTCCCTCAGGTGCATGTTGGGGAACAGATCGGTGGTTCTCAGTAGTCAGCCTTTCCCTATTGAACATCTTAAGAATATCTGAGCCTCCACATATTGATCTGTTTTGAGAATATTTGGGAAACTAAAATGAGGTATGTGTAGCCACGGGCATTTAGAGCTTGCCAATTATCCTGCTGATGGTTCTTTGTTCACGTTTGAACTTTATAGGAGTTTTGTTCTTATTTATGACCTTTGGTTATAAATGGAATAATTTTGCAAATTGTTATTACATACCGATCTGACTCATTGTAAAATTACAGTATGTTAAATGTTTGTGTTAGATCAAAGGATGAAGGTAGTTCCCAACATTTATCCAAATATTTGTCCTCTGATCTTCCTTGTTTCATTTTTACATGTATGATTCCCTTAGAGACCACTCCATAGTTATGTAATTTATTGTTCCCCTCTGAAATGAGTTTGACATCATTTTCCAGGAATGGCAATCACAGATTCTCTTGGCCACAATTATGTCGATACGATCTCTTGATATTATCACATCTATAGTTAGCTCGTGAATAGATTCCAAATGAATATTTCCATTCATATTGTTGCTCTGAAACAAGAAGCAGGGTTAAACTTGCTGAATTTAATTCCATCCTTCTCTTCTCCCCCTACCCCCTTGCAAATCTCAGATTTCTTTCTGGACTCTATAAGATTTCCTTGAGGCGGATGTTTTTTCTCACAATGGAGTTGAGGTCATAATGCTGTAAGGCTGATGGCTCATTGACTTCACTGTGGCCCAGGAGATACTTTAAAAGACGGGGGGGGGGGGGGGGGAGCAGCGGGGGTGTGGAAAGGGCTATGTAAAGACAACAGCAGATGCTCAATTGACCAGTTAGCCTTTAACCAGACAGTACGAACTGTCAGTACACGCCCAGGTGGAGATGAAAGAACAGTGCTGCGTTTCAAGCCTTTGCAAGGCCAAGGCTCTTTAGAATGACGTCTCCCTTTCCAACAGAAGTCGTATCTGGATGTCAGTAGCTAAGATGTTGGAAAAATTAATCAACTCGGTGACGGTCCGGAATGAAACTGTCCGCCAGACTCTGGCAGAAGCCCTGGCGACCTTCCTCTTGATGGTGAGAAGACGTGGTGTGCGTTGGGGAGAGGCAGGGAGGGTTAGAAGATGGGAGGGGTGAGAACACGGAGCGTATGCCCCCTTCTTGCCTTTGGAGATAAGTAATGCATGCACCTAAAATGGTGTTTTGTTGCCCAAGGCTGCTAAGAGTCACTTATGTGAAGGGACAAGCAGGTCTGAACAATCTGGTTTCCACTTGGTCCCCTCTGGACTTGTTTGGGATGGCAAATCTCAGAATCCTTTGCCAGGTGAGAAATCTCAAAACTTGGGGAGTTGCAGTCCCAACGTCTGGAGGCCACCAGATTGGGGAAGGCAGGGTTAAGAAAGCTCGAGGGACAGAAAATCTTTCTGAATGGGGCCCTTGAGTACTTTCCTTAGAGACAGGACAGTTCTCACATGATCTGTAAAGGCAGATTAAGCACAGTTTCTTTCTTTTCTTTCCCATATAATTAACTTGTGGAATTCCCTGCCACCTTAGGTGGTGATGGATAGGGTCCTTCCGTGACTGGAAAAATGGATTAGACAGGGTCATGGGGCTGGAGGGGGTGTTTGGTTGTGGTTACTTCAATTAAAGCTCCAGGTTTGGAGGCTGTCTCTGACAGACTATCAGCAAGACTGTGGGAGGTTAGTTATTTTTAAAGCCCTCTTCTCAGCTTCTTTAAAACACCAGTCTGCCAATAATTGAAGAAAGTAAATGGAAAAAAATGTTTTGATCATGTGTGATGTTCTTCTCTTATGTTCTTGTAAAGAATCCAGTGGAAGAGTCTTCCCCAAATCTCCATTAGCTGGAAACGTGAGGGTCAGGGTTGGTCTGTCTGTCTGTCTGTCTATCTATCATCTATTCATCCATCCATCCATCCATCCATCCATCCATCCATCCATCCATCCATCCATCCATTTATTTGTACATCTATATCTGTCTAATATCTATCTATCCAACCCTATCCGTCTGTCTGTCTGTCTGTCTGTCTGTCTGTCTGTCTGTCTGTCTATCTATCTATGCAAAAACATCTTTCTCGGCTTAATTTGGAAAACCACATCACACTGGACCAATTTTCTGAATCTAATCAGAATCTTGCCTTGGATTTTGTTTCACACCCCATTATTTACGGAACTGTACTTGCTTCCTGAAAGAAGTGAGACTCTAATTATTGACTAATCCATGAGGGTAAGACCCTGCAAAGCTCTCTTTGACCGCAAATGTTATCAGAGTTTCATATTCAGTGGATCGAACCAAGGTGATAACTATTTTTTCACACTGGCAAATCGCATGCTGGATAACTTTGCTCATGAAATGTTGGTGCTATTTCTTCAGATTTTCTTTATATAGCACTAGGACACCCCTAACATCCAAAAGGGGGTGAATACTTTTTTTCTTTTACAAACAATAGCTGCATTCTAATACATCCAGTCATAGAAGAGATAGATTTCTTGATACCTATTGCAGATGAACTTGAACTTAATGTCCTTAGCTCCTATCTGGTCATGACCCGAAGAACAACTAGTATGGGGCTGTAAGTGTTATGGGTCTGCTCACATTGCATAGAACAGTGTTGTCCAAACTTGGCCACTCTAAGAGGAGTGGACTTCAACTCCCAGAATTCCCCAGCCAGCCATGGCTGGCTGGGGAATTCTGGGAGTTGAAGTCCACTCCTCTTAGAGTGGCCAAGTTTGGACAACACTGGCATAGAATATTCCTCCATTATTTGTTGTGGTTGTTGTGGTTGTGGGCTAGCTGTTTGGCTTCTTTCAGGTTCAGTTTTGTTAGCTCATCCTCCATATTCTATAGGGCAGTGTTTCTCAACCTTGGCAACTTTAAGATGTGTGGACTTCAACTCCCAGAATTCCCCAGCCAGCCAGCTTCAAATCTGGGAGTTGAAGTCCACACATCTTAAAGTTGCCAAGGTTGAGAAACACTGCTGTAGAGTAACAAGTGGCTGATTTAGAGAAATACATAACAGCTGTTGGATCCAGCAAATAGCCATCTTAGCCATCTATATAAAAGCTGAAGGTGAAGACATAGCCTTCTTCCACCACTGTTAACTGCAACTGGGATTTGGAGGCACACCGCCCCTAACCCAGATTCATCTTTGAGTCCTCAAGACCCATAACCCTTGAGAGACCTGTCCTCCATGAAAGTAGCTAACCCCCTTCTAAAGCTATTCAAGAGAGTGGCCTTCACCACATTTTGTGCTAATGAATTCCGCAGGTTAGTCATGTGTTATATACTTCCTCCTGTCCGTTCTAAATCTTCTTCCAATCAGTTCATTGGGTAAGAATAGTCAAACTCAGTCTCACGGCTCCGTGTGTCCTGTTAAAGATGCAAAAGGCTACGACTATCAGAGTTTTTCCTTCTTGCTAAGTTGAATACAGCTCACCAGCCATGGGTGGAAGCCCAATCAGTTTTTGGGTATGGGAAAATGACATCATCGAGAAAAGGCGCTTCTGTCAAACCCAAGCAGCTCTGGTTCCAGTGGACTTGTAAAAAAGGTGGACTTGTAAAAAAAGCCAGAATTTTTTGGGGTTCAGATACATACACTGATACAAAGAATTTTAAAGATCAACATTCAGTTGAAACCAGAACTTTTCTTGCTGGGATTAATGGGCAGTCAATTAGAAAAGAGCCATGGAAGATTATTTTTATATATTATTACTCCTGTGAGACTATTATATGCACAAAAATGGAAAGACTCTGAAATACCCACATCAGAGGATTGATTGGTGAACATGACAGAACTAGCAGAGATGGCAAAATCAACTTGTTTGATTAGAGAAAGATCAACAATTACATTTATTAGTGACTGGAAACCCCTTGTAGGCTTTTTGCTGAAAAAAGAGAAAAATGAACTTGTGATTTATGGGTTTGAAGATTAGAAAGGGTAGCTTATAGAAAGAAGGAAATTATGATGTTACTTTAGAGAGAGGGCAAAATACTGTATAAATGTATCTGTAACCACTGTTAAGAAGATCGGAAGCTGCTTCTGTATAATCTTTTTTCCCCCTTTTCTTTCTTTTTCTATTTTCCTTTTTCACTATTTACTATTTTTCTTTATTTTCTTTATTTTCTCTTATGATTTTTATTTTGATAAAAATTTATTCAATAAAAATTATAAAAACAAAACAAAACAATAACATCCAGCAACATCTGACGGAGAGGTCTTTGCCAACCTTGGTAACATGTCTGCTTGGGGTCAGACAAGCAAAAGGTTAAGCAGAAAAAATTCCACATTTCCGAGTCCTCCAGATCAAATGTGAGTGAAGGACTATAACCCCAGGCAAATATGTGAGAGAGGGTGATTATGTCATAATATAAGCAACACAATGAGCAGACTTTGCAAGATGAGAAGATCAACTAATGCAAGTAGATTGAGACAGAGAGACCAAACTCTCTCCCTGTCATGGCACTTTAGACTGAATTAGATCATTGGTGCATTTACTTCCAGGTTCTCTCTTCCACTGGCCACAGCCTTCCAAGTACTCAGTGGAAATCAGGGACTGAATTTAGGATTTTCAGCATGCAAAACATGTTCTGCCCCTGATTTTTGAACCTTCTCCACAACATTTTCTGGGGAATATCAGAGAACAGGCAGTATTATTTTCCTTCCTCTTTGTAGCTTTCTGTTACCCTGCTCTTCCAACTCTTCTTTTTTCCTGGACTAGTTTCTAAGTAAGCCAAAAACTGTCCCCTAACTAAAATGGCAGAGTCCCTGGGAGACCTCGTTTTCTTTTCTTCTGACAGGTTTTTGGCCTCGGCTCCGTTGCGCAAGTCGTGTTGGGAAGGAAAAACTTTGGAGAGTATTTGAGCATCAATCTAGGATTTGGGTTTGGTGTCATGTTGGGGATCCATGCTGCTGGTGGAATCTCAGGTGAGTCTAGCAGATAAAGGGTGGGGTGGCTTGATCCAGAATCCAACCTTCTCTATTAGCCTTCCCCAACATAGTATCTTGCACACCCTGTCTTGAAACTACAATTCTCAGGGCTCTCAAGCCCCAGGGCTCAGTGTTCTAGCTCAGCGTTTCTCAACCTCAAGGGGCCACCGCTCGACCCAACTAATCTGGACAGTTTTCATCCAGTCTCCAACCATCCCTTTGTAGAGAAGGTTGTGGAGAAAATGGTTGCACAGCAGCTTCAAAGGATCTTGGATGAAGCAGATTATCTGGACCCCTTTCAGTAGGATTCAGGCTGGGGTATGGGACAAAGACAGCATTGATCACGCTCTTGGATGACCTCTGGTGGGAGTGGGATGGGAGTAGTGCATCCATCCTTGCTTTTCTTTTTTCTTTTTAATAGTATTTTATTGGAATTTTAAAATTACAACGTTAAAAGTTAGAAATGAAAAAGAAAATTGAAAATACAAATTATAAAGAAAAGGAAAAGAAAAAGTGAGATAAAGTAAAAGAAAAAGAAAAAATATATGAAAAATAGATAACTTCCAATCTATCTCTGGTCTTAGGAATAATAAGAGTATCATAAGTGCTAATTTTTAATACATTAAGTAGGAGTAATTCTTTGTCAAAACATATCCCATTACCTTTATAATCTAATCTTCAAATCCCCATGTAAACTTCGCCCCGCCTACATTTTGCAAATAGTCCATCAATGGTTTCCATTCTTTAAGGTAATAATTATTTGAGTTTTCTTTTAATAAGCAAGTCAGTTTATCATTTTCTGCCATTTCCATCAGTTTTAACAACCATTTTTTCTTTTTCTTTTTATCTTCTATTTCTTTATGGGTATTGCTAAAGTCTGCCTTATATTTTTCCAAAAAGGCTTCTGCTTTTAAAATACAATTTATTCTAAATCTTTGCTCTTTATACATAAAAGATACTCCTTCTAATCTCTCCCATCTGAAAGGAATACCATGTTGCTTTAATTTATCTGTGAAGAAGGAGTCATCCTTTCTTTTTCTCAAGATTCTTAAAGGTTCGATACTCAATGGTTCATTATAATGTTCTTTCAAAATTTGTTCTCTTGTGACCTTCCGTGCAAAGTGAATTAGAATGTCTCTTGGGACCTTTTTTTCTCTAGCATAATGTGAATTGACTCTATAAAGTGGCTGGTCTTCCGGGCTATGTGGCCATGTTCCGGAAGTTTTGTTTCCTAACGTTTCGCCAGCACCTGTGACCGGCATCTTCAGAGGGCAGGAGCACAGACAGGAGCGGTTCTCTGTGTGCCCAGGGTGATGTGACCCTGTTGTGGGTCCAACACCAACAGCCACTATACCAGGCTATACCGGGAAGCCATTGAGATTCACAAACACCAGCACAGTTTCAATAAAAAAGAGGAAAGTCTAAAAATCAACAAACCCTGGCTACCAATCCTGAAAAATACAGCCTGCAAAAGGTCAACGAACTCAGCTCAACCACCAGGATGCGTGAACAATTCACACAATGAACATGCTAATCACCCTCAGCAGCCAACAACTCAATAGAAGAAAAAACCCTGCCTAACCCCCAGGAAGATACACACATATCCCGACACCAAAACAAGCAGCCAATCATTAACCCAACCGCCCCCTCCACACCCTTCAGGCACCCTCGCTGATCTCTATAAATACCCACAAAAGGGCCACATCACCCTGGGCACGGAGAGAACTGCTCCTGCCTGTGCTCCTGCCCTCTGAAGATGCCAGTCACAGATGCTGGGGAAACGTTAGGAAACAAAACTTCCAGAACACGGCCACACAGCCCGGAGGACCCGCACCAGCCATCGTATGCCGGCCGTGAAAGCCTTCGACAATACATTGACTCTATAAACTTTGTCTATTTCAGAGTCTAAATCTTGTTCCTCCATCTCTATAAATTGCGCTAATGCGGTAATAATAGATTTTCTTACATCTTCCCCCGGATTTTCTGTTACTGATCTCAATCTCAATATAAATTCTTTCTCCCTCATTTCTGCTAATGCAACAGCACCCAGATTTCAATCAATATCAATTTAGTGACTGCTTCTGACTTAATTTCTAACAACTGTACCTGTCCTTGAGTATTCTTGAGATCAGTTAACAAATTATCCACCACATCCTTCACTTTCTGAACCTCATTTCTAAATTCTTGAGTCAATTCCTTCTTTAAGTTGTCTATTTTTTCATTCATTTTTGTGTCTCTTTGGTCCATCTGGTGGCTTAAGGCCGTGATTGCATCTAGCACTTTTTTCATGTCTCCACCCCCCTCAGCCGGTTCTGTAGAAGTTCTTGTTGATTCTCTTTCCTTTTCCTTATCCTTCTTCCCTCTTGAAGCCATTGTAAGCAGTGTCTTCAAAGAACAACAGTTATAATCCAATAGCAACAGCTTTCTTCCAAGTTCTCTAACGACACAGCAGTTATAATCCCAGCTATAGAAAGCTGTCTCTTATTGTTCCCAAATATAGATAATAAAATATATAAACAATTCTCAGTTCTCAAGCTTTTAAATTCAACATGGAGAAAAGGGAAAACTCAGCTATAAAAATCCAACAGCAGATTCATAATCCAATATACGTTTATGAGCCAAAAAAAAAATAAATAAATTTTTTTTTAATCCCATAAAAAAGGCAAACCATTAACAATTTATAAAATCCTCTATTTAAAATCCATAAAACATTTCCATATCATAGCAAAGTCCATTTGTCAATTTCCACCCATGACATTCCATGATAGAGAATAAAAAAGTAACTCACCAGCATCTGAAAGATATATAGATATATAATATAATATATATATATAAATAGATCTTAGATATTAATAAAACAAAAGAAGAAAAAAAATATAATCCAAAAAGGAAACAGAAAAGGAGTACAGAAAAAACAAACCCTTCGTCTTCTAAAGTGATCTAAGACGCCGGACTGCAGCGCTAACGTCTCTCATTCATGAGGCCCTCTGCATTTGTAAAGCACAATGGAGTTCCCAGCCACCTTCGCTGTTCTACTCACCGGCTTTCCCGTGGTGGAGACCAGGAAAGGCAGGAGGAACAGCGTCCGGGGCTCTCGTGGTTAATCTTCCGAACCCCCCCCCCATCCAGGGGAGTATTTGGTGGTCTTCTCTCCTCTAGACCAACCGCTGATCAAATACAGCTCAGGCGCCCTCGGAGCTCCAAGAAACGCGTCGGTGCACTGTCCTGTCCGGGTGGAAGTGTTCATCCTTGCTTTTCTTGACCTCTCCGTGGTCTTCAATACCATCGATCATGGCATCCTTCTGGATCGGAGTTGGGGGTGGGTGGCCCTGTGCTATGCTGGTTCTCCTTCTTCCTCTGGGGTTGGTTCCAGTCAGTGTTGAAGGGGGAGGGGAGAGGTCCAGCCTGTGGCCTCTACTTTGTGGCTGCCGCAGGGCTCAGTCCTCTCTCCTTTCTTATTTAACGTCTACACGAGGCTGGTGGCTGAGGTGATCTGACAGTTTGGGATGAGATACCATCAATATGCTGATGATACCCAGCTTCATATCTCCACCCCAGGCCCTCTGAGCGATGCCGTGGATGTCCTGTCCCAGTGTTTGGAGACTGTAGGGGCCTGGATGGGGTGCAAGGGGCTTCGGCTCAGCCCAAGCAAGGCTGAGTGGCTTTGGTCACTTGGGCTTTCCAGTGTCAAGGTTCTTCCCGTTTTGGTCCTAGATGAGGTAGCACTGCCCCAGACAGATCTGGTGCACAATCTGGGGGTCCTTTTGGACTCATGGCTCCTGCTGGAAGAGCAGGTGGTAGCCATGGCTAAGAGGGTCTTTGCACATCTTTGGGTTGTGCACCAGTTGCGCCTGTTCCTGGACTGAGAGGCTTTGCTCACTGTCACTCGTGCCCTTGTGACCTCCTGTCTGGATTACTGCAATGTGTCAGTGTGTTTCCGGGTGCAATTCAAGGTGCTGGTTGTCACCTTTAAAGCCCTTTATGGCTTGGGGCCAGGTTACCCGAGGGACCGTCTTCTCCCAGTTGTTTTTGCCAGTGATGGAACGTATCTATGAAGAGGAGGGTGATGTGGGAGATCAAGGCTATCGGGAAGGAGGTCGTGCATTCCAGCAGGGGAAAGGAGATGAGAGACAACACAGTCCACAGGGGGAGTGTGGGAAGCGAAAGAGGTTGAGGATAGCCTCTCCCTAGAATCTCCCAGGGTAGATCCACTAGTTGCTGTAGTACAGATTTAGTCTGGCAAGATTCTGTCTATAAGGTGTAAGCAGATAAAGGAACTTCACTCAACTGGACTGCTTCACTGTTGTTCTTGGGCTAGGCCTGATACTACCCATCCAATCTGGTCCAGCTTGATGGCCATGCTCTGGGTCCAGTCAGCCAAGGAATGTCAGCTGGTGGGGACTAGAGGTGTGGCTTTTCTGCCGTAGCCCCTGCCCTCTGGAACATCCTCCCTCCAGAGATTAGGATGGCCCCAACCCTGTTGGCCTTTTGGAAGGTCTTGAAGACCTGGTTATGTGCCCGGGCCTGGTGTTAAGGTTCCTGTTTCCTGGTTATATTAATATCTATGGATTATAATTTTATAGACTGCTGTATATATTTAATTTTCTTTTGTATTGTGTTTGTAATTTGGTTTTAACTGATGTTATGATTGTTCATTGCCCAGAGTCACTTTTCGAGATAGGTGGGCATAGAAATGGAATGAATGAATGAATAAACAAATAAATAAACCTTGACACTTTTAGATGCTGGCTGGGGAATTCTGGGAGTTCAAGTCCACCCATCTTAAAGTTGTTGAGGTTGAGAAACACTCTTCTAGCTGAAGTGCCCAGGTTCTCCTTCACCACATGTAGAACAAATGTAGGATCCTTCGACTCTCTCCACTGCATACATAGCACACGATGGCCCATGGATCCTTTTGCTGAATGTTTTTCCTACCATTTTCCCTAACTTTTGTTTAAATTGATGCCTTAAGCAGAGATTTCTTGGCATTTTATAGTGTAACTGTCTTCCCCCATGGTATACCGCAAAAATGGATGATGATCGATTCTATCAAATCACGCTGTTGCTGACATTGCTACTGCTGCCATCACAATGATTCTTCTCCCGTTGTCTTTGCGCTAAAAGGTGCTCACATGAACGCTTCCATAACTTTCGCCAACTGCGTGGTAGGAAAACTTCTCTGGCGGAAACTTCCGGCGTATGTGATTGGTCAGTTCGTGGGATCGTTTGCAGCGTCGGCTGTGATTTTTCTTTTGTATTATGGTATGCATTCTCCCACACCTTCCAACAAAGCCCTCATTCACTTTCAAGGGGGGGAAAAGATTAATCTCCTTATTGAAAAAAGGTCTACATTTCTGTGCTGGACGCAAGGAGGCTATGATATAAGGCAGTGTTTCTCAAGCTTGGCAACTTCAAGATGCGTGGACGTCAACTCCCAGAATTCCCCAGCCAGCATGCTGGCTGGGGAATTCTGGGAGTTGATGTCCACGCATCTTGAAGTTGCCAAGCTTGAGAAACACTGACATAAGGGTGCAGTCGGTAGGTTGCCAAAGCCAAAATATCAGTACAGATGTGCAGGTTTCCCTTGGTATTATGAACCAGCCACCATCCCACTCCATGATGCAATCTTGCATGTAATTTGTGGGGACTTCAGTGAGCCTCATATAGACTCGTAAAATCATGCTTAGGCCATGATACCCCTGTGGATTGTGCCCTGGAAGCCCCTTAGGGGGAGACAACTGTAGACTTAATCCCAAGGAGTGACCATCAGCTGCTATAAAACCAGTAGGAAGCAGAGATCCTATGATAACTAGAGATCTGCAGTATTGAGCTCCAAGCTGAGAAGATCCTTCACATCCAGCTTGGGCATCCTCTCTGTACTTGTCTTCAGGTCATCAATTCCACAAAATGTGGTGATGGCCACTAACATGATGGGCTTTGGAGGGAGATGAGATAAATTCATGGAGGACAGATCTACCCAACCATTGGAAGACCTGAAGGACGATGTTAGGGAGAGACCATCATGGAGAAAATCTATCTATATGGTCACTAGGAGTCCATGCCAACATGATGGCACATAATGTGATGGAATGGAATTATGAAGGCCAGACTCAGTGAGAAAAACGTTTCCTTTCATCTCCTGAGGCGCGAGGGCAAGATAAGAGGATGAGACTGGCACCTCCCTGAGGAATTCACAATGTTGTGGCTGGCATTACTTGGGAGCTGGGGTTTCAGTCTGGGAAGATTCTTGCTAGAGGTTGTAGCTAATAAACATTGCTGGACTGAATTTACATGGTCTCTGGGAGTTCCTTGGGCTAGGCCTGACATCAATCTTCTAGTTGGGAGGGACCAACCAAATTCTAGTTGGGAGGGAACAATGGTGGCAAAGAGGGAGGTCTCCATGTGCTGCTGGTCAGCTCCCCAGAGGCAACTGGTTGACCATTGGGAGAAACAAAATGCTGGGCTAGAATGGGTCTTGCCTGATCCAGCAGAGTTAATCTTGTGTTCTTATGTAATTAATCTCAACAGTTGGGAAGGAAAAGAAGACCTATTACGATACTAAAATTACAATTTCTGCATTCCTGAAATTACACCCCACCCCACTTGGAGACTTTTCTGCCAAGCTGCCAGTTTTCTATTCTTATATTTCTAACATAACTTGTGTTACAATTCTATTGGTTCTGAAGCAAGAGATCTATAATATTGAAAGGCCAGGCAGGAATGAAAAATAAAAGGCAAAGTCTCCTTAGACCTCATCTCATCTCCTTCCTTGACAAGCCCCTCCACCTGCAGGCCCCAAACAGGGGGCAGTGCCTGGTCAAGGTTGTTTGGATTTGGAAAGTATGCCAGTTTGGGCCTGAATACTGCTTGGATGGGAGACCACCAGGAAATTCCACAGCTACAGCTAGAGTGGGAAGTCAAAAAGTCATTCCTAAGGAAGGTGATGGCAAACCACTGCCATAAAATAGGGATCCAGTTGCCCTGAGTGTGGCTTCATTTGCGTTATATTTGCTCTCCAAATCCTCGATTTCTTCTTCCATTTTAGAAGCACTACAGAATTACACGGGAGGAAACCTGACTGTGACTGGGCCCACAGCCACTGCGGGGATATTTGCCACCTACCCTGCCCCTTACATGTCTCTGTGGAGTGGATTTCTACAGGAGGTTAGTGCCCTTGGACTGACTACTAGAACCTGGTTCACCAAAGCACGGGTCTAGCATGGTGAAGGGACAGGAGGGTGAATTCTTGCTATTCTGGCATCTTCTGCAGGCCAGCCTGCTCAGTCCTTCAGTGAACTTGTTACTGTGGTTAGAAATGTTGAGTCGGGGCCCATGATCAGAAGGGAGAGCTGCAAGGAGCTGGAGTGTCCATGGAGGACTGAGATGCTCTGGTGATGGGTTGCTTCACTGAAGGAAAAACTTTATAAGGCATTGATTGATGCAGCATTTTGGGCAGGGGGATGAGCCATTGGGGACCTCTGTCCCACAGTTGGCTTTTGTCCCTCGTGCTAATCCCAGAAAAAGGAGCAGATTTTGTTTCTTGATAGTTCAGGAACAATAACTGGCTGCTGCTTTGAGACCATCAGAAAACCTAGGCTTGGAGGGAGCTTGGAGGCCCTTGGAGCAAGGACTGGCTCCTCCAGAACCCCCTTCTGTTGGGTCATCTAGAGAGGGCTTGCTGAGGTTAGGGGCCATGTCCCCCTCTCCACACTATGGAAGATGCCGTCCTCTTGCCCTTAGTTTCCAGGAAAGCTCTCAGGAACGTTCTTTTTTAATGGACCATTAGAAAATTGGTAAGTTGATAATGCTGGCTCATAATTTTTGAGATATTTATTAAGATGATGGGTTGTGCTATTGGTGGGGTGAGAAACATTTGTTCATATGATAATTACAACCATGAATTGGAATTAAAATCCAACCCCCTGCTCAGTGCAGGACCCACTGGAGCATCTTTCATAGAACCTCTGTTGGAAGATCTGTAGCGAAGGAGAACTCACCAATTCATGTGGCAGCCCATTGCACTGATTGGTAGCTTGTACAGTCAGGAAATTCTTCTGGAGATCTACCTGAACCTTCCTTCCTTGTAGGAAGGAAGGTTCAGGTAGACCCTTCCAACCCACTGATTCTAGGCCTGCCTTATTGGGCGACAGACAATGAGTGTAACAACTCTTCAGATATCTGAAGACTGCTTTCATTTCTCCCTTAAAACTTCACTTTGGCAGGCTAAACACATCCCATTGTTCAACCATCCTGAGCCTTCATTTCCCTGTCCTTCTCTTCTGCAGTTTATTGCAACCAGCTTGCTTATGATCGGTGTCCTTGCCATCAGTGACATGAAGAATGCAGGTGCCCTGCCGGGCACCAACGCCTTCATCACTGGGCTGTTGGTTGTGGTAATTGGCATGTCTATGGGGATGAACACCGGCTACGCCATCAACCCTTCCAGAGATCTGCCCCCCAGGATTTTCACTGCTCTTGCTGGATGGGGGTTAGAGGTGTTCCGGTGAGTTCATGGCACTGATTTATTTTACTGATGACAAGGACCTTCACAGTGTCCTTGGTAGAACTCCTGGCAGCGTACCTCACATATCGAAGCAGAAAAGGAACAACTGATTACTAAACAGCAATGGTGCACCAACGATCAAACCACCAATCATCTAACCATAAATACCAGCTTGAACAGAACTGTCTTTAGAAAGCTAAGAGTATCAAGGTATCCTGGGGGGTCATGGTGGCCCAGAGCATGGGGCCATAACCAACTTTGCTAAGATATTGCAGTTGGAAGAGATAGCACTAGACTCACCAAGGGTCTGACCTCCTATATTGACTTCTCTGTATAGAGAGCGCCAGGTTGGTGTAGTGGTTAAGGCACCAGGCTTGAAACTGGAGACTGTGAGCTCTAGTCCCACCTTAGGCACAAAGCCAGCTGGATGACCTTGGGCCAGTTTCTCTCTCTCAGCCCTAGGAAGGAGGCAATGGCAAACCACTTCTGAAAATCCTTGCTAAGAAAACTGCAGGGACTTGTACAGGCACTCTCTGAGAATGGACATGATTGAATGGATTAAAAAAAACAACCATACATACATACATACATACAATCATTTTGTTCAATACTGGAGGGTGTTTTAAGCCCAAATCATCTAGGAGTATCCTAGTTTCTTTAAATTATGCCTGGAAAATCAGCAGGGTTTAACATTAATCTGGGCTTCAACACTCTGATATAGGTGGTATAATTGAAAACAAAGGAGGAAGTTTGTTAGCACCTTTGCAGTCTACCAAATTTCAATAAAAGGCAGAAGCTCATGAAAGCTTTTGTGTAACTCATGAGAATTTGTACCTTTTAACACACACACACACACACACACACACACACACACATATATATATATATATATATTTAGTTTGAAAAGGTGCTACTAGACTCCATCTCATTTCTGGCTACCCATAGACTAATATGGTTCTCCCCCTGAAATAAAAATTGTATAAAAAGTTTTGAAACTATTCTGTAATTGCAGAAACTAGGTGGAAGGATAGTACCTTTATTCTGTATTCCGAAAAGGTACTATAAGATTCAAATGAAAGTAGAAAGCATGTTTTTAAAATGTTTCCTAGTATTGTATTGTCGAACGCTTTCCTAGTATTGTTTCAAGGAACTCGAGGTAGTACATATATGGAATTCCCCATTTTATTAGGGCTATTACTACATGAAGGATCTGGCCAGGCAGTGTGCAACACACACGCGCATGCACACACACACATGTTGCAAACTGAAATGGTACAGCAAATTTGCTGTGATCAGTCTGGGAAAATGAGAGTTGGAGTCATCCATGCACCTGATAATGCCATACACAAAGATGATATCTGTATGAATAGTTTCATCACACAGTTCCCACATCTCATGCCCTCCTTTTCAATGGAGCCAGCCATCAAGACATCAAGCACTAAGAGGCTAAGATTAAGGAGAAGCTTGTAGAGAGATTGAAGCATTTTAAGATGCCGCGTCCTTCCATCCACAGCTATCTTTCAAAAAGCCAGAATGCTTTTGGGTGTCCCGATGCAAATAAGAGTACCTTTCATTCCCCTGACTGAGACTCACACTTATGCAATTTTTAATTTTTTCAGTAGGCTTAGGAAGGAAATGGAGGTAGAAGTGATAAATATTGGAAATGAGTGACGGAGGTGTCCTTAAAGGGAGACTTAAATTAGATCATTCACTGAATTAAATAAAAAAAGGAAGCCTAGATTCTCCCAAGTTACCATTTAATTAGCTGAGATTTATCATATCTTAGCTGAGTATCCAATAATGGTTGAAAAGGGTTCCCCCCCCCCACAGGAATTTCCTTTGTGGGATGAATTCATCTTAAATTCAAGAATGCCTTCCTCCTGAATAAATGTGGCATTAATACAAGACAAAGATGACAAGATTCTTCTTTGGAGCAACCCATGAAACAATAATGACCCCAAATTTCTTGGACCTACAAGAAAGTTTCACTACTACATTATCATCCAAGGCCTGGGGCAGGGGGTAATAATGACATTGACACAGGGGTAGGATTTTCAGGTCTCCCCCCACAACTTTGGTGTTTGTGCAAGTCTTTGTTTTCTTCTGAGTTACTGAAACTCAGCCCAAGTGAGGAGAAATCTTGGAAGCAGCATTTCGGATCATTCAGTGCGACACCATCTCAATGAAGGAACAATAGAGGAGGTTGGAAATTCCTCATGTAGTTTTCAAGATCCTATATGGATCCCAGATTAGCATTAAAATACCTTCTTGAAATCTGTTGTTTCCTTGGTCTTAACATGGAGGTCCCAAACAAAGGGATGGAGGACCACATTATGGGCCTACATTGTTCATCTCTGGAGTTACTCAATGGCAGTGGAAAGATGTTTTCTCTCTAGAATGGCATTTTTCAACCTTGGCCACTTGAAGATGGGTGGACTTCAACTCCCAGAACTCCCCAGCCAGAATTCTGGGAGTTGAAGTCCACCCATCTTCAACTGGCCAAGGTTAAGAAACACTGACCTAGAAGTTCTGAAAAAGCATGGACAGAAGTTCTGAAAAATCACTTAGAGGCAGATGTTTCAGATTTAGAAACAACAACAAAAAAATCCTGGCAATGTTTATTGTTTTTACTGTTTTATGATTGTTTTATAGGTTTTGGTTTTATTGTTGCTGTGAGAGTTGCTCAAGATAGGTGGCTATATAAATCTTTTAAATAAATAAATAAATAAATAAAATCTACGAGGACATGCCCATCAATTGCCACAGGCTCAGCTTGAGAGAATTCACCTCCTCCTCTTGGTCTAGGCAAATTTTCAGATTAAACCACCCTTCCAACTTTACGGTGTCCAATAACAATGTCCACAATGTCCCACTCCAGCTAGGCACCATGATTTTATCTAACCTTGGGAACAGAGGATGGCTAACCAATTCTGCAGGGGTTACAGCTTAGGGTCTACTGTTAACTTGCGGTGTCTTTTTCTTTCAGAGCAGCCAACTGTTGGTGGTGGGTCCCAGTGGTGGCCCCAACGCTGGGGAGCCTTCTTGGGATCTTCATCTACAACATCCTGATCGACTTCCACAATCGCCCCCCACCAGATCCAGAATCTTGGAAGCAAGACCCAGAGGCCGAGATCACGTCTCCCATGTGACCAGGCAGCGCTGTTTTCAAAGTATCATGTTTTTGGGCTATCTGAACACGCTTTCCTTCTATCCGTCAAGGAAGAGAATAGAGTCTTTGGGGAAGACAGGAGGAGAAACCTGGAGTTTATTGGCTCATATGGGCGCTGCTCTAGGGAACTGCCACCTTGTTCAACGTGGAGTCATCTGTCCACCTAAGAGACGTGCAGATTAGCTTTGATCAGGGACAGAATCTGGATGCCAGAGAAAGGGACTTGGAAAAATAAATCCACATGCTAGGATCAGTGGTGGAGTCAGGAGTGGGCGTCCATGTTCCAAGGAGCACTGATCCCTGTCCTTTTCTGGTCAGAAACCAGCTGAGAATGGGTAACTTGGATTCCTTAAGAAGAATCCTAAAAGCATCACCTTTTCTTTGGAGCCCAGGGTTGTTTCTGGGCCAAAAGGGTGAGAAAAACAGCAAAGGCCAACAATGCTACTACTCCTCGCCCCCGAGGCAAGGAGATTGCTTCTCTCTTCTCCTGGGACCATCTTCCCCAGCATGTTGCACTTCCCATCCAGTATGGTTGGACCACCTGGCGAGGGATTCTGAGAGTTGTAGCCCAACAGCTTTGGAGGGCTCCAGGTTGGGGAATGCTGCCTTATGAGTTCATCAGAAATGCACTGTCTTTAAGAAAGGAAGGAAAGGTCTCTTGCAATCTTAATCTGGTTGGGGAGAGGGACATGCCACATTAAGAGGTAGAGAAGATCCAAGTGGCAAAACTGAAAACATCTGCATTACAAACCTCTGTTTTGATTAGGATTTTGGAGAAAACACCGCTTAGAGGCCTGCCACAGAATATGACCTCAACCTCAGCCCTTCCTGGTCCAGCCTGGTGGGGAACAATGATGTCCTGCACCACAAAACTAAGATGGTTTGGGGGAAGAGTGTCATAAAATCTAGAAAATGCGGGTGGGGGGGAATGGGGAATAGAAGAGCAAATGTGGTCCTTAGATTGCCCATCCAGATTTGCAAGTTAGCCTTACTTGGATTTTGAACAAATCTGTGCAAAACGGGGAGGACAGCAAGTGCATTGAAACAGCCCGTTTTTTCCCCCTTTGTCTTTTGGAAGAGTCAACCCCATGCGCAGGTGTGGCCCAAAGGAAATTCAGCCAGGACTCTGAGGCTTCTGCAATAAATATACTGCAATAAATTTAAAGTCCTCCAAAGCAGGAGGAGCGATATGGAGCTGAAAGGCTGGGCACCTCCTGGGGGCCCAGAGGGAGATCAAGGCTGGGTTTCACGCCTTCTTGACAAGCTCCCACCCTGCGAAGGGTTCCGGGGGGACCCTCCTGCTGTCTGGCCCTTCTGGGAGGTGGCCAGTTGGGACGGTGACCTCTTCTTGACCACGGGCATTTTGGTTTTGCTGCGAAAAACCTTATTTGGGTCCAACTTGTTGACAAACAAATCAGCTGCCTCTGAGAGCTGCTCCGTGTTGACCGTGATGGGCTTGTACATGTTGAACCATTGCTGGAAAAGAGGAATGGAAAACGAGACTCAGACCAGGTGTTTGGGAAGGTGGGAGCAGCCAGGTGTTCAGAAACCTGAACGGAAGGTACCCCAGGGACCACAGTTCATTTATCTCCCTTCAGCTACTGAGCTGGGATGAGGCTTCCCTTAAACAGAAAACAAAGGGGCACGTTGGCACTTCATTCTCCATCGTGCTGCGATAATTTGCTCGAAAGGAAGACTTCTGCAGGGCTTCAGCCTCTCCCCCAAAGGGGAGGCTGGCAGGGCCATGAAGGAGCAAGAAAAGGCTTCCGGAAGCAGCTGCTCTCACCTTAGCCTGGGGGCTGAGGCCATAGCTGGTGAAGGTGTACTGCCACTGGGGGAGCCCCAGATGGGTGATCAGAAGTCGGTAGTAAGCGGTGAAGGATTTGGTGAGGAAGTGCCAGTAAAGGGCTCGGTCCAGGAACCAGATTTCTGATTCGGGGCTGACAACTAAGATTGAGACAGAAGATGACCACAAAAGTTAGGGAACTGGGTGAGAGCAGGAGAGTCCTTTCTGTGATGTTCTACAGCAAGACTCACTGCCTGCATTGACACGGTAAGGCAGTCCTGTAAGTTTTGCTGCAGAAGGTCTGCAGCTTCCCCGCGCTGGCCCACCACACTGCAGACTTACCAGCCTCACTTTCACTTAGGGCAGGAGGCACTGCCAACCTGTGCTAGGCAAAGCCAGAAAATCTGGCTGAGCTAACCAGGGTTCAGTTGATTGTGCGGGAGCATGCCGTGTGAACACAGCCTCTAAATTTAGAGGCCAGGGGCTAATTCTGAGCTTGTTAGGAGGGGCTTAGAAATGCGGTAAAATAAATGATTTATACAGCTGCCATGCCGATGCGAAGGACTGTAGCAGGGCGAAGTGTTGAGTCCTTGCTGGAAAGCATCCTAAGATCTCAGTGTGTTACCCAAGCTGAGAAGCGGGACGGCGGTGTCACAGAACATGAATGCAGAACACGGCTGGCTAAGGAGGAGACGGAGTCAAAGGGTTGGTCAAGAGAGGAGGAGGAGTGGAGGTGGAGGGGGACTCTCGTAGGGGCCCAGCCTGCATGTTTTGAGAAGGAAGAGATGGCAAAGGGGTGAGGAAAGAAAGGCAGGGGACCTTTCACTGGGGAGACGGGTGGTGGAGAAAATGAATGTAGCAAGTAAAGTGGAGATTACACCCTTTTTGTCCCTGACTTTTGGACAACAGCAGGGCCAAACCCAGCTCTCTCAAAGCCCCCACAGAACCACTGAAGCCTCCTCCCAGCACAGATTGGAGGGCAGCCCCAAGAAGGGAGTTGCAACATAGTAACAAGGTGGGGACCCCAACATTCTGTCCCTGATGAAGGACATGCCCCCCACTGTCTCAAGATTCCATCCCCTTGGCCCAGGGGCTTCCCCAGCTCTGCTGCCCTCCCGAAAGGGCCCTTTTGCCTAACAGCAGAAATAACCCCAGGCACCCGGACAAGGACCTGCCTGGCTCCCCCAAACTGGCCAGCCAATCAGATGCCTAGGACTTCCCGGCTTGCAGCCCTCACCTTCTGTAAAAAAAACGTTGCTTTCCCATTGTTCAGAGACCCTCTTTTTTGTAAAGTAGGCCCCAAAGATTGTTGAAATAAACATACCTCTTCTCAGTGTTGTGGTCTGTATTTTTGAATTTTCTACCATGACAGGTGTACAATTGCCAAGTCTTTAACTGGGTTAAAGTGCATGGCTTTTACCATGATTTGCTGCATAAGTTAGCCTTGGCTGGGTTCATCCAACCCCCAAAACCCCCAGGCACGATCTACAAACCCCGAGGATGACGTTCACCCAACAGATTTAGGCTCTAATTTGCAACCTACCAGGCTTGGTGTTCTTGTAGACAAGGCAGACCTTCCCATTCCCCGCACAGGGGTCTAATTCAAATATCAGACAGCGTGAGTCCAGGTAAGGCCTCTTCGGTTGTTCCTTGTCACCTTGGGAAGAAACAGCCAAGAAAACAGACCAAGCTTCCCCCAACAGCCCTGGGTGTGGAAGGACAAAGGTGGGGAAGTTCTGAATCTTGGGAACATCCAGAACCCCTTATTGGTGAGGTCTGAGAAAGAGGTGAGAAAATAACAAGGGCTGCTGTTGTAGAAAAGAGCCACCCAATCCAGATGTCCTCCCTACCATCCCAGTGGAATTGGACTTCCCGTCACTGAAATCCATTATTCCTTCTCTGGCATCCAAGAATGGGAGGGAACTTAGCTCGACTTTCTAAATCCTTTCAGATATTTGAAGAGCGCCACCCCATGACAGCATCCTGGCACCGGAGTGGGCGGGGCCTTTTGAAGCGCTCCAATCCAACGTGCTGCTCAGTGCAGAATCCACAATCAGGCATCCAAAGTGGAAGGGCATCGAGATCTAACCTCTGTCTGAACATGCCCAAGAGGGGAGCCTACATTTCTGCGGGACGTTGGTTCTATTGTCCAATCTCATTTACTATTCAGGACGTTTTTTTTCTAGCATTCGGCCAGAATCTACCCTCACATAAATCCAGAAAACCCTGTCCTTAACAGCTTTTGATCTTCATGTCTCAGAAGTGGGGTGGGGCAGGGGGAGAGGTAGCATATCTTATAGGCAAATGGGTGTGTGTGTGTGTGTGTGTGTGTGTGTACCTTCCTCCTCGTCGGTGTCTTCCAGGTCAGCGAGAGTTGGTGCACTGGGCAAAGCGTATGCTGGTGAAACACCAAGACGGTTCAGCTTGGAGATACTGTTAATCGTCATACAGCCCAGGGAAACGGGGTTATCTTGAAGACAAAATAACCAGGTTCATGCATTGAGCCAAGACACAGCTTGCTAAACTGTGGTTGGTTGAGTACCACAATGAGGGGTGTGCCACCAATACACTACGCCCAAACTTGGAAGGCCAAATAAAATAAATCTCAACGTTGTAAGAGACCCTGGTGTTTATTTCGCAGCTGAATGGCTCACATTTTCTCAAAAGTAAAATGAGGAAAGCATGAACTGAACCCGAACAGGATACTCTTCCCCAACCTGGGGACTGTCAGTGCATTTCTGGGACCAGAAATATGCTGCCTGGAATTGAGAGAGCTTTTCTTCCAACGCATCTAGGGAAGGCTGAAATAGGATGTCAATAAATGGGCCTGAGACACTTACCATCAAACTTGACACTCCAGGTCATACGGAAGCCATCTGTCATGAGGTAGAAATTCTTTAAGTCCTCTGGTAGGACACAGGCATTTTTCTGCAAGCGAAGACGAGGGTGGGAAGGAAACAAAAAGCTGTCAGGATTAAGAAGTGGGCGGGTCACGTCCTGCGGAGTGAGCGAGCCAGTGAGCAAGAAAAACAGGTGTACATGAGCACAGGGGTGACCCTGCAAAATTCTGGCTGGGGAATTCTGGGAGTTGAAGTCCACACATCTTCAAGCAGCCAAGGTTGAGAAATACTGGCCTAGATCAATAAAGCAGAGTGTCTGTTTCCTGACCTGACGGCAAGGTAGCTGACAGCAAGGTAGCCTTTGGTTGTGGTGCTGTGGCTGGGCCATGGACTCTCTGGATTACAGCTCATTTACCACGATTTCCACAGGAAAACCCCAGATGCAGGGATGACGTTATGAAGTCTTTCTTTCTTCTTTTCTTTTTTATTGTATCCTACAGTATTTCTATTTTATAGTGCATCTTATTCATTTTTTTTCTCTTTCCCCCCCTTTTTAAGTCATAACTTTTAGGCTTTAGATGCACGTTTTTGTTCTGGCTTCTGTGTTTTTACCTTGTGGGTCACTGATCATAATTAAATAAATGCTGAACTTTGAGCTTTAAGGTAATCTATGAAACAAGAAGACCAAAAGCAAAGGTTGGCAGCATTTATTAAAAGAAGGTGAAAGGTGGTTTGGGTCCAACCTTTGCTTGAAAACATCTGGTGATGGGACACCCACAACTTCATGAGGCAGGCTGTTCCCCTGCTTCATAGCTCTGAGTCAGGAAATTCCTCCTTATTTCAAGTTAGCATCTCCCTGCAATCTGCCCGTTCTTGTTCTACCCTTGGGCACCACAGACAGTAAACCTGCTCCCTCTTCTCTTCGGCAGCCCTTCTGGTACGAGAAGGAAAACCTCTAAGATTGAGCTAGATTTTAGCAAGATTCAGACTTTTAAAAATCCCTTTTTAAGAAAAAAAAAAAAAAAAGATCAACTCTTCAAGGAAAAATCTTACTGAACCATCTTAGCATGAGGACATTGTTTGGCTATATCAGACCAGTGCTTGGAGGGTGAATTCACAATATCTGTCTAAGACAGTGTTTCTCAACCTTAGCAGCTTTAAGATATGTGGACGTCAACTCCCAGAATTCCCCAGCCAGGATGGCTGGCTGGGGAATTCTGGGAGCTGACGTCCACATATCTTAAAGTTGCTAAGGTTGAGAAACACTGGCCTAACATCTGGACCAGGATTCGCTCACATTGGACCCATCACCCAATGCTGCACCAGGGTTGGGCCATGTCAGTAGACACCAGGAAAGTCTCTCGTGCTTGGAGAAAAGCAAACGCAGATGCCGGGTCCCCGATGGCGGCTTCACTTGCTCCAGGCTGATGGACATACACAGCCCCATAGCCCCATTTTTCCCAGTGAGAAGGAACCTGCCAAAGGGGGGTTGATCAGTCCACACTGCAACTCAAACCAGCATCTCTGCAAAGTCGCATCTCCTCTCAATCATTTTGGGCAATTTTAGCATTTATTCTTGTAATCCTCAGTTTGGCCCTGACGTTCTTGCACTGCCAGAGACCCTTCCAGGTTTTCTCCTGAAATAGCCAGTGGTTGCTTGGCCACGGCTGTTTTCCCCCCCCGACCCTTCGGCATTCTTAAAGACCTGAGTTAACTCTGACCCCTTTGGACTCCTGCCCCCCTAGCTTTGCAGCTATCTTTGGCTGGATTTCAGCTGTCCGGACAACTGCCCGCTGTCCGTTCTCGGCTGAATTCTCTTGACTACCTAGAGGACGTGCCCCTAAAATTCTGCCTTTTAAAAACCACGGGCCGCGGAGTTGGCCGCCCAAGAGGAAGAAGGCTGGCCCCAAGCAGCACTCTTGCAGAGAGACAAATGCAAGAACAGGTGAGAAAAACACTCTTGTATTTACAGGAGTTAATTAACGCAGAAAGCGGAAAAGGGTGGGCGCCGGGGTAATATTGCTCAGAATGAATGGTTCTGTGTGGTTAATTTACTTTTTAAATGTCTTGATTGCAAGGAGAGAGTTTATGTCAAGGACTATCACAAGGAGAGAACAGTCTGTACCTTTTGAAGAGGAAACTATTCCAGGCAGGTGAAATTCCGAGCAAAATGAAGCTTACGTGGAATAGGTCTGCCAATGAGGATGGTTTGTGGGGGCCAAATCCTTTGATCTGATATGCTCAATTGTTAGGGACAAATAAAGTAGGGTGGGTGCAGTTCCTCCCCCCCATCCCCCATAACCTCCCTGTCTCTTCTATACTCTGTCCATCTAAAAGCAATGAATTGCAATTCATATAATTTGCAGCTAGTCTGTGAAACATCAGTTGTGCTATCTGCAGGTCAGAAAAGAGCCTCTTTTTTGGGGAGGGGGGCGGTTGGTGGTGGTGATGGAAGCCAATAAAATGGCTTTCCTTGCAAAGAAAGCCTGAAAGGGGTGGGGGGGGTTCTTGCAGAACAGAGGAAGCAGTTTATATGGGTACCTTATAAAAGAGGACTACAAACTGGTATTTCTATAGGGGGCAACGATGACTACTTAGTGGAGCTTCTTAGTCTGGGGGCAGTATACCACACAGTAAGTTATACCTGGAACAAAGAAAAGGGGAAGGGATTCTCTTTCCTATCCTACTCGGACGTTTCTTGGAATAACAGATTGGCTGCTGCTTGGAAAACACGGATGAAATTTGGGTTCACAAATTTCCCTGGGTTTCCTGGTTTTTTTCCCCCTTTAAATGTTTGTTCTTTCGCATTCGGCATTTTTAAAGCATGCAAGTGGATTCTGGACCATGGGTCTGATCCACCACTTCAACTCTCTCCCTCTCCAAGGGATTTCTTAGCCGGTTGAATTTACCATGCGCGGCTGGTTCAGGAGAAGCCAAGGGAAACTGTGACATCTAGTGGAAAGAAACGGGTAGGGCATCTCCCTCGCAAGCGTTCCCAAAGCTGCCTGCATCAAAAGGGAAAAGGTGAAGCCTTCTCGATGCCTCTGACTCCTGGTGCAATTTGGGGGTTCCAAGAAACCAGGAGGAGGTTGTTTGCCATTGGCTTCTTCCACGATATCTTTAGACTGGTCTACACCTTGTGGTCTCCCATCCAAGTGCTAACCTGACCCATCCGACCCTGTTTAGTTTTTCACGATGGACCAAACACGCTAGCTAATGCCACCCGCAGCTAAAGGCAAGTTCTCCCTTGAAGTAAGTTCCATTCCTGATGTGTTTATGGGGACATCAACAGTTTTCTTGGCAAAAGTGTGGTTGGCCACAGCTTTCTTGATTTCCCAACCTAACTTTCTGCCACCCTGCGAGGGATTTCTGGTGGTCGCCTATTCAAGTCGGAAGGGGCCAGATTCTACTTAGGCAGCCCGCTCAAAGGGGTTTCACTGTAAGGTGTTTTGCATTCATCACCCCAGCCCAAAGGCAGAAGTGTGCGTTGCTCTCTGTTGTGCAAGGGAAAAGACAAAATGCAAAGAGAGGCCGCAGCACCTGTTCCCAGGAGATGATTGCGTGGCGCTCCGCAGGTTCCTTTTCTACAAACATCACTTCTGTAACTCCTGGAGAATTTTCTGCAACAACAGACAACACAAAAAGAAGAAGTTCAGCTGACAAGGAACAGCCAGGGAGCAGCAAATATAAGAATCAGAACTGAAAAAGATCTGTGAGTAGGTTTCACATTTTTGAAAAAAATACCTCGATTTCAGTTTCTCACTCTTGCAAATACATTGAAGTTTGGTTCCTTGAACTCAAGAATTTTTTTTAATGACACTAAAACCTCTACTCATTTTACAGCAGTTCAGTTTGCCATTTTTCAAACCATTTTCCCCAAGAGAGTACAGTACGCTGTTTTCAGAATATTGTGTACTGATGTTTCCTTATTGTACCACTTACATATTATTGGTACATTAATACCAATAATACAATACGGACAACAGTTATGTTTTAATGAGAACAAAGCTTTAGTCTTGCGGTTGGTCTGACAATGGGGAATAGAAAAGTTTGCATCGCAAAGGTGTGTCCAGAGATAGGGTATCGAAAAAGTCAAAGGGGCTGGGGCCGCCATTTTGGCTTTTTGGACTTCCTCCCTGCAGACCCTCCTGTGCTCCAAAGTGGATCCAACGTCTCTTTCCGATCCCTAATACAGTAATACCTCGGTTCACGAACGCTTCTGTTCACGAACAATTCGGTTCATGAACAGCACCGTTCGCAAAATTTTGCTTCCGTTGGCGAACTCCGCATCAGGTGACGAACACGACCCGCGGCCATTTTCCCTGTTGTGACACGTAGTCGTGGCTTCGTGTAGGGAGGGGGACTCTCCCTCCAAGCAATAACCGCCTCCCCACCCCCCTTCCTGTCCTCCACGCCTCAAGCAAGGTTAGCGTTCTCTCTCTTCATACTGTACTGTACTGTACTTTGTTTCATATTTTTGTGGTTTAAAAAAAAATACATATGGTTCAGAACGGATTAACCGTATTTACGTTGAACCTTATGGGAAAATTTGATTCGGTTCGCAACCAATTCGGTTTGCGACCAGAGTCGTGGAACGAATTAAGTTCGTGAACCGAGGTACCACGTAGATGGAAAGTGGGGAAACTGATGCCTCTTTTGCCAGGCAGGAAATCCTTGTTCTGCAGGAAATCTCCGGGTCGGGGAAGTCAGAGGCAGAAAGCGATGCTTAAATTTTTAAGGATGGGAAACTGCTGGGCCAGGAAGGCGCCCGGAGGCTGCGCTGGGAAAGCGGAGGACGTGTTGTACTGTATTTGTCCAGCTTCACTTTCCACAGAGACCCACCCGCCTTCTGCCACTTTGACTGCCGCAACAGCCACCCTGCGGGGTGGGCTGGGCTGGGCTGGGCTGAGCGAGAGCCACGGGCTCAACGTCCCCCGGGGAGCTCCCACGGCAGAGGGCGGGCCAGACCCTGAGCCCCCCCAGTCCCAATCCAGGGCTTTCCTCGCCACCTCACAACCGCTACACCTTATAGCTCAGAGCCACGTGGGCGGATGATGGGAGATGTAGTCCAACACAAGCAGGAAGCACCCGGTTAGGGAAGGCTGATGGAAATGATCGGGGCTGATAGAGAGGGGAAGCCCCACGCCCTGATCGACAGCTCGAACTGAGGTTAGGAAAAACCTCCCAGGAGCAGAAGCAGGACAGCCGCCGGTCCGGTCCCTGCCTGGCGCAAATTAGGAGCCTCTGGGCCGGGAACCCGCCTCGGGTCGCTCTGGATACTCCACCCGAAAGGGGAGCCGGGTCGGGCGGATGGGAGGCCACCAGGAAATCCTCGGGCTGCGGGCGAGCCCGGAAAGTTGGAAACTGGAAATCCCAGCAGCCGGAGGCGCCGTCCGGGCAAAGGCTGCAGGGGCTGCGGCCGCCCCCGGCTCCCCGGGAAGCGGGACGTCGCCGCGCGGCTGCCCGCGGGACGCTCGGAGGGCCGGCTCCATGGCGACGCGGAGGCGCAGGACCCGGCTGCCGGCTTACCCAGGAGGCGGGTCACCCCCAGGGTGAGTTTCTCCAGGTAGGGCTTGACCCCGTTCAGATCCAGGTCCTCCATCTCGCCCTTCGCCGCCGGCGGCCCCTCCTGCAAACCCCGCCCCGCAAAAGGCAACCGGCGGAAGCCTCTTGTTCCCTCTCGAGACCCCTAGCCGGGAGCAGCGGCGCAGCCTCACGCCCGACCCGTTCGTTGGATCGCGGCGCTTGGCGGGAGTGGTAGTTCAACGCGGGAACGACTCCTCGGAGAGAAGGAAAGTGAAAACTACATCTCCCAGAAAGCAGTGCAGCGGTTTTCTCCGAGTCTTCCGCGGGAGACGGCCATTGGCTGCTTTCGAGGCTTCTCGTTGCTGGGGCCGTATCTGGGCAAAGCTTGGCTTGGGCAGCCAATGAGGAGCGAGAGTTGGGGGCTGGGGCGGGGCGGGGCGGAGGGACGCTGGGAGTGGCGGTTGTTTCAAGATGGCGGATGTGGCCGCGGGGCTGAAGCCGGAAGGAGCTGCCTACTGGAGCCGGGACCGTATCCTTTTCTCGGGGCGGCTGAGCGCGGGGGGAGGCGGTTGACGTGGGGAGCGCGGCGGGCTGGGCCAGAGGGGAGAGCGGCGCGTGGCAGTAGTGGCATTAGCAACCATTACTTAGGTAACTTCTGAACATGTACAGAGCGCTTCCGTGGTTTTTTAGAAGGCACTCGAGGGGGCTTACTCGCGAGGCGGCGCGTGTGGAGTTGTAGCCTTATCGCCGGCGGTGATTCCGGGGGATGGAACAGCTTTCCCCAGCTTGGTCGCCTTCTGGACTACAACTTCCATCTTCCGCAGGTTGCAGAGCCATTCCACCCAATGGCCCTCCAGCGGTGTGGCATTCAGTTCCTGTCCTCTTCAGCCAGCTGCGTAGCTGGCTTTGCTGGCTGGGGAGGATGGGAGATGTAACCCAGTACTTTTCTTATGGTTCTGGTTGCGTTGTAGGGATGGGCTTTGGGGAGGATGGAATTCACTGCCCCCCGAGGTTCTGCCATTGGCCAGTAATGCTCTGGCAAAGATGATGGGCCGTGTAGTCCACGATGAAGCATGATCCCTGGTGGGCTGCTTTGCAGCATTAATGGCTGTAGAAGGGCTGGAATTAGGGTTGTTTTCTCTGAGAAAAAGAGTGGCAGGTTGATGGAATGGCTTCGAAGGTTTCCCCGTTGCTCCATAAGTTTCATAATGAGTTTTGGGGGGGGGTCCTTCCAAGTGAGAATTTGCCCCAAGAGATCCCATGCAGGGCAGTGTGCTGGGGAGCCTAGAGCCCCAAAGAGCGATATGGTAGTTCTGTGCTTGGATGAACTGAACAGCAACCAAGCTGAAATTGGTGGGCTTCCGTTTCCCACTTTCACATGGGTGCAAAACGTTGCCCTAGAACTCAGTTAAAGACGGGCCTAAAGTTTATTTAATGCACCAAACTATATGGCGAGCTCAACAGCAAGCTTCGGTCTTCAAGGTAAACATAAACCTCTCTCACCAAAATGATTAATTTTGTACATAAAGTAGTAATATGTGAGAACTCTCTGGGAATTTGTTCCCGTCTCCCACAGTCCCTTGCTTGAAAGGGATTGGAAATCTCTTTTTAATGGAAAATCCCCCCCCCCTTTTCCCCCTTCAGCTTTTTGCCCCTGCTGGCTAGAATGTGACCCCGAATAGGACTTTGGAGCTAGACTTTATTATGATCCTTGGTGATTTGGACAATCAGTGTGCAAAACTTTTGGATTTTCATTGTTTCCTTTACTTGATTAAACTTAGAATTGACTGATAAAATACCTGTAGCTGACTGGAAAGCTTTTATGAATAGGATAGATCAGTGTTTCCTTGTTCAGTATTAATGGGCTGTTATAACATACCTGTTATCTGAAATCCAATTTTATTTCTTTTGAAATCTTTGTCTAAATGCACAAACTGACTGAATCATTCCTCTGCTAAAACATGCAAAGTTAATAAGGTACTCTGAGAACTTGTGAGAAAGTTGCTTGTCCTCCTTTGGAATTTCAGTGGCTTCAGAGTAGTATTGTGTTTTCCAATATGGTAGAAATTAAAGGAGAAGGTACACAGTGTTATGAATCGTAACATCCCATCCACTCTACTGATATAATTTTCATCAGCCAGAGCAAGAGGATGAGCTTGGTGAGGAGGAAACTGGCTGATCTCAAAAAGACTCAGGAAAGTTAGTACTAAGTACTAAGAGACCTAAAGAAATACTAGAATTGTATGCTAGACTAGAAAGTACAGAAAAGGGAAAACAACTTACCAGAAATCTAGTGATATAGTATTCCTTGTTGCAACAGGTATAGTGGTAGCACCTAGAAAGCCTTATCTCAAAATCTATGCAGGATTAGGTTAGTACTCCAATAGAAAATCACCACTGAAGCCCAAGAAAGTTGGGAAAAGAAATCCTAGTTGAAGACAGTGGCATACCACTTGTGTGTTGCTGCCACAATAGCTGCACAACTGTGTCTCTGAAGTTACTAGGAATTGGGATTAAGTTGAAGGAAGCTCTGCCTTTATATTCTTGTGGAGTTTTAGGGCTGGATGAAGTTGGGTGTGGGAAGCACGGTTTGAAGTGTCTTTTTGCTTAAGTAACCTATGTTGCCATGGTCACAACTGTCCAGTGCATAACATAGTGTTTGCACAAGGGTATTGTTTGGTGTTTACCCAGAAAGGAGAAGTGGATGAGAAATAGGGAGCTTTTTGATTGAGCAAGCTTTTGAACCTAGTTTTCTGGAACTTGGGTCCAAAATTCTCCTTGCTCTTCCTGCCTTTTCAGATGATTTTGGCAGGACAAAGGTCTTACTCTGTCAGAATTCACGAATGGACACTAAGTCAGGTAGCCGTGCAAGGTAACCAACTTTGTTCCTGAAAGTTTGTGTTTTTGGAGTTGAAGGAGGGCACTGAGGTGGGGCAGAACACATTATCTCTGAAAATGCATTGTCTCGAATAGTTGGGATAGTTTATTTATATGCTGCTTACCAAATTGATTCTAGGCAGCTTATAATTCTGAAACTGAACATCAGTCGAAGTAGCTTGCCAAGCCCACAACCTTCCGTTAAATGCTCTGCAAAAGAACATGGTCTTAAATGCTTTCCTAAAAGGTAGGGGCCATCCTGACCTCAGGGGTAAGCTGTTCCAAAGTGAAGGGGTTGCCACCAAGAAGGTTATTGTCTGGGTCCTCGCTGCCTTTCCTTCCAGGGTATTGGCACCTGAAGCATGCCCTCTTGGCTTGCACAATTGGGTGGGCCGATTCCATCTGGCAGAGATGCTGCTGAAGTTTGCTAACGCTCAAGCCATAACTAACACTTTGAATTAGGCCCAGAAGTCCACTGGCAACCAGTGCAGCCCCCACAAGATACGTGACCACTCTGCTGTATTGTTTAACCCCAGTTAGCAGGCGGGCAGCTGCATTCTGTGCCAGCTTGAGTCTTGTCTTCAAGGGCAGTCCCAGTTAGAGGAAATTGTAGTAGTCTAACTGGGATACGACAAAAATATGAGTCATTCTTGATCCAGAAAAGGCCTCAACCAGCAAAACAACTGCAACTAGTCAAACTTGTCCTGGGCATGACCTCCATCTGCTGCTCTAGCAGGAGCCATGAGTTCAGGAGGACTCCAAGAACACACATTTCCTCCTCTGGGGGAGTGCCACCCCATGCAGAATTAAAGCAGAACTACTCTGAAACCAAACTGTAGTGCTGTCATTCTGGGATTCAGTTTGAGCCTGTTCCATCCCATCCAGATCTTCACAGCCCTCCAGGCAGGCACTGGTTAGGAACTTCTGCCCATCTCCTGCTCAGCCTGGGCTGGAGATGAACAGCCAGATATTATCAACATTTTGATGATAAATTCCCTCCAGACGGATGGGTGACCTCTCCCAAAGGCTTTCCGCAGATGTTAAAATGCAGTTGTGAAGCTGCATCTAATTAGGTGACTAATCCTAGAAAATGAGCGTGTGCGACATAAACCCATGATCATATACATACAACTATCTGCCTGAGGAACATTTTGGCCCTGGTCAAGTTTTCTGCGCTTTTATTTTTCTTCAAATGTAAACAGGGTGTAAGAGATGTATACTGTTGAATTGTCCTGTCTTTTATAAGAATTCCAGTAAAAAATAAAATCTGATCAACAATGTTTCCTTCCAAAATGATTTCGGCTACATTTGGCTGTTTGAAAAAAATGGCATGTAAATACAGATACTTTTGGAGTTTTGCTTATTTTGTATGGCAGCTAAACACTTAATTTTTTTAATCCTTTGGGGCCACTGGCAACATTTCTGACTAAGGTTGTTATTGTTCCTTAAAAAGCAGCTTTTACTTTGATTTGGTCTGTGCTTAGATCTAATGGCACAGATGTAATAAGTGTAAGACCTATTTTAATTAAATTTAAGAGTACAGTAAGGTAAAAATAAAATTAGGTCAAATAAAATAAGGTGGTGCACTGTCTGCATTTCAAGGTATCAGGACAGATAGGTGATTTCAGCTGGATGGGCCTGAGGGCGGTGTAAGCTCTAGACGAGCATCCTTGTGGATGCCATTTTTGTTCTGGTCTTTGATAAAAATCTGCTGACTCTGTTACAAAGTCTTCAATGAGGGATGACAGTCACAAAATGGAAAGCTCTGTTTGTTTCTCTGAAGTAGAGAGTTTTAGTGCAGGGTTTCTCAACTGGCAACTTTCAGATGGGTGGACTTCAACTCCCAGAATTCTCCAGCCAGCAAGGCTGGCTGGGGAGTTCTGGGAGTTGAAGTCCACCCATCTGAAAGCTGCCAAAGTTGAGAAACACTGGTCTAGTGTTAGAGATAGACCTCTCTGTGGTCCTCTCCAGATTTCCTTCCTGAAGAACCAAATCCCCGAGAGAAATGATTGGCTCTTCGCTATTCATAGAGTTTTAGAAACCTGCAATCAGTGCAAAGCCTCACAAAGTTCCTTTTATAATCAGAGCTCACCGAGAGAAGCATAGTGCTCCATTATGCTGGTGATGGAGCCAGCTGCCCAAGTCTGTAATAACAGACGACTGTTTAATTCAGGCTGAGTTGTTCTAAAGAGTCAGTAGATGAAAAGAAATGTCTGCTTCAGTTATTTCTCTACGTCTTCTGCCTGTGATTTGTTGATCTTAAGGTGGAAGAAATCTTTCCCTGACATGCGTTTTAAATCTTCAGATTCTAAACAGTGGAATAGAACAAATATTGTCCTTGCTTTCCTTGAATGATATTACACTTAGTTTCAGATGAAGACCGGCAGCCTGTATATGTTCCAGGTATGATGTATGAATGGCTACAGCAGTAATTTGGGGGGTGATTGGCTGGGAATCTGGTTCAAACATAGTTTGTGTGCATACTACAAGCATTCATTGAGTAGCCATGATTTAGGTGTAGCAGAAGATTACAACAAGATGAGATGTGTTGCAATCCTTCAAACCAGGCAAAAAATGAAAGGGTAATATAGAAGATTAGCTTTCTGACTCCCTCAGCTGTAAACATATCAGGGCTGCCAAGCTGAATGCCTTTGAAAATTAGCTGTTGCTTGCCTGGTGAATTTAACCCTTTTTGTCATGACAAAGGAAATCCTTCCTTACTTGCCCAGTTACTCTTCCCCTTGTTTCATCTTCATCCTGATTCCTTCCCCATCTCTTGCCTTTGCAGCTTCACCTTCCCATTGCAACATATTTAGTCTGTTTCTTTTCTTTTTTATCAGAGTTTCTACCAGAAAGAACAAGGGGGGAGGAATGTGTCTGTATGTGCTTGAATGTTTCTGCAGTGTGAATGGTGTGTGTGTGTGTGTGAGAGCTGTTGGTATATACAGATAGAAGTCAATTGATTTTTATAAACGGGGTACCTTATTTTACAGGCAATTAATTTTAATAAATTCTTAATTTACTTCACATATGGATATATTTTTTGTCCTGGCCCTCTGTTCTGTTGGGGTATTGCTTTTGGCAAGCATATACACATGCAAATTTGTACACAAATGTGTTTCTTGTGTACAAATTTGCATGTGTTGGGGGGGATCCCCAGGAGTGGCTCATATCACAATTAGCCAGTGGAGTGGGTGTTGCTAGCTTGGTTCAAAGTGGGGGGTAGGTAGCTGCTCTTTCAGAAGAGCCAATAGAATAGAACTACTTTCCCTAACTCCCTCTGCTGTTCTGCCTGTTGGAACAGTTTCTGTTAGGGCAGTCTTCCCCGCTTGCTGGCTGGGGAATTCTGGGAGTTGAAGTCCACGCATCTTCCAGTTGCCAAGGTTGAGAAACACTGTGTTAGGGAGTAGCTGAAAGATGGCCAAAGGAAGTTGACAGCAAAGGTGATGGAAGAAGTTTTTTTACAGAACCGTTTCCAGAGCTACTTTGGAAACCCTTTTCTGGACAGGTAGATTATTGATCCAGTACAGGATAAGTCTTGTGTTTCAGAAAAGTACGGTCCTCCAGATGTTGTGTCAGTCTCAGCCAGCCTGGGAATGCGATTGATCGTTCTGGACAGCTGCTGATTCCCCATATCTGCTCAGTATTGTATTAATTGATATACCCCACATCTTCTGTTGTGTTGGGGTGGCTGGGCTATAAGAAAGCAGAGAGAAGCATGGCTTTATGGCAGGATAGCTTGAGAGATTGACATATAGGAAACAACTGACCCTTACCAAAAAAGAAAAAGAAGAAAGAAAAAAAATTCTTAGACCCAAATGATAAGGGCACCCTAACTCTAACCATTGGTTTGGCAGTAAAGGTTTTGATTGTCATTAATCTTCAGTTAGTTAGCTCCCTCCCCTCCCCTCCCCTCCCCTCCCCTCCCCTCCCCTCCCCTCCCCTCCCCTCCCCTCCCCCTCCCCATTCCATTCCTTGGTATGTGGCTTGCTTGGAAAGATTGTAGATGATTTCCTGTTTTAAAAGAAATGGGAGGAAGGAAGGATAGTAGCTAAGCCCAGCATTAGCACATAATGTTATAAAGTTGATTAAACAACTCCAAAGTGAGTAATTAAAAACGTGTGAGCTTGGTCCATAAATTAATTGAACTTATCCTTATGAAGAAGTGTGTTGAAAAGCACCAGGTGCGATAACAATCAAAAGCCAATAAATTCAATGAGTGAATTTTACGGCATTGCCTTTATGGGAATCTTGAAGACAGATATCGGGCCTGCTTCTGATAGGAGGAGCAGCAAGAGGCAATTTCTTGAAAAGCCTAAAACGTGTGATGTTGTGTGTGTGTGTGTGATAGGATTCCTTTTAATGCTTCCTGTAGTTTCTCCTTTTTACTAGAAGAGTTGGGAGAGATGCTTTGTAAGAACAACTGGAGAATTTCCTGGTCTCGTTTGTTCAATCTGCAGGAGTCTCTGACGAGAGGAATTTTAGAGCAAGGCATCTACTGAGAGGGCAGAAAACAGAAGTGAAGGCCAAAGTAGCTGTTGCTGCGACTCCTGCCCCGATGGATGTCTTGAAAAGCATTGGAGAAGAACCTGGGCAGCAGGTCAGTGTGGCTTTTCTTGTCACAGCGGCAGCAGGAGGGTGCTGCAGGCCACGTTTGCACGTGTGGTGGGCTTGTGCTGCTCACCACTCAGAGCTGTTGGGAGGCGGGTGGCATATTGGAGGGACCACCTCTCCCCCATTATCTATCCCATTAGGTCTGGCAGGAGAGGCATGCTCCGGGTCCCGTCTGTCAGGGAGTGCCATCTGGCGGGGCCAGGAAGAGGCGCCTGCCCTTTGGAAGATCATTCCACCAGAGATTAGACTGACCCTGATCCTGCAGGCTTTTTGCAAGGCCTTCCAGATGTGGTTTTGTCATCGGGTGTAGGGTCCGGATGTGTGGCAGGGCCCGTCCAAGATGGAGTGGACAGAACCAGTTCCTTCTTCAGTGTGTAGGGAGCAAAAAATTCCTTCCTGGTGGGCAGGAGATAATATCACCGTTTGGGTGGATGTAAATGGCAGGTTTTGAGGTCATGGCAGGGACCTTTGCATATAACCCTATCCTGATTATTTGGTTGGCCCCCAACCTTCTTGGCCTTCAGAAAGGCTCTAAAAACGTGGCTATCCCCCTGGGCATTAGGGTGGGATAAGTAGAGAGTCCATCAGGAGTGGAGTATGAATGTGGACCAGGTCACTGATTCTTTGCTTTTTATCTCAGATGTTTTCTTGTTTGGTCCTCTTTGGCTATTATAAGCTACTCCTGAGTCGCAAAGTTCCAGCTGGGGAGCCAACCGGGCTTTTAAAATAAACATTGAAAAAAAATCCCCTGCTAATGTGCTAGCAGCAAGTGAGCGTGGCTGGACTGAACTTTGTTCAAGTGACACGTCCTGTCGGCAAAACCGGTGCTCCGTAAATGAGGTCTCAGCCATCTCCTTCTCCCTGGTGCCCTGGGGTGCCCTGCTGCATTGGCAGACGGCAGCCACCCGGCGTTTGCTTGGCCACTACCACTCCTGTGCCACAGAAAAGATAGCTGCTTCCTGGGCCTGTTTTTCGGTAGCTTAGGGAGCACCCTCGGCTGTTCTGCCTCGCTCTTGGAGGAGAGTACTACTTGAGCCTTCAGGACCCTCCATGTTTCTCAGGGAAGCTGTTTTCTCCACCGCTGGGTATTTATCAGAAATGATGTGATCCCAGCGTTGTATCGCTAATGGAACGATGGAGGCAGGAGTGGGTAGTCAAAATGAGGTTTCGGTTATGGTGAAATTTGTGCAACCTGTGCCTGGGAAGGAGGCGTTCCTTCCTGAATTGAATTACTTTCTTTTTTTAGCTACTCTTCTTATTTTTGACTATGGGGTGCCTGACTTTCTTTTTTCTGCTTAGTTTCCATAGGTGTGCTTTCTCCTTTCCAAATATCTTGTTCAGATATTTAATAACATCTGCTATTTTAATAATAGTCATTATTTTTTGGTGCATGGAAATTGTGAGCATCTGTTGACACTTCTGGATAGCTATATTTAGGTATCCTGTTAGGAGATAAGCCTAGATAGATATCTCCAAGTAATCTGACAGTTGAATCCATATATTTGACTGTGCTTGCACCCCACAGTTCTATGGGGCAGATCAGTGGCATTTATATATCTAATACAATACAATACAATACAATACACATGTAATTATTTATTAACTGAAGATGTTACCTAGTCACGTAATGAAATGTCGACAAGAAAACAACCAAGCTCAGAGAACACCAAGGACTCCACATTTCTTTGTTCATTTGTATCTCAGTTTATATACAGTAGCTGCCCATCTCACAATTGTGACTCTGGCTGATGAAACCAGCAAAAGCAACAAAAAAGGAACCAGTAACAACAGCAACAACAATAGCAGCAGCAGCAGCACAATAATGACATAATGGCTCCCAAGGACAATCTAATCCTATTCATGCAAACTTAAACCAGATGAAGGAAAATCACAGCAGGTTCAACCAACCCCCAGACCTCATGCCTGAGGGAGCATCCAGGTCTTCAGGGGCTTACAAAATGCCAGAGGCTTGGGGCCAAGTGAATCTCAGGGGGTATGGTGCTTATCTTATCCTGCAGACTGTATTTTCCTGCACTCTTACGTGCTGAGTGTTATGTTATGAACCCAACAGTTTCTGAGTTCTGAATGTGGGTTTTATCCGTTTTTGAATATTCAAAAACGGATAAAACCCGCATTCAGAACTCAAACTGTTGGGTTTGCTTAAATGCACATGAAACTTGATCACCAAGAGAAACCCTTGAGTACTGATCACCTTTGGCATTTGTGCCACTGAAATTCTTTGACTCCAGTGTGCAAAGGGAGTTGCAGGTGGCCCTGTCTCATGCAATAGAGGAGCACCGTGTATGGTGTGCGTGTACCAGGTGAGCCACAGCCTTTGAAACTCTTGGTCTTTTGAAAACACGGAGAATTTTAGCAGATAAAACCTGGAGCTATTAACTGGAAGCAGTTTGAGTGAAAAGGCTGTTGTAAATTAAAAAGAAATCGAAGGACTTGAATGAAACTCTTGGCTGCCTGGGGTTGCCCGAATCTTCACTCGGTGCAAGTGGATTGCTAGTATCCATTTCAAAGTCAGCTTAAAATAATAAAGTTTATTATCTTTTGAAGTGTCTGAAAGAAATAGTGCAAGCCAAAAGGGCGCATTTTCTTGGTAATGTTTCGCCACGGCTCAGTCATGCCGTTCAGGAGATACCCGTGGTGGGGAAAAGATGTGAGCCTCGTGTTGTGTGATCCATTCTTAATTGTGCCACTGGCAAGACATTGATAGTTCTTCAGAGAAGAAGGGTGTGCCTTGTTAGCTTTGCATAACTTACAGCAGCGTCTAAATCTTTAAGATGGGTGGACTTCAACTCCCAGAATTCCCTAGCCAGCATGCTGGCTGGGGAATTCTGGGAGTTGAAGTCCACCCATCAAAATTACTGAGGTTGAGAAACCCTGCCTTAGCTGATAGAATGTGGCTACTAAACATGGAATCCCATCTTTTGGAAACTTAACCCTGCTTCTTTAAACAAAAGAGATGTATTGGGGATAGGGAAGAATATCCTTTGCTCTCAGTTAAGAATGCTTCTTCCAAAATCTGGAGGAAGCCTGGGCCTGCATCTGCCAGTTCCCTGTCCCTTTTACAGTACGAGTTGCTAGATAAGGAACTTCCTCGGCACTCTAGGCAAGTGTGTTTGTTTATTTATAAGATTTATATGGCCACCCACCTTGTACAATATAACTCTGGGTGGCTAACAACCATCACACCTCTATGAATATGTGAAAAAATGGAAACCAGGACCCACTCAAAATGAAAAAAAAAATACCCATTATACTCCAGCCGAGATCTTGTGCCAGAAAGAGCAAGTAGCAAGCGTAGGCTAGACTAGGACACCAAGGGCTTGAGATCTGTCTGTCTGTCTGTCAATTTGTATAGCCACTCATCTCACCTTTTACCAGAAGGACAGGTGTCTGAATAGCAGAGAGAACCAAATGGCTTTGCCTCGGCTGTAAGGACTATCTTGGTTTAGAAGGCCTAGCTGGTCCAGCAACCCACTGGTTATCTCCGCTATTTCCCCCCCTCCCCTTTAATCCATGTTTGGGCAGGTACAGGTGTCATGTCTGGCTCTCTTGCCTCCCTTGTTTGGGATGAGTAGCTGATGGCTTTCATTGGCTTTCAACATCTTCTTCTAAAAATATCTGTCATGGATAGGGACTGACCCAGCTTGGGGTGTTTTAATCCTTCCCCTGAACCAAGATTCCACTGGAAATCTCCCAGGAAGCTTCTGCGAGTTCCAAGAGGAATTTCCTTCATGCAACAGAAAACGCTGCTAAGGACAGCAGGGATGGTTTTTCGGCAGGAAAGCATGGTGCAGAGGGAAGAGAGCACGCCACGTTGCTGGAGTCCTCTCAGCTTGGTCTTGGAGCTGCAGTCGTATCAGCATTTTGCTTTCCCAAAGCTCTTGCACTGATGATGTTATTTGGTAGGGTAGCGAAACGTTCTCCGGGCATGGAGACCTCCAGCAGTGCAGCACGTTCTGAGCTGTACCTGTTTGTTCCTGTTGGGGAATAGCGTTTCCCTTCAGGCCATGATCCAGATTCTGACAGCTCCTGTTGTCATGATTTTAAGATCAGAACCGTGATGCAGTTACATCATGCAGGGTGGCCTGTGTTCGTGGTGTGCATAACTGAAACACACTGATTTATATTCGTATTACGTGGGTCTTTCTCAGGAGGTTCCCCATCTCTCTCCTAACAAATGTTTAATTCATGGGTTAGCCATTCTCCCTGAATTCCTTTCGGTGTTGTTCAGTCATAAACACCTGCACTATAATTAATAGTTCATTGGTATAGTTTTGGTTCTCTAGCTGTGTGGCCTAGCTGCTGGCAATATTTGCTTTAGGAGAGGCATTTGCTATTACCAGCAAAACGGAGGATTTAATTAAAGAGCCAATCTTGTATTCTAACACACCTATCTGGTTTCCCGAGAATGGTTAAGTCTTATACTTGGCACGCATGTAGAAAGTTTCTGGACAACGAAGGGCCCTCTGGTGGTGCAAGAGTGCAGAGTAAACCAGCTCTTTTAGTGAAAGAGGGTGATCAGATCATTGGTGCTGTGGCTTTTTGATGCTCTAGCAGTTTGGTGGCACATGAGGCCGAAAGACCCACTCTGGTAGCAAATGGGATGTTGCGACAAGAAAATGTTACAGTTAAATCTAATGGGTTTTGGAATTTGCAGCTAGAATTGTGGGATGAATGCTGAGTTGTGAATTGCACAGTTTTCAACAGTGAATCAAATGCCGCATACGAGAGCTTCTCTGAGAATACAGTCATTTGGGGATTTTGAATCATTCATTTTTTTTTTTTACATTTCCAAAATGTACTTTTGCCCTTTTTCTGTTGTAATTTGCATTTTAAAAAGGCTTCTAATACTTCAGATCTTATTAAGTTTTACATAGGAATTGCTTACTTCTGGCAAAAATGTATTAGCCATAGATTATAAATTCATAAAGGTTAAAAATAGGACTGCATTTTCCACCCCCTGTCCAAACCCACATTTCTGAGGCCCTTGAAAAGTTGCAGCCCTGCTCTTTTCCCTCCCCCCAGCCCCTGATGAAGCTCATTTGTAGAAGCATGAGCCAATGATGGTTCTTCCAGCACAAAATTTGGGAAATTATCTCACCAGTTGTTTTAAAAAACTTGTGTCTTCTTCACTAGTCCGTTCAAGTGGGGCTGAATATGCTGTTGAAAATGCAGCCGTTGGTGCCTGAAATACTTTTATTGTAGATTCAGAAATATTTCTTCCATGTTAATGCTGTTCTTTTTGCAAATGCTGGTTTTAATTTTTAGGTCCCTGACAAAGGAGGAACGAAGAGTGCTTCTTTAAAGGATTTATGTCCTGAAGACAAGAGGCGCATCGCAAACTTAATTAAGGAGCTTGCAAGGTGAGGATTAGCTCTGTCTGATAATGTGGTAGGCTGAGGCTGGGATTTTCCTTATGAAGGGGACACATTTCTCCTTATTAAAAGCGTGTTACCTCATTGTCTCTGAGAGATCACAGAGAGGTGACTATAGATCTCCCCGGCAGGGAATTTGGCAGTGAGCCTGCCACAAATGACCTGAGTCACACTAAAGCATGGCTTGTTTCACCACGCATTGTTGAATACTGTAAGGCACCGCCGCACCATCCGTCATGGCTTACATGCCACAGTAGCTGGATTTACAGAACCCATTAAGGCCAAACTCAAGAATGCGAGGAAGCTCAGGGGCTTGAGTGGAGGCAGCTGTTTTGGTTGGCCTCAGCATCCAAGAGCCTTCTTTGAACTGGGCTCTGTGGTTGCTCTAAGCTCTGTAGCAGCGAATAGCGCAGAATGCTAGCATGGACTTCGCCAGGGCAGACTCTGGACCAGCTTTCCCCAGCCTATAACCAGCTTGATGCCTTGGGACCAGAAACTCTGGGGCCTGGAAATTCTGGGAGTTACAGTCCCAGCAACTTGCAGAATTCCCAGTCACCACGGGCCTTGCTATTAGTATGGAGGTCGCCAGTTTGGGAAGGTCAGTTTAGTAAGTCTGGATTGGAGCAGCAAAATGTATTGCGTTCCAGGACTATGCAAAGTGAGAAGTATGTTGGTGTTATGTTAGTGGCTCCCACTAGCATATGGGAGGAGGGATGTTATTTACGTTTATCTTCTGTCTTTTCTCTAAGATGGAGTAGGCTCCTATGGGTCAGCCGGGGGCCATAACTAACGCTTGCATTACCATTTTAATAAGTTTTCTGGCTGTCAGTTTTCAGCAGTAGAGGTCAGAGTAGGCTTCGTGAGCCCCATTGAAGGAGCTTAGGAGCCACAGGCTACCTGCTTTAGGAACACAAAGTGGCATGCTTGAAACTTGCTTCTCCAAAGTTTCTCCTTCAGCATCAATCCTGTGAGGTGGGCTGGGCTGACAGACATTGGCTGGCCCAGAGTGGCCTATGGATGACCACTTGTGTGTTATCCTTACCTGCTCCTCACCCATGCCATTGTCCATCCCATGGAGACCATTCCGCTTTTTTCCAGCTCTATGGAACACTTCAGTTTCGTCATGAAACTCTGAAGTTGGAGTCAATAAGGATTAACACACATAGTTCTGCAAACTTGTCTAACTTGAACCTGGAATTTGGGTTTGTGACCATGGCATGTGGACTTCCACAAATAAATTCCACTTTCCTTTGATGACAGTTTTTTTCCACATATGTGTCTCATTGCGTCTACTTGGAGAGTCACTCGTTTTCTAAGAGTGTGAGATTAGAAAACGCCAATTATTGTTGATGGTGTTTACTATTGTGTGTTTTTATTTTGAATGAACCTACAAATGAAAAAAAAACCTTGGAAACATCACTTTGGTCAGAAGAATGTGATATTTGTGTATGGGGCAACCTTATGGAAGGCCATATTAATAATACTTTTAGCACAATCCCTCTGTGTAATATAATCTAATAATAATCAGACATGCATGGTAGTGATTTAGGTGTAATTGTGGAAACCAAACTTATTTCTGAGAATCAATGGGCAATTTCTACCTTGACTTTATTTCCTACATATTTCTTTGCAATTATTTGTCTGGTAGCACCAGTACACAACTTTGGCAGTTCTTCCCTTTATTCTTTCCCTTTTTCTTTGTCTTGAGGCAGAAGTTTCTTTTTCAATGAATCATTGTTCCTTTTTGTGTAAACTCAGTTTGGTTCCTAAATCAGGATTTTGGAAAGCTCCAGTTTTTCCATTGGCAGACAAAGCAGCGGGTGCACAAACACTCTTCTAGAAGTCACACAATTAATGGTGACCAGGCCGATGCATGATACACGTATGATTTAGTTTTCAAAATTCTAAATGTAAGCTGGACAAAATGTTTATGTTAATCTCATTTTGTTTGTGAACATATGTATGAAACGGATTTAGATATCATCCTCCTTCATCCACTGTGTAGCTAATTACTCGTTTAAGCAAAATATTTTGGAAAGGCCTTGGGTGTTCATTTTTTCCCCCCAAGGACAGTTTGCTGTAACTACTAGAGATTTCTGGGAAGAAAAACCATTGCAGCGACATTAATTTTGAGAAGTAAAATCTGCATAACACTCTCTTATACCCAGTTCTCTCTCTCTCTTTTTAAACCTAATAATGTTTTAATGGATATAATTAAAAAGAACTCTTCAGCCTAACGGGGAAGTTAAGCTTTAGCTTTCTCACCTCATTCCCTCTTTTAAAACTTGTCATAATTCTCTTTTACATCCGGAGATGGTGGAAGGGGTTTCTTTTTGAAGGCAGCGCTGGCGAAATCCCGGTAGCGAAGCAGGAGACACTGTTTTGTCCCAACTGAAGCTCATTCATGCAGCGTAGAATTGGGCTGCCCTTCTTGAATTTCAATCCATAAGAGAAGCAGAGGTTATTTCACACCTTGCTTGTTCAGATTATACCTGCCAGATCCACTGTTGTTCTTGCTCTGTTGTTGAGTTGCTTCTGACTCTGTGACTGGATGAATGTTATTTCCCCAGAACTGACTCTTGGGGCCTGCTTTTCTGAGCTCTTATCAGCTCTTGCTCTCATCCTCAGGGATAGCGTCTACCTGCCTTCAGTCAGCCTCTTTTTCAGTCGCTTTTGATTTTTCCAAGCACCTAAGTCTGTTCCAATGACTCTTCCCGTTTTGGGTCCAAAATATTTAAGCTTCAGCTTCATTGTGAATACTTCCAGTGAGCAATCTCATTTTACTTTGAATTTCTCCACCACCGCAGTTCAGAGGCATCTTTTTTTTTTTTTTAATTCTGCCTTTCCGATCCATAGAGTCAACCAAATAATTCTAATCAAATATCACCAGTAGCGTTTAAGAGAATAACATAATCAATGCAAATTTTTATCTAATTCTGACTGGTGTACTGCTGCTGTTCCCAGCTGGCACGTTCCAGCTAAGCTGGGAGCACATCAGCTCCTAGAATTTCTTATATATGTGGAAGATACCAATGATCTGTAGCTTGGAAGGGGAACTTCTGTTTGAAATCTCACCGACTCACACTGCATGGATGGAAAGAAATAGATGGATCAATGAGATTCTTTATTGGTAAATGGATTGTTGTCTCTCTGCATAGTTGGGGAAGAGTGCTTGCAGAGAACACATCATGCCTAATATCTCCCTCCAACAGCAAGTGTGTGTTTATACCAGACAACAGAATCTTTAATTTGGGGGAGATTTATTTATTTATTTAATGTGCTGCCCATCTTCCCCAGAGATAGGTGGCATATAAATTTAATAAATAAAATAAATAAAAATAAAATAAATTTTCTCTCAAATCTCCAACAGGCAAATTGGAGAATATGAGGTGCTGTGAAAGGAGAGCTCATCTTGGAAACTGTTTTGTTATCTTGTGATCTGGGATTTCAGACTTGCAGGAGTGTGCAAAATGTTCAGCACTTAAAACATTTGGAGCCTACATTCACCATTCTGAATATTCTGAGTTCAGCACAAAATGTCCTCTATTGCAGAGGTTTGATCCATGCTGAAACCCAGTTGTTCTGATGTCCTATGACTGGCTTGTTTTTTTAAATATCCTCCTGTGTGGAGACTTGGAGAATGCATCTGCTGATCAAACAAGCATGTTCAGGATTGATTTCTGCTGCCGTTGGCTGGAGCTAATTGAAGGAAAAAGGAAGTGGGGATGAAGTAATTATTTTATTTATTTATCAAATTTGTCATTGCCCATCTCATAAAATGACTCTGGGCGGTTTACAACAAGAGAAAAAGTCATTAAAATACAACATAAAAACAATCCTAAAAATAAGTAAGTTCCAAGAAGATAGAAAATTGATAAGTAATTCCAGGGAGCATCATCAGGGGGCTAACCACCCCCAGGGGCTGGTAGAGCCCATATCACCCCGTGCACACTGACAGAACCAGGTCTTTAAACCTTTTCGGAAAGCTGGGAGGGTAGGGGCCCACTGCATCTCTCGGGGGAGAATATTCCAAAGGGCGGGGGCAATGGCAGAGAAGGCTCTCCTCCTGGGCCCCACCAGGCAACATTCTCTTGCTGATGTGATCCGCAGCATGCCCCCTCTGCCTGTCCGGGTGGGACGGGTTGATGTGATGGGGATGAGACAGTCCCTCAGGCAACCTGGACCCATGCCATGTAGGGCTTTAAAGGTAATAACCAACACCTTGAATTGGACCCAGAAGCAAATTGGCACCCAATGCAGCTCCCACATTTTGAACCAGCTGTAGCTTCTGGGTACTCTTCAAGAGTAGCCCCATGTAGAGCGCATTGCAGTAGTCTAACCGAGAGATGACCAGGGCATGAGTGACTGACCGGAGAGCCTCCTGATGCAAGAAGGGGTGTAACTGGTGCACCACCTGAAGGTGGGCAAAGGCCCTCCTGGCCACAACTGTCACCTGCTCTTTGAGCAGTAGTTGTGAGTCTAGGAGGACCCCCAGATTATGTACTGGTTCTGTTTGGGGCAGTGCGATCCTGTCCAAAACCAAAGATGGTAAGTTCTTGGATACAGGGGGGCCTCTAATCCACAGTCACTCCATCTTACCAGGGTTCAACTGAAGCCTGTTGTTCCCCATCCAGACTCCCACAGCTTCCAGGCACCGTGAAAGGGTGGACACAGCATCACTCAAGTCACCCGGGATGGAGATGTATAACTGGGTATCATCTGCATATTGATGATAGTTCATCCCATGGTGGCAGATGATCTCACCCAGTGGTTTCATGGAGATGTTAAAAAGGAGTGGAGAGAGTACCAAACCCTGCGACACCCCACAATGGAGGGCCTGTGGGCTGGATCTCTTGCTCCCAATCAACACCGATACCGATATGGTCAGTGGTATTGAAAGCTGCTGAGAGGTGAAGAAGAGCAAGGATGGTTGCACTACCTCCATCCTGCTCCTGCCAGAGATCATCCATGAGTGTGACCAATGCCATTTCCGTCCCAAATCCAGGCCTGAAACTTGACTGGAAGGGGTCCAGATAATCTGTTTCCTCCAGAATCCTGTGGAGCTGCAATGCCACCACCACCTCAACCACCTTCCCTAAAAAGGGGAGGTGGGAAACTGGGTAAACAATGTCCAGTATGGTGGGGTCCAGTGATGGCTTCTTGAGGAGGGGAAGCACTGGTGCCTCTTTAAAGACAGCTGGAAACCCACCCTCCCTCCCTCAAGGATGAATTCACCATCGCCTGTACCCACCCATATGTCACCTCCTGAGTAGCCTTAACCAGCCAGGAGGGACATGGATCTAGATGGCAAGTGGTGACCTTGACTGTTCGGAGGACCCTGTCTACTTCCTTGGGTTCAACAGGATCAAACTGTTTCCAGATAACAGGGCAAGTCTGTACCCTGGGCTTGGGTACGTAGTTGAATTAGTTGAGCGCCGTTTTGGACAACAGTAAGTGGTTGCTGGCCAGTAGGTACATTAACTACTTTGCTATGGAGAGTCAGTGGGTTGTAATGTGCCCTTATTGTCACTGTGTATTTAGTGTGTGCATTAGCAGATATTTTCTATTGCGATAATGTTGAGCTTTCAAATAGCTAAATACAACAACAGCGTTGAGGTGTTTGTTGAGCTTTGCCAAATGCAAAAATCAAACACTTTGTGTGAGCATGTGTACTAGGCAGAGAATTATATTTTGCTTTTGGTAAGATGCCCATGGACTGTGGTTTTTTTTAAAAAGATTTTTTAATCTCACCTTTATTTATTTTTTATAAATAACTCAAGGCGGCAAACATACCTAATACCCCTTGTTTCTCCTATTTTCCCCACCACAACAACCCTGTGAGGTAAAATGGGCTGAGAGAGAGGGACTGGCCCAAAGTCCCCCCCAGCCGGCTTTCATGCCTAAGGCAGGACTAGAACTCACCGTCTCCTGGTTTCTAGCCTGGGGCCCTTCACCACTAGATCAAACTGGCTCTAAAATAAGAAATAAAAATTAAAGTGACTCAATTTACTCTTGCTTCCTTGCTGGACTCAGGTTGATGGAGGATGCCTTATGGAATAAATTCCATTAGGAGTTATTATTGACCCCTGCTCTTTCTCCATTTAAAACATGCACTATTTCACTATTTATTGTTTACTATTTGTTTCTGTTATTTTTTATTTTTCTATTATATCCTGTCTTTTAATTATTGGCAGCTATCTCGAGTACTTGATTGCCCAGAGAGGTGGGAATTCAGCCAAATGGTTGTGTGCTACAGCCAGGCACTTCCCTTGCAGTCATTAATCTGGAACTTACTCCAGCTCCTTTGTACTGCCTGAAACAGCCTTCAGTTGAAGTCATTAGCTTGAGCTGAGCAGTCAGCTTCATGGCCTCCAGATGAATTGGGCTACGGCCTGTGGTTACGAGTCATGGGAGCGCTGGGTCAAAGTTTCTCTTTACGAGCTCTATCAGTTATTACAATTAGTCCTGAAAATTTGTGCGGGCAGCCTGTAAGAGGCTGGAATAAAGCTGCTGCAAATGGTCCTTCGGATGTGTGTGTGTGGTTTTTTTTTTTTTTTTTGAAGTTCCTTTATTCTCTAAATCCTGAGAAATAAGCCTGTAAATGATATCAAGATAAATAAACCCTAGAAAAGTAAGACCTACTAGACACTAAATCGGGAACATGTACATATTCTAAGAGAAATAAAATTGTGAGGATAAATTATAGTGAAACTTGCTCTTACAGTTCGGTAAATAAATTCATTTTCTCAGTAATCAGCCCAAATGTGTATTTCTTTAGCTGTTCCACATATAAATGAGATTTAGAAGCCTTCTGCTCAAACGTGGTCATTGGTTTAGTCAGCCCAGATTTGTCTCCTCCTCCTACAGTGGGGCTGGTGCTTTGGGCTGGGCTGGGCTGCTGGCCTTGTAAGCGTGCTTTGATCCGCGGCAGCTGCTCGGTGAGGCTGAGGCTTCTCTCCCGAACCCTTTGCCTGCATGAAGGCTTCACTACAAGTCTGAAGTTGGTCACACCTATTTAGCAAAGTTACCAAAACGTTGCAGCCTGGAATGAGATCTGAGTTGTCCCTTTTGGACTGTTCATTCCATTAGGTAAAATATTCACCAGCTCAATTCCTGAGGACTGCAGAAGGGCCCATGTTGTTTTCCTAGCGGTGGTTTGCTATTGCCTTCCTCCACAAAGTTTCTTTGATTTTGATCCCAAAGGCCTACAGCCTTGGAATTTCCTAGTGGTCTCCCATCCAAGGATCACACTAGGGATTTTTCTGAGCAAGAAACTCTTTTCCTGCCCTCTTTGTATCTTAAGAAATGTTCACTTGCATGAGATTTGGAGGTGCAGAATGAGCAGAAAGGGGTCTCTTCTCTTCTCTTCTCTTCTCTTCTCTTCTCTTCTCTTCTCTTCTCTTCTCTTCTCTTCTCTTCTCTTCTCTTCTCTTCTCAACTGTTCTTTCTTGGGAGCTTTTGAACAATAACAGCAACTGTCTCCTGTCTGGAAGATTTGCTTTTGGAAAATAAAATAAGCACTTAGTTACACTTAACTTCGTTGTGTGGGGGAGAGTCATGGAAGTAGCGTTAAATCTTTGGATGGGGTTTCTAGGGCTTGAGGTAGCCGTAAATGCAACAGATTTGGTAGAGGTGGATCCCCTTGGGTTTGGAGACGGATACTGTGGCCTGCATCGCTGTGAGCATGGCACTGGCCGTGATGCTCCTGCTTAGCCTCTGCCTGCTAACTTCTTGTGAAAAGAAAGCCAGCTTTCCTGAAGGTTGAGAAGTGCTCTTACTGTAGTGCCAGGGACAAAGCATCAAACAATGCACTCTTGTTGGCTGCACGGAAGACAGATAAGGCACGTAGAGGAGGGAGAAGGCTAACTGCTGGAAGGAGCTGTAGTTTTTGCTAAACTGAAGCCATTTCCTAATCGAAAACATGTTTGACATTTCTGCCCTTAGGGTTTTTTATTTTATTATTTTTTATTTTATTTTATTGCAAAAGGCAATAAAAGTTTCAATAACCTGTTGTAGACCTTGACAAATCTGACCAAGCACATGGCCCCATTTTCTCTGCTCTCTTCGGAGTTACTTGTCAGCAAGTGTATCCTCGGTGGCTCTTCGCAAGAATGGCTTGCCTCCATTGCTACTCCTTGTTCTGCCCCTGTTCCCTGTTCCACCACTCTTTCATCAGCCAAAGATCTTCATGGTGTGCTGGGTGACTGAAGTGGCCACCCATATCTGTGTGTCAGCAGTTGAGGGGCTGGACCTGTGTCCCCCTGAAAGTTTTTTTTTTTGTTAACAGGGCTGGCACAATCCTTTGCATTCTGTGCTTTCCAGATGTGCTGGACTGCTCCTCTCATCCTGGCCAGGGCTCAGGGATGAAAAGCAGAGGAAAATATCTGTCGCATCTGGATGGGAGTGCTGTAGATGACTCTAGGAATCGTAGAGTTGCCCTAGAGCCTCAGGCTAGTCTGATCAAAACTCATTTTCTTGTATTGGTGCCTCGTATTTGTCTGATTGTGCGTGCGTGCTTTTATCTTTTCAGAGTGAGCGAGGAAAAAGAGGTGACGGAAGAGCGACTGAAAGCTGAGCAGGAGGCGTTTGAGAAGAAGATCAGACAACTTGAGGAACAGAATGAGCTCATTATCAAAGAAAGGGAAGATATCCTTTTTACTTAAAACGGGGGGAGTGGGGAGGCAGGCCTGGAGTTTACTGCATGGAATAAAAAGCAAACCAGGGAGAAATAATTGCCCTAATTTATAGCTGGGCATAAATCTCCATGTGCTGCCATTCAGAAGCAATCAGAGGTGACTACCAGCGTGTGCTTCTGGCTCATTTGAGTTTGAAACTGCCACCCAGCTGTTCCCAGGATGTTGCTTTGCTGTGAAAGAGATATTTGTCAATGTAGAAACAACAGAACAAAATCTGTACATTAACAAAATATAGCCTGCTCCCTCCCATCTCTCTTGCTTAATTGTCCTCCACCAGTTTCACCTTATGGGAGACGCTACCCCATGCTCTCTTGCAGCCATTCCCAGATCTCACAGAAGTTGAAGGGGCTTGGATCTGGTGAGAAATGGCAGGCCATAGGACTGATCAAGTCTTTTGATGGGCCCCGAAGCCTCTTTCTTTTTCTTTTTTTTCTTTCAGTAGAAAAAAAGGGGAATTAGTGGCAGAGAACTTTAACTTTGAAATTCTCATTGAAAGAATAGAATAGTCTTCATAGATTGATTGAGTGAATAAGTGCCATTAAGTTGGTGTTGACTCTTGGTGACCTCATAAATAGATTTTCTCCAGGATGGTCTGTCCCCAACCTGGTCCTTCAGGTCTTCCAACGGTGTACTCATAGCCACTGTAAATAAGTCCATGCACCTTGCTGCTGATTGTCCACTTCTTCTCTTTCCTTCCACCTTTCCCAGCATTAGAACCTTCTCCAGAGAGTTAGTCTTCACATAATGTGCCTGAGGTAAGATAATTTGAGCATGGTCATTTGTGCCTCAAGTAAGAACTCTGGGTTGATTTGTTTGATGATTCTTTTTTTATTTTCTTGGTTGTGCATTGTATTCCCAGGAGTTGTCTAGAAACAACAAAGTTCAAAAGTGTAAATGCTCTTCCTAACCTGCTTCTTCAAAATCCACTCTTGCGTACTCTATTAAATCTTCTTTCTTTGATATTGTTATAGAGATTGATCTCTGGTACAGACCTCTGGCACAGATTGGTTAGAACTTTTGCTGATTCTTCTTCTGTTGTTTGCCATATTTCTGAAGAAAATCCAGCAATTCCTGTAGCCTTCTGATTTCATGATGACCAGAGTCATCTACCTTATCTCCTAATAATAGTGGCTCTTGTAAATAGGGGATATCTTCAAAGATATCTTGAATGTTGCATCTGTCTTGTACAGAATTTCAATATAATCCTTCCATTGCTGTCTTATTTTCTTTGAATCAGCTACAGTTTGTCCTTTGGTATCCTTTACCATACCAATCTGAGGTTGGAACCTCCTTCTGAGTTTGGAGATCTTTTGGAAGACTTCCTTTGTTTTTCCATGTCTTTTTCCATCTTCAGTATCTTTATAGATGTCATTGTAATACTGCTTCTTGTCTCTAACAGCTCTCTGAAATTCTTTGTTAAGTTTCTTCCTGAGGTTTTTGTCTTTCTTGATGTTGGCTTCTCTGCTCCCCTTGCAATTTCTACCATTTGTTCTGACATCCAATTTGCTTTCTTTTGTTTCTTCATCATTAGCATTTCCTTTTCTCATTCATCCCTAACAACTTCTTTGATTTCATTCCACAGTTGTTCTGGTTCCCTATCAATGAGGCTCAAAACTTCACAGGGATCCCTGGTGTTCTCCTTGAAAATGGTGGGTATGTGCTTAAGATCATACTATGAAAACTGGTTGGTTTTCTTATTGCCTTTTAGCTTGACTTGGCACTTGCACACGAGCAGCTCGTGATCTGTTCTATAGTCAGTGCCTCACCATATTTTTGCTATTGTAACTGAGTTCTTCCACCTCCTTGTACCAACGATATAGTCAATTTGATTTCTGTGTGCTCCATCTGGTGATGTCCATGTATATAGGCATGGTTTTTGTTGTTTGAAGACTGTGTTAACAACAAAGAAATCATTGAATTGCCAGAAACTGATAAGTCATTCTCTTACTTCATTTCTGTTTCTGAAGCCATACAATCCAATTATATCTTCCTACTTCCAACTTTGGCACTTAGCCACAAGTAGCGCATCTTGCTTGCATTTTCTGCCAGTTTCTGATTGAACTTGACCATAAAACTTGTCAACCTTCTCTTCTTATTCATCACTGGTTGGAGCATAAACTTGAATAGCCATCACATTAAAGGATTGTCTGTGAAGTCTAATTGATGCTGTTTACTCATTGATTGTATTGTACCCAAGTACTGTTGCTACACCCTTCCTAATTATAGAAACAACACAATTTCTTTATGGTTTCTCATGTCCTAGGCAGTAAACAGTGCTGAATGAAAGTATCCAATTCCAGTCCATCTCGGTTTGCTGATGCCTAAGATGGCAATGTGTAGTTGATTCATTTCCTCTTTCACTCTGTTGAACTTTCCCATGTTTGGGCTTGTTATGTTCCATGTTCCCACAGTAATTTTGTCCTTGTAGCTTCAGATTTTCTTTTTCTGCATGGCAACATCAGCACTAGATATCCTGAAGGCTGTAATCTAGCTGCATCATAAATACCATTAGTACTCTGAAAGATCTTCAGTTTTCCCTCAGTAATATGTTGAGTGCCATCCAACCTAAGGGGTCTGTCATCTGGCACTATATCATCTATCACTTTATACTGTCAAATCAGTGTGATTTTTTTTGTAAAATGCAGGAGTGGTTTGCCTTCTCCCACACAGTATAAAATGATGCCTTGTCATTGTCACTAAATTTATCATCTGCCTCCAGCATCTTCTTATATTGCTGCTGCCTTATATAGGTAGTCCTCAACTTATGACCATTCGTTTAACAACTGTTTGAAGGCATGATGGTACTGAAAAAGTGACTACTGGTCCTTGCATTATGACTGTTGCAGTGTCCCCATGGTCACATGATCAAAATTTGGGTGCTTGGCAACCGGCATGTATTTACGATGGTTGCAGAGTCCCAGGGTCATGTGATCACCATTTGTAACCTTCCCAGGGGCTTCCGACAAGGAAAGTCAATGGGGAAAGCTGGATTTGCTTAACAACTGCTTGATTCGCTTAATGACCGTGGCAAAAAGGTTGCAAAATTGGGTGTGACTCACTTAATGGCTCCATCACTTAGTGATGAAATTTCTGGTCCCAGTTGTGGTCATAAGTCAAGGACAGCCTGAATAGGTGCCTGCTTGTTTTAGCTGGGTAGCTGGGATGACCTTCATTCCTTAGGTTACCTTGCTGGAAACATATTCTTGGCACACATTCCTATAGAAGGCAGAGGATATGGTCTTGAAGGATAGAAGGAAGAGCTGCTACCAAGACAATGGTCAGATAAAAGAGGCCTGAGCCTGGGTCAAGAATGTAACATGAGTAAACGACTCAGGCAAAGCCCCTCCCTACTTCACACAAAGATAAAGGGATTGGAGCGGGGAAGCGCATTCAGATTTGCAAGATTCTGTTACTATACCTTTACAATAAAAGTAGTACTGACTTACATGGTCTTGGTTTCCTAGTCTGGTCTACGTTGAAGGGCTGATAATTCTCAGCATTCTTCGCTTCTCCTTCTGAGGAACATCCTCTCCTGCCATAGTGATGCAGCATAGCAGGGCTTGCGGGGTGGAGATGCTCACCAGTTAAGACAGCATAAATGCTGCGTGAGGAGTTATTTAAAGCCTTGCACCAAAGGGTGGCTCAAAACATTCAAAATGGCCCAAAAGATTTTGGCCCAAAAAATAAAACTCTGAGAATGTTGCACTTGATGGCAGGACTGAATGACTGGTTTTACACCTTATCCTAAGCCTCCGTTTGCTTTATTCATGGTTTGCGAAATCGGCCCTAAGTGGTTGGGTTCATTCAACATACTAAACCATGAATCATGATTTGCACATTGTAATGATGTCTGCATGACTTACTAAACCAGAGCCAAACAAGCTATGTTATTTCTTAGTGCAGTGTGTTAATCTAGGCCAGTGTTTCTCAACCTTGGCAGCTTGAAGATGGATGGACTGTAAGTGGGTTGTGGCTGCCAGGATACCTCCATGCTGACTGTAGGCTTGGTTATAAGCTGGTTGAGTACTCATGCGGGTTTCTCTCCTAACGCTAATGGAGATCTTGGAATGGCCAGAGGGTCATTGGGCATTAACAAATGCTGTTCGGCTGTTATGCAGGTGAAACTCTACCTGGTTTTTCCCCTCCTAGAAACACTGGGTGGGGAGGGGAGAAAGCAAAGTGAGGTGGTTTTTCATAAGTCACTTCCATGCAGAGCTCCTCTAAATGGAACAGCAGAAGGCAAGTGAGTGTCCTTCAGGAATCAGCTGCCTCTGTTCGTAGATATCCAGTAGAAGCCCCCATGATGTTATGCAGGTACAGTCATTCCCCCCCACCCCTCCCGCACACTTGCTCCCATGGGTGCCTATGCCTCCTTCTTTCTCTCAACATTTCCACCCCCAACCATACATTTTGGTTCATTGTGAGCCGAGAAAGAGATAAGCAAACAACCTTTTCTCGGATTTCTCTTCCATGCAGTGGATCAGAGAAGGGAACATCACTCTTGTTTCTAGATGGGAAATGGTGGCCATCACGTAGCACGAATCCTTATTACCTGTGATCAAGCACTCATGGTTTGGTTTGCTCAGGAATGCAGCTTTTACAGGTTCTGCCTGCTTGCTTCTTGTGTGGGTGAGGAAAAAATTTGTTTCCTTTTCCCTCCCTTTCTCTCTGTGTAAAACAGCTCGGTTGAAAACATTGGCCCAGCTCTTCTTCTTTTGAAAAGTCGATCACTTGTATAGCCAATCACACTTTACAGGCAATGTTCATCCCTTACTGAAAACACCAACTCATTTAAAACGTTCTCCTTTTGAAAAAGAGAAACAGATTGGTCAAGTCCTTTGAAGCTAGAGACAGCTTGGGTGCATCAGGCATCCTGTGGCAACCTGGGAAGCCCCACGCCGTGGACACAGATGGGGCTCTGAGCTTTGGCATGGTTGAGCTTCATTTGGAATCAGCCGCCAGGGCAGAGTTCGAAGCTTCGAGTTTTATATTGGAGACGAGAGGTGGCATGTACGTTCCAGGGGATTCATTGTCATTTGGCATGTTTCTACCTCTGCAACTTCCATTAACGATAATAAATTTGGCATTACTCTTGAGAAAGAAATATCTCCCATTGGCTTCAACATTTTTACCTTTATGGGGGAGAGATTGTTGGAGCGTACACGCTGCTTTCCGGAGGA